>NC_022015.1:32668464-32669652 GCF_000317375.1 Microtus ochrogaster
ACTGGCTGCTCCCAGGGCCCGCTGCATGCCACCACATGGCCTGCCGCCACCATTTGGGACTTACAGCATTTCTGCTGCCTACTGCCGCGGGGATCTTGCAGCATTTTTAAAAAAGAACAACAGGTGGTGGGAGAGGGGCTGATGGCCTAGCCAAGGGCTGCTCTGGCTGGTCCTAAAGAACCAAGGCTATGATTAGTACATATATAAACGTGTACGTGTGAGGTGTGCTGATTGGTACAAACACAAACCTTCATTTGTTCTCAAATGTGAGCTGTGATTGGTCCAAATACCTCTCCTCTGTCTATATAACCATGCTGTTGGAAATCACTGAGCTGGCAGGAGATGCTCTCTTGGGATTACAACATGAAGCTCTATAAAAGACTTCCCTCCAGTGATGGACTGATGGCCTGCATGGGGGAAGCTCATCTCAAGCCTGGGTTCACTTGGACTCCCTTTGTCTCTGGAAGGCTTTCTAGAGATGTGCTTTCTTCTGATTGATGCCAGGAGTCCACAGAGCTCTTGGCTCCAGAAATCACAGAGGAGCTTACGCAGAGACGTTCTTGGCTAGTTCCCTCTTGCTCTTGGCCCTGGTCAAGGTCTTCCACAGATTATATTCACTATTCTCTGCTTCTGGCCCTGAACACCACAAATGGCTGTGAACAGGCCCTTCTCGGGGTCCTGTGAGGGTTCCCAGACTGGCAGGGCATCACTCTCCCCTCTGGAGCTTTCCCATCCCTTTCTGCTGCAGCTTGAGACTCTCAGGATCTTAAGGTCGACTCCTCCATGGAGCTAAGCCACTGGTTATCCTCTGCTGGGATCTCACGGTGCACTCTGAGCCTTGCCAGGGTGCTGGGAGCCACCTTTTTGGGGTGACTTCTGCCACGGTCCTATATGCGGCAGGTTCCTACGTAAAATGTTGAGTAGGAGAAACAGAGATAAGAAAGAAACACAGGAGAGTAACGGGAGGGCAACTTGGTGAATACTGAATTCTGAGTTCTGAGTTCACCCGCATTTATTTTTCATGCACTTTTATACCCCGATACAAAAGGGAGGAAGGAAGCAAAAGACTGCTTTAGTATGACACAAAAGACAACCAGAACAGTTACTTGCTTCAGTACTTGAAACACAAGCAACTATATCCTGGATTAAGCATTCTGTTGTTTAGGCAGTGAACACACCTTAGACTAA
>NC_022015.1:32670311-32673196 GCF_000317375.1 Microtus ochrogaster
CTGACCCCACCCCCCAAGATCTCACACAGTGTACACCCTGAGCCTTGCCCAGGATCTCTCTGCAGACCCTCATAGACTGAACTAACTAAAGCTGTCACCAAACTTGCTCCTAAAGCTTTGTGCAGAGCGTGATGTCCCCAAGGAAACCTGTGGGCTACAAGTCCTTAGCTCTTCACCACCTTTAAAGACCCCAGGCACTGGCCTCATAGGACCCTCCCTGCCTAAATGCCCCACAAGCTGGTCACAGCCCCTTTGATGCCCTACAAGCCTCTTTGGTGTTTCCTCTCTGATACACTTCCTTGCTCCTCTTCAGGCAGTCGGGTCGTACTGAGCCAGCTGCTGCCCCTGAGGATTCCAGTCTCTCCTCTGTGGGCATTCTTCTCCCCTATGGAAACATGAGGTCACATAGCCTCAATTTCTAGCCTGCCTGGCATAGTGGCCTTTGTAGCCCCACTTCCAGCCCTGACCCCCCCCCAAGGCATCCAAGGAGGCAAGCGCTCTACCTCATCCTTCCCATCCTAACTTTGGCCTCTATGGGCCCTGCTTTTAGCACCCAGGTCATGTACCTCCTGCTTTCAGATGTACTTAAGTGTCCAGATCCAGATGTGGCTGCATAGAGCCTTCTACGAGAACTGGCAAGGGAGGATGCTCCACTTGCTCCCCGGATAGGGCCAGACAGTTGCTCCTGCTCCTGACCATTACCCCTACCCAGGATACAGAGCTACAAGAGGCCCTGCAACCCAGGAATCAGGGCTCTAGCAATGTCTCTGCAGCTCCTGGGAACAAGCAGGTTAGGTTAGACCTCTATGATACACTTCCAGCCCTAGAGTGGACAAAACATGAGTGGGAGAATCTTATCTCTGCCCTGCACATGGCCTACTCAAGTGTGTGGACTCCATTCTCTCAGTCAGCCTAGAATGCTCCCGCAAAACTATGAGCGCATGGGTGCGAGCTGCTCCTCTGACCCCATTCCCAGTTCCTCTGTGCATCTGCTAATAGAAGGTTCCTACAGAGCTTGTAGGAAGCCTCAGAAAAGAAGGACACACAGTCTGACCAGGGGCCGGGTCTAGGAGCGGCACTGTGCCTGGCTGCAGGGCTGTGGACAGTCTCTCCACGGGGTTTATTTCCCTTTAGACTTCTCCTGTCAAGTGTGACATTTACCTCATGACAGTCAGCCGCTGCTATCAGGACGAGCAAGCCGCATCCCTGTCTCAGAATGTTACAGATACCACACAAGCGAGCAGAACAGAAATCCTGAGCCTGCACAGGTTTAGTATGTATGTTTCTCCATACTAAAGCCAGAACAGGTTAGAAGCTCAGACTCCCTGCTCAGACTAAGGGAGGGAAACACAGGGGCCAGGCAGGAATTTTATTTTTTTTTTAATTCAGTTGCAGCTACAATGTAACTAGCTCCTGATTCCCAAGAGAGCCTGGAGCTCTGAGCAGTGTCCAGTGATCTAGGCTGGAATCCGGGGGAGTTAGGCAAGAGTGAAGGTGCTGGAATGCCTGACTGATTAGTGCCCGGATGTCACAGAGCCGCGTCTGAGAGAGCCCAGCCAAGCCCTGTCCCAGCCACTTTCCTCTGAGTGCTGAGCAAGTCACCCTCACTCCCCACTGGCTCAGCTTCTCTAATTATCTAATCAATGAAGAGGGTCCCAAAGTGTGCCTTGATGATGGCTCTCCTTTGTACAGGGATTATTTGCAATCAAAGCACTCCATCAAGATAACAGGAAGCGAGCTAAGAATAGACTGCAGCTCCTGCTGAGTGACTTGCCCCCCCCCCCCCGGCTGAGCCCCGACACCCAACACGGTGGGGCTCTCCCAGGGCCCTCAGGGGCTTAGAGAGGCTGTAGTCAGAGACAGGTCACATCCAAGGATGCTTCTCTCCAGTCTCCGTTGTCCCTAGAAGTTAGACAATGGCGAACATTGTTTTCATCTGAAGAAAGAAAATAGAAAGCTTCCTGCTTTGGTTTTCTGTGCTCCCCCAGAGGCATCACTGACAAGGAGTGGGGGGGTCTCTCTTCCTCGGAACACCAACACCGTGCATGACCTCAGTTGAGAAAACCAGTCAAGGGGGCCTCATCACTGTGCCAGGCAGCTGCCAGATCCCAGACAGTGACTAGTGCATTCGTCCCTAGGTTTCTGCTACTTCTGGTGAGACATGAACATCCATCATTCATCATACACGACACCAAGGACAGGCCGAAGGAATTATTCGGGTGCGAGTTTAGTCTGGCAATCCTATTTGCTTAATTGGGATTATGAATAGCAGTGTGTGAAGGGTCACTTACAGGGGCACCGGCAACTTAAAAGCAGCTATTATAGCCTTAAGGAGCGTTGCTCCCACTCAACCCCCAGCGACTGTTAACCACTGACGTATCTTTGGGGACAGACAAAAGTTCATGAACCTTCCCTCCCTTCCACGAAGGGGTGTTAATGGGTCCAATTTTGTGAGGGTCATCTGAGGATAATAACCATAGCTGCTATGACTCTACAATAGACATAGCCAGGTAACGCCCAGAGGATGAGGCTCCACCACAGCCACACAGTACGCTAACTCATTTCACAGACCCCATAAGTTACCTAACCCTCTTCGGGCTAAGCTCATCCTTACCTCATATCCTTGAGCTTGCCCATCCTGTTTCTGGATGGTGACCCACACTAATTTCAGAAAACCCACAAACACATGGAAACTAAACAATGCTCACCTGAATCATCAATGGGTCAAGGAAGAAATAAAGGGAGAAATTAAAGACTTCCGAAAATTCAATGAAAATGATCACATGACATACCCAAATTTATAGGACACAATGAAAGCAGTGTTAAGAGGAAAGTTCATAGTGCTAAATGCCTACATAAAGAAGTTGGAAAAAAATCCCACACTA
>NC_022015.1:32673776-32675641 GCF_000317375.1 Microtus ochrogaster
ACAGAAGGAACATTGCCAAACTCTTTTTATGAGGCTACAATTACCCTGATACCCAAACCACACAAACACAGCACTAAGAAAGAGAATTACAGACCAATCTTACTCATGAACATCAATGAAAAATACTCAATAAAATACTGGCAAATCGAATGCAAGAACACATCAGAACCATCATCCATCATGATTAAGTCAGCTTCATCCCAGAGATACAAAGGTGGTTCAACATACAAAAATCTGACAATGTAGTCCACCATATAAACAAACTGGGAAAAAAGCCCAAATGATCATCTCATTAGATGCTGAAAAAGCCTTTGACAAAATACAACATCCTTTATGATAAAGGTCTCGGAGAGAGCAGGAATACAAGGAACATACCTAAACATAATAAAGGCAATATACAGCAAGTCAACAGCCAACATCAAACTAAATGGGGAGAAACTCAAAGCAATGAGTGATACCACTAAAATCAGGAACAAGAAAATGTTGTTCACTCTCTCCACATCTACTCAATAAAGTGAGGTGCTAGGTAGAGCAATAAGATAACAAAAGATCAAGGGGATACAAACTGGAAAAGAAAAAGCCAAACACTCACTATTTGCTAATGATATGATAGTTTACATAAGTGGCCCCAAAGATTCTACCAGGGAACCTCTACAACTCATAAACACCTTCAGTAATGTAGCAGGATACAAGATTAACTTGAAAAAAAAAACCAGGAGCCCTCCTTTACGTAGATGATAAATAGGCTGAAAAAGAAATCAGAGAAACATCACCCTTTACAATGACCACAAATAATATAGAGTAACACTAACCAAACAAGTGGAAGACCTGTATGACAAGAACTTTAAATCTTTGAAGAAAGAAACTGAAGAAGACACCAGAAAATGTGAAGATCTCCCATGCTCTTGGGTAGGGAGAATTAACATAGTAGAAAATAACAATCTTATCAAAAAAAACCAAAAAATCAAAGCAAAGCCCAACAAAAACCCAAGAAAATTCTTCACAGACTTCGAAAGAACAATGCTCATCTTCACATGGAAAAGCAAAAAAATCTAGGATAGCCAAAACAATACTGTACAATAAAAAAAAAAACAACTTCTGGAGGCATCAGAATCCCTGACTTCAAACTCTACTACAGAGCTACAGTACTGAAAACAGCCTGATATTGGCATAAGAACAGACAGGAGGACCAATGAAAAGAGACTCAAAGACCCAGATATCAATCCACATACCTACAAACACCTGATTTTTTACAAAGAAGCAAAAAATATAAAATGGAAAAAAGAAAGCATACAAATGGTGCTGGCATAACTGGATATCAACATGTAGAAGAATGAAAATAGACCCATATCTATCACCATGCACAAAACTTAAGTCCAAATGGATCAAAGACCTCAACATAAAGCCAGCCACATTGAACCTCATAGAAGAGAAAGTGGGAAGTACACTTGAATGCATTGGCACAGGGAACCATTTGCTAAATATAACAACACTAGCACAGATACTGAGAGAAACAATTAATAAATGGGACCCCCTGAAATTGAGAAGCTTATGTAAAACAAAGGACACAGTCAACAAGACAAAACAGCAGCCTACAGAATGGGAAAAAAATCTTCACCAACCCCACATTGGACAGAGGGCTGATCTCCAAAAGACACAAAGAACTCAAGAAATTGGTCATCAAAAGAATAAATAATCCAATTAAAAAAATAGGGTACAGACCTAAGCAGAGAACCCTCAACAGAGAAATCTAAAATGGCTGAAAGACATTTAAGAAAATGCTCAACATCCTTAATCATCAGAGAAATGCAAATCAAAACAACTCTGAGATTCCATCTTACACCTGTAAGAATGGCCAAGATCAA
>NC_022015.1:32676241-32681575 GCF_000317375.1 Microtus ochrogaster
AAATTCATAATCCCAAAGAACCTAGACAACAAAGAGGACCCTAAGAGAAACATACAGGGATCTAATGTACATGGGAAGTAGAAAAAGGCAAAATCTCCTGAGTAAATTGGAAGCATGAAGACCGTGGAAGTAGTTAGAAGGAGATGGGAGAAGGGAGGGGAGCAGAGAAAAATATATAGCTCAATAAATTCAATTTTAAGAAAAGAGCAAAGCTAACCCACTCAAGCACTAAGTCAGAATTACTGTGTAAGTGGTGACACATTTTTTTTTTTTTTTGAGACAAGGTTTTTCTGTGTAACCACCCCGGCTGTACTAAAACTGACTTTGTAGTCCAGGCTGGCCTCAAACTCACAGAAAACAACCTGCCTCTTCCTCCCAAGTGCTAGAATTAAAGGTGTGAGCCACCACTGCCCAGTCACACATCCCTTTTTGCCATGTGTGTCTTGGGAATCCCTTAGAAGAATGGCGGACAAGGGCTTGGAGACTGGGAATCACGTAGATATGCTC
Source organism: Microtus ochrogaster (assembly GCF_000317375.1). Lineage (NCBI taxonomy): Eukaryota > Metazoa > Chordata > Mammalia > Rodentia > Cricetidae > Microtus > Microtus ochrogaster. The sequence goes on from NC_022015.1 coordinate 32,676,749, forward strand.
TTAGATGCTGGTTCCAAGATGACAACAATAGAACCTAGTTTTACATCACTGTCTACAAATCTAGAAATTCAGCTGTCACTTGGGTGACCTTGGCTATCTGACAGCTAAAAGTATCTGAACTCTAACTTGGCAAATTATCAATGCATCAGCCCTGGCAAGTCTAGCATGAGAAGGCTTACCCTGGCTCGCCATCCGTCACCCCAGTGGAGTTGATTAGATAATCAGGCACTGTCAGAAGACCAGCCATCCCTGAAACACTAAGAATTAGGGAACAGAATTTGCAAATATTTGTCACTGTTTGCAAGGTAGGGACATGGGGGATTTTCCCAGAAGCCCTTCTGTTTCAAGGACAGATACAGACTTCATGTCTGAGAAGACAGAGGTAAGTGGCTCAGTGCTGGTCCCCTCATGGTACGGCCTGAGTCAGGAACATTCCCAAATGCTGTTTATTGCCATAAATTCCAAAGGAAAGGGCAGAAGTTTCTTCTCAGATGGCTGGCACAGACTTCACTGACTGTCAAAACCACCAGCAATGTTAACTTCTGGTTTGGTTCTATCAGAATGGTTTGGTTTTCAATCTTTTGAGATAGGGTATCCCTGGATGGCCTGGAGCTTGCTATGTAGACCAGGTTTGCCTCAACTTGTAAATCCTCCTGCTTCTGACTCTCAAGAGCTAAGATTACAGGTATAAACCATTCACTTGGCTTTGTCAAGGTTTTTGAAGACCCCCACCCACACTGATAAGGAATCCTGATAGGGTTATGTGCCACACCTTCTAACAAAAGCAGAAACCACTCATAAGCCAAGTGAAGACAGGAGTCAGCCAGATAACATCTCCAACAGCTGAGACACATCTCAAACCACGTGCTATCTTGATGGATGGCCCTGGAACTCCAGTACGTGTGGCTACGGGGTGGGGACTCAGCAAATCTCAAGATACCAGAGACTTGACTATTACTGAGCATGGTTGGACCCTTATGAGGCTGCGGTGTCCACGCTGCCATGAAGTAGAGGGCAAGACCACGGAGTCCTCATCTCTAAGCTGTTGAGCTTGCAGACTCACAGCCCAGATCACAGCATCTCTTCTTCTAACTCTATGGGCACAGAACTCAGAACAGTAACAGGAATGAGAAGCTCCTAAAGATGCTGAGGCTCCACTTGCCTCATGGGAGCACCATCTCTTCAACTGCGCTGAGGGTTGGCGCTACCTACCCCAAGCCAGAGCCAAGCCATTGCCAAAAGGCAGAATGTCCACTGAACAGCAAAGCCTCCTCTCCTCTAACTCAGAACATATTTCCCTCCACAAAAAGATGAATGGAATTCCTCCCAGGAAGGACTTTCCTGGACTCTAGAACTGCGTTGGTGAGGTTTCTGGTTCTGTGGTCCTTGGGCTTTGGGAAAGGGGACAAATGATTTGAGTTGCCATAACCACAATCACCATTTGTCCTCTCTGGCTGACTGCCAGTGCTGTTCACAGGTGTTCTTGAGAGGCCTGTCACTTCCCAGTGTCCAGGGAGGTAGCTGGGATGTGACCTGACCTTGTTTAACTTCTGTCTTAGGGTTCCTATTCTTGTGAAGAGACACCATGGCCACAGCAACGCTTATAAAAGCAAACATTTAATTGAGATGGAGACTTAGACTTCAGAGGTTCAGTCCATTATAATCATGGTGGCACATGGCAGCATGCTGGTATACATGGTGCTAGAGATGGAGTTCAGAATTTTATATCTTGATATGCAAGCAACAAGAAGAAAACTGAGACACTGGATGTGGCTTGAACAGATGTGAGACCTCAAAGCCCACCTCCACAGTGACACACTTCCTCTAACAGGGCTGTACATACTCCAACAAGCCACACCTCCTGATATTGCCACTCCCAATAAGCTTATGAGGATCAATTACATTCAAACTACCACACTCCACTCCCTGGCCACAATAGACTTGTAACGATATCAAAAACCAGATCATGTACTTCCAACATCTAATGGCACAAGAGAGCATGGTGAGGAAATACTGGACCAACACAAGACCAAAAACCAGCTGGGAAAACTCCAAATTCTGTATCTCCATGTCTTATATCAAAACACTCTTTAGATCTCCAAGATCTCCAACTCCTTTCAGTTTTGTTAACTGCCAACATACTACTTTCTCTTGGGCTGGTTCTACTCCCTGCTAGCAGCTCTCCTTGGCAGATATCCAATGACTCTGGCATCTCCAACATCTTGGGGTTTCCAAGGCATTCCAGGCTTCACTTTCACAGTCTCACACAATGGCCTTTCTAGGGTCTCTGTTCAGGGACACCCACAACACATGCCTGGCCTCAGCGGCTTTCTTTAGTCATATAGGCAAATTTCATAACCTGTTTCTTTTATTCTTGACCCTAAGCCAAAGCTGCCAAGTTATGCAGCATTCTGGGGCTAGAATATGGCTTCCTTAGCCAATTACATCCTCACCAGTTTTCTATCTTTCACTGCCCAAGCATGGCTGTCCTGAATTTCAACCTGTAGACCAGGCTGGCCTCAAACTCAGAGATCCACATGCCTCTGTCTCTTAGTGCTGGAATTAACGGTGTGGACCATCATACCTGGACCTAAGATGTTCTTTAATTCCTTTTCACAATGTGGAAGCCTAGCTGGGTGGGGTCTTGCCCTGAGGTCACCACTCCCTTTATTCCATTTCTTCATCTGTTTTATCTTCTCAAAGATAGGACTTGCTCCAATCTACTTCCTGCTGTTCCTTTCCTCTTCAAATTGTACATTTTGTATTTTTCCTTGCTTGGTTTGCTCATTTTCATTATAGATCTACCAAAGAGTAAACACTAATAACCATACAACAGAGCTGTTTTGAGACTTCCTCTACCAGTGAAATTAAACTCATTTTAGCCTCAGACAGACTTTTCAGAAAAGGGCAGAAAGCAGTAGCATTCTTCATCCAAGTATCACAAGACTGATCTCTAGGCCACATACTAGTATTCCTTTTCTGTGGAGTCTCCCACAGTTCAAATCACCCTCAGCACCACTGTCCTCCATGCTCCTACTAGTATGACCCATTAAGCAGTGCTTAAAGCATTCCACTGCTTTCCTAACCCAAACTCTCAAAGTTCAAATTTATCCAAACAGAAGTATGGTCAGGCCCATCAGCACAATCCCCCAATCCCTGGTACCAACTTCTGTCTTAGTTAGGGTTTCTATTGCTATGAAAAGACACCATGATCACGGCAACTGTCTTAGTTATGGCTTGTTTTGCTACAACAAAATACCATGATCAAAAGGCAAGTTGGGAAGGAAAGGGTTTATTTGGCTTATACTTCAGCATTGCTGTTCATCAGTGAAGGACATCAGGACAGGAACTCAAATGGTACAGGATCCTAGAGACAGATGCTCATGTAGACACCATGAAAGGAAGCTGCTTACTGGCTTGCTTCCCGTGGCTTGCTTGGCCCACCTTCTTGTAGAGCCCATAACCTGTCTTATAGAACCCAGGACCAGAAGCCTGGAGATGGCACCATCCACCATGGGCTGGGCCCTCCCCCATTGATCCCTAAATGAGAAAATGCTTTACAGCTGGATCTCATTGAGGCATTTCCTCAACTGAGGCTCCTTCCTCTAATGACTCTAGCTTGTGCCAAGTTGACACACAAAACCAGCCAGTACAGCAACTCTTAAAAACGAAACATTTAATTTGGGCTGGCTTACAGTTTCAGAGGTGTAGTCCATTATCAGCACAGCAGGACGTGGTAGCATGTAGCCAGACACGGTGCTGGAGGAAGAGCTGAGAGTTCTACATCTTGATCGACAGGCAACAGGAAGTGAACTGTATACACACTGAGAGTAGCTTGAGCAAAGGAGACCTTAAAGCTCACTCCTATAGTGACACGCTTTCTCCAAAAAGGCCATACCTCCTAATAGCATCATTCTCTATGGGGACCATTTTGTTTCAAACCACCACATAGCCTGAAATCTCACTGTGACTGGCTCACCCTCAGCCAGAAGCCCAGACATTTCTGCCAAACGTGGGGCCTGGCAATGCCCTCTATCAGGTCACAGATGACAAAGCTAGCTGAGATCAGTCTCCAGAGGGGACCCAGCCAGATGCAGCAGTGGCAACATATATGTCACATCTCCCCAAATGCAACATCTTCATCTACCTGCCTCTGGCCTCTCAGTCTGTGTGACAATCTTAGGGCTCAGCTTTGTCAGAGACTCATTACATGCTGATGCTTTGCTCTCTGGAAACAGCAGAGAGTAGGTTCAGGGACAACTCAGCCCTCCTTGTAAATGAGGCCAACAGGTCCAAGAGTCTTTTAGTTACTTTAGTAACTTTTAGTTACTTTTAGTTACCAATTTGTTGCTTGAAAAGTAAGTTGCAGGTGTTTTCTGTTTCATTTTATTAATTGATCAATAGGCAGGCCAAGCATAGATCACAGGACCACCTTTCAAGTATTGTCTAGATATGAGACCAAGAGTAGGTAAGACCACCTTAGTCTCCCCTTTGTTTCTTCTTGTCTAAATAGACAGGGCTTCTTACTGCATTCATTGGAAACATCTCCTAGAAGTTGGGAGTCTGGAGGCCTCATGAGCCTAGGAGTTCTGGGCAAGCTGTCACCATAGAACATGGGAAAATGGGTAGAATGAATAGTTTAAGAAAGAGATGGCCCATATTTCCTACAAAGGAGGTCAGTGTATTAGTCATGCTTCTCTAGAGTAACAGAACTTATAGAATAAATACATATACACATATGTGTGTATACATATATTATTTGTATATATACATATATGTATATAGTGATAGATATGCAGATATAGATTAGGTAGACATAGAGAGAGA
>NC_022015.1:32683815-32689466 GCF_000317375.1 Microtus ochrogaster
CCTTTGTCAGTTGCGGGGTTGGTGAAGATCTTCTCCCAGTCAGTGGGTTGCCTTTTTGTCTTAGTGACAGTGTCCTTTGTTTTACAGAAGCTTCTGGCTCAGCCGTTAAAGGCTAGGCTCACAACCAAAACAGTGTGTCTTCTTAACTCATAGATCCAGATTAGAAGTAGGTCTTCCTACTTTAAGTTAAGCAAAAATCCCTCATAGGACTGCCCTCCATTTGGGGGTTTTAGTTCATTATAAATGTAGCTAAGTTAATAACAAAAAATAACCATCACAGTGAGCAGCCAAGGGGACCTGGTCACCTACAGTAGAGGCTACAAATCAACAGTCTTCATAGCACTTCAGGTATGGATGTAAGTGTCCCCAGAAAGTCCCCATAGCCATGCAGGAGCCCAAATGGATGTTGCATGTAAAACCCTGAAGCTTCATGTTAGGATCAACTCCTGACTTCACTGAACCCAATCAACCTTGTTGAGTAAGCCATTGAGAAGAGGACTGGCATTGGGTCAACCTTACAAAATAGACATTTCTGAGTAAGATGCCAAGAGCCATCTGGATCCTCCTTCCTTTCCCTAAGGGGGACTTAGAAACCTTGGATTATGGGCAGGGGCAGAGGCCCAGACTGCCCCTTCCCCAGGTTGAAGTCTTCTGCCCTCATGCTCCTCCATCCCCAAAATCAAGGGCCATACAACCAGGGCCTCCCAACTGCACAGGCCACGTACCTTCTCTGGAGGCTTGGGACTTAGTGAATAATTGAGCCTCCTAAATAAAATATTACAAAGTCCAGATTTGCTATTTTCCCCTGCAATGAAGATTTCATGATGGCGTTGAACCAATCTGTGACCACTGTGTGGTCTGAGCTGCCTCCCTAGAAGGCTTGGTCCTTAGGCTATCGCAATCAAAGACCTAGGAATCTCTTGCATCTTACTCAGGGGGCCATTAAATAGCCGGAGGACTGGCTATGGGCTAAATCTGAGCTCTTGGTTGTTGCAGGCACTAAGACTGTGGTGGAGCAAGGCTTGTGGAAGAGAGGCAGAATCAGGTCCCACATATTGGGGTTTTCATGGAACCTTGGAGACAGACATCCTCAGAATGGGTGATTTATGGGGCCTGAGAGCTACCCATGGTCTGGGTATTTATCCCATTGCGGACGCCAGGAATGTTTGTCTAGGCTGCTCGTCAGTCCCAGCATGGGGACAATCTTATGAACCAGAAAAAAAGGTGGAGCATTGAGCAACAAAGGACTCTGTGGATAGACATGCCCAATCCCACTTAGTAAAGGCATAGCTACATCTGAGGAGCTAGAAGAAGAAAGACTCAGAACAGTCTTGCCTTACTGAACAGAGATGCCTTGTTCTGGACCACCCCTGCCTCTGATCCTGGCCCCCAACCACTGGGGCTTGGATGCTCCAGTTAAAAATAAAACCTTAAAAGCACATGGTTTGAGCTGGCACTAAGCTCAACATAACACCCCCGCTCAGAGCTCCAGGGGCACTTGAAGCCCAAGCCAGCAAATGTTCTTCCCATTCTTTAACAACAAAAGGTTTGTTAAAAATTCCCATACTTCCCAGTGAAAGCCAAGGGTGCCTGTCATTGTGCTGCCATCAAAGGAAGGACACATCCTGAGTTGTGGAGCGTCCCACACAAAATCTACTTGATTTTATTTTTGAAACACATATCAAAAGCCACCCATTCTTTTGGTATTAAGGAAGATGCATCAGACCTGCAGAGACCATCTCCGAGCGCACTCAGCACTGGCCCAGGATGCCGCTCCAGAAGCTTTTGAGGCAGGTCTCTGGCCAGTCAACTTTCAGGACTGATCTCATGGCGATGAGGTAAGGAGAGAACAGCTTCACCTGGGGCTGGCTCAGTACAAGGCTGCAGGAGGAAATGCCACTGTACATCGCCGAAAGAACCAGGAGGCATTTATAACTGATGCTTGAATGAGACCAAGCTGTGCCGACAAATCAGGTGCTATGCCACACATCACTCTTTCTGCATGCAAAACCTCCCCGATGATGGCCAGATCTGGGGTGAGAGGGCAATGCCGTGTTGTCCCATGGAATCTGCTTGCTAAAAAAGATGATGGACAGGGGCAGAGATTCCCTTCATAGGTACGCAGGCTAGAGTTCTCTATCCTTGAATTTAAATCTTCCCTGTGTGTGCTCATGGGTGCAGGGGCATGTGTGAGTATACACTTGAGTGTGCACGCAGGTAGAGGTCAGAGGTCTACGTTGGGTCATTCCCCAAGAGCTGTCTACCTCCTGAGACTGGGTCTCTTATTGACATGGAACTCACAAAATAGGCTAGGTTGGATGGGCAGTGAGTCAAGAATTTACTGACTGGGTTACCTTGGCAGCCCCTAACTTCCCTTTGTGCTTCCTCTGTCTCCTGTCATCATCTAGGGCAGTAGCCAATGGTGGGTGACTTTCTACCAGGCCCATGCTCACTGTGGCCAATGGACTCCTCTTGGTGGCAGCAGGACCCAGAGGATCCTGCTTGAGGTTTCAACCTTGGAGAGCTTCTCCTGGGGGCGGGGGAGGCGAGATGTACAAACTTCCTCTCTGAGTCACCTGTGTGGGTTAGGTGGCCTAGGTGACCCCACCTCTCTGGTGACTCACCCCGCCTTCTGCCAGTGGGGACCCCGAGGCCTCAACCAGCATGACTACGCCCCTGTCCTGCCTCCGGCTCAGCTTGGTGCCACTCCTTTCCAGTCCCATTGTATCTGCAACTGACGCAGGCAGCAGCCTATGGCGTGCGCACACACACTAGAACATGGTACTCGGCTCCTTCAGGATTTCCCCTGGTCGATTAGCTAGTCAGCCACTACCGGCTGCCCTGGGGTCAGAACTAGACTCCAGCGAGTCTCTCTGAGAACCCACTCTGCCCTCCTTGTGTACCCTGGTAGCCCCAATAGCTCCCTGTTGGTCAGCTTCCGGTCAGTGTGACAGGATAGCTGGAGAAAGCGACTGAGAGAAGGAAGCCTGATTCCGACTCACGTTTCAGACTCTATCTGAAACATAATCTCCTAGCTCTGCTGTTAGGCCTGTTAGCTACGGCTTCAACATGATGGGAGCATAGTTAGAGGAGCGAAGGGTAAGGAAAGAGGGAGATAAAGAGAGGGGATGTAACTTACAGTCACCAAGAGCATAGTCCTCCAAAATCTGCCCCCTTCCCACCAGCTCTCCCTCCTTCACGGTCCATCTTCCATGTTTCCTTCAGCTCGGAATCCATCAATGGATTGATCCAACGATGGGGTCAGAGCCTTCATGATCCAATCATCTCTGAACAAGGCTGGGACCCAGGCCTTCAGCACATGAGCTCCCGAGTAACATTTTACATTCAAATGGTAACACAGACCCCAGTGCCAAGAAACATTCCCAGCACTCAAGTCCAGACTGCCAGGTGAAAGTGCCTACCTCTGTTGGTCATCAATTGATTGGCTGGCCCTGGCACTAACCTGAAGAGCTTGTGCCCTGGCCCTCGTAAATAGCAAAAAGTTTATATCCTAGAACTTGGAACACACGCAGTGATGCAGATGGCAGAGCGATGATTAGGAAAGTTGGCATTGTTGACTGACCAAATGGGAAAGTAACTAAGGGACTAGCTAGGTCCAGTGTAGAACAATACAGGGTGAGGGATGGGACAATTGGGGCTCAACTGTCAGGTGACTGGGTAGGGAGTACCTCAACAGAACAGTCTAGAATCCATGAAGCTCATATTGGCCAAGCCCAGAGCCTTGTGTAGCAGAGGAGGACCAAGACAGTAGTAAAGAGAGTGGAGCTTTCCATGACATCCCTGGGCCTTCTGTCTTGAAGCCAGCTCAGCCATTTTTCCCATCTCAATTGTCTTCAGTTCTCTATTAACAGGAAGGTTGTAGAGAAAGAAGCCAAGTGTGACTCCATAGCCACTCTTGGAGAAGAGGGAGGACAATGAAGGTGCCATCCTGGACCCACTCACGGGTCAGAAAAGAAAGGTACACCTGCTTTCCTAGGATCCCAATACAAATATCGGTGAGGTGTACCTCAGCAGACTCTGGTCACTGTTACTCAGCCACAGGGAGCCTGCAAGGGTCCCCCTTCCTCCCTCTTCCCCTGTTTATATCCCATCTATAAGCCTTGTACCATCTGGGGGCTCAGCCACGGATCCTGTGCAGTTCATGCATGGCCTTGAACTAGCTCCTGCCTCTGAGCTGCAGCTGGAGGATGCAGGCTGCTGGCTCGGGTCAGCTGTGCCCTGTGGAGAGCTGGAGGCTGGCCCAGAGTCACAGGCTACAAGGAAAGTCAGGCATAGCCCTGTAGCAGGTGGCTGGATATGGTCAGCTGCCCCATCACACACCTGCTCTGTGTCCCAGGTGCCCACTCGAGGGCAGCAGCTTCTCATCTACAGGGGCGAGAATGAAAACAGCCTGCTCCAACATTTAAAAGGAAGCACTTTCCGTGGGGAATTGTCAGGCAAGATGCAGAAGCAACAGGAAGCTCAGAGTTCTGCCCAGGCTCTTGTGGGAAGAAACGCGGCTGCAGCCAAGATGAAGCTTGAAGAAAATGCCAAACCACATGCACCTGTGCCCACACGCCCACAGCTCACGTGCTCTGTGGCTTGTGGTCCCTCTGTCCCGTGGATTTATGAGCAATAGCTTCCAGGAGCCTTCTCCAGGCTGCAGGGAGAGGATATTTTGCTTCCCATGAAGTCTGCACTTACGATCCAAAATCAAAGGTCACTCCTCATCTTTAAGAGGTTGCTAACACAAGCCCAGATCCTCGCGTTTCCAGTCCAACAGACACCAAGAAAGCAAACATTAACATTTAGATTGAGTCTCTTCTGCAGGATTGACTCAGCAAAAGCCGTTTGAGAGCCGGTGAGATGGATCAGTAGGTAAAAGTACTGGCAGCCGAGACTGATGGCCTGACCCTGGATCTACCTGCTGTGAGCAGAGAACTGACTTCCCCAAGTTACACACACACACGCACACACACACACACACACACACACACACACACACACACACACACACTTTAGGTAAATAAATGTTTAAAATCCATTTGGAGATTAGATAACTTTTAACCATCTGTTCGGAAAGTCTTTCGTTTCTGTGAGAAGTTCTTGGTCTTGGGAAATGTGCGTCCTCTAAATCTAGTTCCTGCAGGCATGTCCCAGGTGGAGGACCTCATGAGTCAGGCCTGGATTCTGGGCACCCAATGGGTCGCCGCCTGGGATCTGATTATGCAAGGGAGTTGCAGCTGGGGACAAGTTGCAATCCTACTCCCCTGGCACGTGACGTAGCAGGCAGACCTATAGTGAGAAAAAAATTTCCTGACTCTAAAACAATTGAGCAAACATTCTGCAGCAGGGTGGTGAGTAGATGCAGCTCCGCCCACCAACCTGACCTCAGATCTGTTGATACTCAAAGTTGTGACATGATCACCCTCCCACTCCTAGGAATGAACTGTCCACAAACTTGGTTTAACTCTCTATAACCCAACCTGACCCTGATACTGACCCTAATCCAACCCTAACCCTAACCCAACCCAACCCTGACCCCTGACCCTGCAGCGCCAGTTGCTTCCTGAGTCAGATTCAGGGCATGGTCAAGCTGGAATTTTTGATGAATTTTGTGTGTGTGTGTGTGTGTGTGTGTGTGTGTGTGT
>NC_022015.1:32695179-32705267 GCF_000317375.1 Microtus ochrogaster
CACACACACACACACACACACACACACACACACACACAGCTCTGTTGGCATAGTGTTGGCATATGGTAATGAAATTGATACCTATTGGTAGTGTTTCATCAGTGAGATTTGTGACTTACAGGCAGTAGGTAGGTTTTTAAGTTCTTGGGGCCATGTCCATGGTTCTGTGGCCACTGGACATGAGCTGTCACGCCAGTATCATGGGAGTCGGCATCTGTGGACTCTGAGCACTGAAAATGAGCCAATGTGGCCGATGAAGTGGGTGCTTGGGCTCCAGGCTCCAAGGTTATGTGAAGTCACAGTTAGGAACACAGACCACCCCCTCCTACCTGTTCTGTAGTGACATCAACCATATCCCTCTCAGGCTTTTCTCCTCAAGAGGAATGACCCAGAGACCATGATGTGCTCGCTGATAGGAGATCTGATCATCCGAAGTCTGAAGTCCCTGAGCAGAGTCCAGGTGCAAACGCTTCCTGTGTCAACAACACCTTCCCCTCTGCTCCGGTCTTGTGACTCCAGACTTGTGTACGATCTCCTCCATATTGACTAATCTGGACCCAGCTCCCTGCACAGAGGGAGCCCTGCTCTGCATCCCACATCCCACATGGATTCACTGTCCCCGCAAGTGCTGCTGACATGGTGAGAAGGGAGAAGCCCTGCCTCACTGGGCACCTCTGTCTGGAGAGTCTCAACTGTAGGTCCCACTTTAACACCCACAAACAGAACTGGGGAGAAACTTCCCAATGCCTGACCCTGGCCTGCCTGTCCCTCACCAAATACACTGATGGTATTGGCATCCTACTGGCCTGTCACTGACAGAATGGAAGCCTGCTACACATGTCCAGAGCTCTGATGGCCCCACCGTGGCCACATCAGCTGTGGGAGTTTCTCCTGCATCACTGTGACCAAAACACCTAAGAGAACAATGTAAGAAGAGAAAGTTTTAACTCAGCTCCTAGTTTTATAGAGTTCAGTCTGTGGGGACACCTAATACGGAAGGAGTGTGGCAGTGATGGGAGCCTGTGGAGAAAGTATTCATCTCAGAGCTGACAGGAAGCAAACAACGGACACAGCGGAAAGAGCCAGGACAAGACTTCACCTCCAAGGACATGCCCTCAGGGGCCTACTTCCTCCAAGCAGGGCACACATCCCCATAGTTCATCATACTATGAGCCCATCAGAGGCCTACCTGTTGGTTACATCAGAACATTCACGATCTGGTTGTCTGTGGAGACGCTCACACAGGAACAGTCAGATGTGCTTCACGGTGGTTCTGAGTTCACACTAATTGAAAGTCAAGATTCATTAAAGAATTAGGTTACATGACCTGAAAAATAAATATATATTTGGCCTTTTCTACCTTAATCAGTGCGGGATTTTCTTTGGTTCCAAACACCAAAAAAGCAGTACTCTTCCCACTTGCTCTATGAACATAGGCATCAGGGGTACCATTCCCCAGAGGCCCCGGGTTCTCTCTGCCTACAGCTACCTTCCCAGCCTGGGCTGAAGGAAAGCAGGGCTAGTTAAATTTAGCTGTGAATTAACTGTACCCACCAGTCCCGGCTTTTCCACAGCCTACCCCCCTGACCACATTACCCAAGCTCAGAACAGCAGCCTGAGCCCAGGCTCCCTCAGAAAACATGCAGCCTCCCTTGGCTATGGGCCTCGTCCGGGTCCACTATAGGCCAAGCACGTGGGTTTCATTTCTCCCTAGCTTTCTTAACCTGGGACCCGTACCTTCATCCTCCAGTAAGAACCGGAGTCTCTTAGTTTCTTCTGAGCTGGAAATCGGAGGCCCAGACTCAACTGGGCCCAGTGTGAATAACACTTAAGGTGGATCTGGTACTTAAGGTGGATTTCAGCCCTGTCAGCTCTGTGCCTTCTTCAGATCAACACGCAGCACTGACCACACCACTGTCGCTGTGAGCACATGCCAGTGGCTACTGGTTCTCCAGGGATGATCAACAGTTTGGATCTGAGATTCTTCTCTCATAAGAGAGCTGAAGATGAGGCCCCTCGGAGACCAGGTGTCTTATTAAGAAATCAGGGTGCACAGAGGACCCTCATCCCTGTTGTAAGAAAGTGGCAGAGAGAAGCAGAAGAACTTGCTGGCCAACTGTTTCACAGTGGCCCCTCCCAAGGTGGCCCCAGGCACGGGGCTCCATGACCAGTCTGTGAAAGGGTGAATGTGGCCCCTCAGTAGCATGACTGGTAGGAGCAGTTGTCTGTCTCCCACAGGACACTACCTGGGGCTGAAGGAGGAGCAGTGGACCATTGAGGGTTGCAGGAAGCCAGAGATAGCCTCTGAGAGGCAGTCTTTGCTTGGCATTTTCTGGACATGCATCCAAGACTTCTTTGGGTTTGCAAGAAGCAAAGTGAGGGAGAAATTGAGTGTGACTTAGGTGCCTGGGAACAAGCTATTCCCCAACCATGAAAAACCAGTTCTCTATTTTATAAATGCTACATCTATTCTGCTGGCTTGATGATTTTTGAGCTGGCTTAACATTGCTTATATCTATAGAATTGGCTGTTAAAATAGATATAAAAATCTGGAGGCTGCGGAAATGGTTCAGTTGGTACTGTGTTTATTGTACAAAGATGAAGGCTTGAGTTTGATCTACAGAACCCATATAAAAATGCGTGGCATGCCGGAAGGTGGTGGCACACTCCTTTAATTCCAGCATTCGGGAGACAGAGGCAGGTGGATCTCTGGGTGCTCGAGGCCAGCCTGGTCTACAGAGTGAGTTCCAGGACAACCAGGACTGTTGCACAGAGAAACCCTGTCAAAACAAAAACAAAACAAAAACAAAAACAAAACCAGAAAAGTGCCTGATTTGGTAGTGTACCCTTGTAATACTGCGTCTGGGGAGGTGGAGACAGGAGGATCCCTAGCCAGCTAGCCTGGCTGAATTGACCACTAATGGATCCCATCTCAAAAAAATGAGGTAAACAATTACTGAGTTGCAACACATGAGGTTGCCATCTGACCTACACACACACACACACACACACACAGATGCGTGCGCACACACACATACAGAGACACCCAGGCAGGCACTCATGCACACTCAAACACAAGTATACACACACAAAAAAATCTGGATCCAAAAGAACACCACTCAATGCACAAAGAGATTGAGCTTTAATTCAGCCATGATCCCTCCAGGAGCCAAGAGAAAGAGAGAAATGGATGGGCTCCCTTCTGCTCTGCAAGAGACGCTAAGTTCAAGCCTCATGCCCCGTCAATAGGTAATACAGTTCTGCCAACAGGGTGACTAGGCGGGAGAGTCACCCTAAGGCAACACTGGCTAAACCTTCACCTAGCCAGCAGCCTTGTACTGCGCTGTAGCCTGTCTTCCATGTATCCCATTGTTTCTGCTTGTATACCTTCTAGAGCCTGTGGCATCATGTCAAAGCCCACCTCCATCAGCGAAGCATAAGCCAGATGAGAAGCCTTGTGTCTATCTTGAGGTACCCTACTTGTTCTAGAACGCAGCATTACTCTGAGTTGGGTTCAGCTGGTTTTCTGAGTTCCCTGGGAGGCTATATGACACACACCTTGCTTGTCCAAGAGAGTTCAACAGCAGGTGGAAGAGATAGGAACCACCTCATGGGGATACCAGCCCACAGTACAGAGGTGGGCCCAAGGTGCCTGAGCCAACGTCTCTGCTTCCCTCGTTGAGCCTAAACAGAACCTCCCCCATCCTAGCCTCCTGGGCTTAGAGATCCAGGGACAACCACAGAGGTGACTTACCAGTCATAAGGACAAGTAAGCCCACATCCCCACCTTTGTGGCCTAGGCTTCTTCTGCCTCCAGATCTTTACGACCACTGTCTTAATGGCCAACACATATCACCAATTGGCCCCACCATGTTAAATTAGGCACCAGGCTCTGCTAATTGCCTCAAATCTCAGCAGCTGGCAGCTGTGAGTTATGGACAGGAAGACAGGGCAACTGGTGCTGGTGGCTAAATTTGGTCTAAGTCTTTATGGAAGAAAAATGTGAAGAACTGGAATTTACAAGGACAAGCCACCCTTGGGGTAAGGAGCTTCGTGGCCCTGTTGCATTGGCCTAGGAAGAGAGATAGCAATAGGCATGCCTGGTGTCTCAAGGCCCTGCCAAGGAACCATGGGATGAGATTTGGCTCCTGCTGGGTTCCACATCTGTATTAAGGCTGGCCCCAGATGGAGCAGAGACCTAAAGCAAGCAGGAGCTAGGCTGCCGGCTTCTCTCTAGCCATGCCAGACTATGGGCGATTCAGCCCACCGCTGATATTGGATGCTCCACTGAATGTCATTTCCCATGTTCATCAGGATGGGTGACTGTCACTCAGCTCCCAAGTTTTCCTAGCAAGGGGCCATCTGGGCCTACAGGAAGAGCCCTAGCTGTCACCCACAGGCTTCTCATGGTCATCTATCATCACCACCCATTTACTGACCAAGAGAAGAAGGCTCCACAGACAAAGAGCAGCCCAATGATAAAGCCATCTTGGGCCTTGAGGGGCACAGGTAGGAGAGCCACCTCCATCTCATGACAATGTATGAGGTCTTGGGGGTACCTCAAAAAAGTCTCCCTAGTGAGCTACTATGCTCTTGACCAGGCCGGGGTGGACTTTAAAAGTGGTAAATGTTCTCTTAGTGGAGTAACATTTCAGTGGTCTCTTTGGGGGGGTTGGATTCTTTAAGGGCATGATCTATGAGTGGTAGGTGGTCTCTCACTATGTCTGTATTCTCTTAAGAGATCTCTCAGTGAGACAGGTTTGGTTTTACATCAAGGCCCATGTGATCAAGCACCCTTCTGGAAAGAGTTTTGAACCCCACTTTCCCCACAGACCCCTCAGTCTTCTTCATGGAACACCAGTGACCTTGTGACCAGGTATAGGGCTGTATGGGGAATGGCCTGACCTGTAGGGAGCCACTGTTTAGTGCTCTCCCTAGGCAGGGCTGTGAGCAAACAACTTCTTAGGTGAGAGCTAACACCTGAACTTAGGAGGCGGGGGAGGAGCTCTGTCCTGTTGGGATAACACTATGCCATCCCCTCTCTTCCAGGCATGGGGTGAAGGTAGAAATGGCGTCTCAAAGGGGACAAGGCCAGGTTCAATTATCTTCTGAGCCCTGTGGCCATCAGATGATCATAGCCCAGAAAAGAGCATAGTAGCTCACTAGCCAGGCTTTTCTGAGGTACCCCCAAGATCTCACACATTGTCATGAGATGGAGGTGGCTCTCCTGCTTGTGCTCCCCAAGGCCCAAGATGGCTCTACCATTGGTCTGCTCTTTGACTGTGGAATGTTATTCTCTTGGTCAGTAAATGGGTGGTGGCCATAGGTGACCGTGAGAAGTCCATGGATGACAGTTTGGGCTCTTCCTATAAGCACAGATAGCGACCCACTGCATTAGAAAAATTCGGGGGCTGAGAGACAGCCACACTAAGATACCACTCCTTCTGAAAGACCACCCCTCCAAATGACCACAGACACTGAGAGCCCACTGAGGTCTCCTCTGAGAGACCATCTCACCGACACACCACCAACCTCTGACAGAACGTGCTCACCAAGAAACCACACTCCAGGCAAGCTACGGATCCAGGTAGCGATGCAGGGTGGGAGGACAGGAGCTCAGGATGCTCTCTGGGCTATGACAGACAAGGGAGGGGAGAGCGGGAAGCTAGTCCAGTAGAGCCCCTGAGTCTGGGTGTCTGGTGCAGCTGTGCCCCTCACCTGTCAGAAACAGTGCCCAGCAAAGGCCAGGGCCAAGGTCAGTATCACATAACCAGAAACAGTGGGACCCTGAGATACCTTGATGTGGGACCCAGAAGTTTTAAAGTCTGAAGTCATCTTACTGGACACAGCTCTGTGGATCCCTGGCAGGCTGCCTGGAGAACATTGAGATAAACAGGAATATTCGGCCAGGCTGGGTGCATAGATATAGATGTATTCTCAGGGATTTGATCACTGTATCCTACCTGCCGTGCACACTACTGAGCCTTCACTGACTTAAAAGTGTAGCGGGCCTTAAGCAGGAGCCAGGCCTTGGACACGGGTCCACAGCAGGCTGGGGGCTGATTCAGCAGCTGTCTTTGTCATAGCCTCGGTGGCTGCCTGGTGTGCTGAGTGCCAGGATGAATGAGTTATCTCTTCATTTAAATGCAGATTTGGGAAGGAACCAAATCATTCTCCTCTTAAGAAATTGTCAGCATAAGTATGCAGACTGAATTAGAGCAAGGTTATTTCAAGTCACTCTTGCCGTCCGGTTTTCCCACAGAAGCTGAGGGAGTCCTGCTCGGCCCCGAAGTGCTGCTGGCTGCAGGACATGTGATTAGCATGCAGCCTAGGCTCACAGCCAGTGTGCAAGCCTGGGTCCCTCACAGGTTACAGACAGCAGCAGCTTCCAAAACAGTTTTCTGTCTAATGCAGGGCTCACTGCTTGGTCTGTGCCCATGAGCAGTGGGAAGCAAGCTGGTCAAAGGAGCTGCGAAAACACTGGCAGGACCTCAAAGATAGAGGGCAATAGGGCTGTGCCCCAAGTCAGGTCACCGGGGCTATGGTAAAGACACCTCCAGGCCCAGCGCCACATAGGACAAGGCTGTAATGGCCCATGGGGCTCAGGAACCCCCAGATATGGTGGGACACGGGCCCAGCCAAGATCACAGGGGCTGTATTAGTTCCCATAGCTTCTGTGTCCTCAGAGGGCCAAGCCAACAGGTGCCAGGTATCCCAGAGTCAACGGAGAAGCCACTGTGCTGTTCCCCATCATTCATGAGCAAGGGAGGGCTGAGGGCTAGAGATCTGATCTTATGGTCCTGCTCGCCACCGAAGCCTCTGCTGCTGACAAGGTGACACAGGTCCCGCTGAGGGCTCTTCTGCCACAGTTCTCAGGTAGGCTTAGGGGACTAAAGCAGGGACAGGGAGCTGTTGATGCCTCAAACCCGAAACAGGAACCCTTCAAAGCCTCCACTCACAAATTCTCTAAAATACAAAAGTGACTGAGCCAGCCCCCAGCAACACCAGAGTGTGCTGTTTTCTCAGGGACAGCCATAGTGGGATTTATTTTTACCCCCTTGGATACACCCAGCACCAGGTACGGCAGCATCTGAGCTGCACCAAGTCAGGCCACTGTAGACATCCCGCCTAGCTAGTGGCAGTGTCCTGAGGTCTTGTTCAGCAGCTCCTTCTTACAGTTAAAAAATGGATCCACCAGAGCGCTTAACCACTGTCTGCACCATCTACTGGTGATTGTCATGCACTATGTTCCTGGTGTAACCAGTGGCGAGCAGAGAAAACAGGGAATGGGGTCAGTACCTGATCCTAGTACTCTGCCCACTCTGTCTTGTGACCTTCACTGACAGCCTGAGCATCCCCGAGCTCCCAACCAGCTGCCACAAGGCTGGTTCCATGCCGCAGGGGCTTCAATCCGCAGCTGCAGGCTCACAGTTGCTTACTGTACAATCTATCATGTGCCAGTCTATAACTGTGGGCAGACAGGCATTAGCATGTGACTGAAGCAAGGATGAATCTCGGAGGGCCATGCCATGGGACCAAGCCTACCCATCTTTTCCCATGAGCTTTAGGAACTAAGACCATCCCAACTCACACAGGCACCTGGCAGAAGAGCAGCCCTCCACCAACTTCATACGCCTGCCTACTCTAGCAGGCTCTGTCTGCCCTTTGTGCTATGTGTGAGCCTCCATGGATCCAGCATGTGGCTATTGTAGAATGAGATAGGCAAGCTCTTTCCAGCAGCCTGGACTGTGCCTATCTAATCAGGCTTTCTACAGTGCGATGTGCCTAGGCAGATCACAAGGTCCTTTTAAAGAATACAGTTTCCGTATAATTATTTCGAGACATAAGCTAGAGCTAGCCATGTGGGCGGCCGGGTGCCGGGGACACAGCCCCGCTGCTCCTATTTCAACAGTTGTCTATGGATGGTCAGCCCGATGCTCGCCACTACCTCCTGGAGCACCTATATTACCCTGTGTTTGAAGGTTTTTATGGGTCCTGCAATTCTGAATTGGGGACCATGCCAATAAGTGGTCCCCTTCATCCAACATAAGACAGTATACAGAGTACTGCTTCCTTTGCTGAGATGTGAGTCTCAGCTGGATGCTTGGATGACCTAGTTGGCATTGAGCCAAAGACTAAGGGGACTCCGAGGGGCCTCAAGATAGCATTTTCCAGGCTGGAAATTCAGATCTTAAGGGCCTGCAGACACTAAGGCCAGTCTAGCACAGGCTGATGCTGACTTTATCCCCGTTTGAAGGATCTGGGACTCTGGGAAGTTAGTCAGATGAGACCAACTGAAAAGAGAGAGCCTTAAGGTCCCCTGTGATCCAGCACAGGTTTTAGTTCACTTATGGGCGTACAATTATGTGGCCGAGTGTCCAGCTAAAAGGTAGCCTTATGGGAAATAGCACCAGATATTTCCCAGCAGCCTTCATGTTCCAACAACAGGTGCTTCCAAGAACCTCAGCGAGGAGTTAGGGGCGTGAGTGGTGACCCTGTCCAAAGAAGGACAGAATTGAAATCTGCCCAGAGCACAGGAACCCGGAGAGACCAAGCAGAGAAGGCAGGAGACTCTGCCCACCAGGCTAGTTCTGGTGAAACATACAGAGTTTGTTTGTTTTTTTTTTAAAAAAAAAAATCGCCCTTTGGAGTGATGTAGATACATATGCTGAGGTCCACAGCCTCCTGCCGGCCACAGCAAGGGAACAGGGCTTTTACAGGCCAATATGAGCAGGCAAACCATCCTTACAGGGAGGAACATAGAGAAAGGACAGTGAGTAAACAGTATCAGCTCAACCATGAGCTGACCACACAGGCGTCACAGACAAATGTGCCCGACATAGAGGTCCAGAGGGACAAAAGCTCCCATGGCAAACAGTCTGAGATCTATCCCCACACATGCTGAAGTCACACACTGGAAGGGGGAAGCATTTATTAGAGGCAAGTGTCCCAGACATTCGGGAAGCAGAAGGCCTCCTGTCTGTAGAATAGCTGACATTTTCTTCACCCTCCCTCCAGCATCCTCGGCGTCTGAGAGCACATGGCAGTCTGTCCTAGCCTCGTACCAGGGCACCAATCAGAGTCAGGCTTGGGGAGGATGGTCTTGAAGCCACAGGCCCAGGAGCTTCAGCTCACAGAAACTGGTCCATAGAAGAGACTTTGCCAGTGGCCCCAGTTCACACACAGGTCATCTATAGAGGCCCTGACATCTGCCAGAGCCCACAGCAGCAGACAGCCTGAGGTATTCACATTCTTGAGTCTGTCAGAATGTCCTTGCAGAGGCTCTCGCCGGGAGGACTGACTTAGAAGAAATGAAACAAATGAAACTGACCTTGCTGGAAACCTTGTCCAAAATCATCTCCTGCCTCATGCATGACATATGATGGACGAGCAGCAGCTCTGGGCTCCCAAAATTCTTGAGGCAGCCTTCCAGACCTCGCCGCCCTACAGCTCCAGACAAGCTGGATCTGGTTACGACTCCGCGGGGGTGCCCACTTGTCACAGACCTCACAGCTGTTTGAAGGAAGCCTTTAGTGGCTCAGAAGGGCATGAGCTGTGTTTCAAGTATGCCAAGGCTTACCTCGGGACTAAGTGTCCATCAGACACCCGTAATCTGTGTCTGTCCCTAACCCAAGGGAGGTATCAGAACATAACCTCTCTTATGGAGGAGTAACAGCAAGTAAAACCCAGGCAGTGAAAGTTTCAGTGATCCTAGGCTTACCCAGAGCCCTCGGAGGCAGAAGACAACCCTCTTCAAGCCACACCTACCCTCCAGGAAGTCTGTAACTGGAGATGATGGGCTATTTGGGCAGCCGAGGCAGCTGAGGAGGAAGGAAGAAAAAAAAGTCAAGAAAGAGAAAAGGATGGCGGGGAGAGAAGGAAAGAAGGGGAGAAAAGAGGGAGGGGAGGGGAGGATGCTGTACACACACATACAAACCCCTGCATACAAGCAGACTTGGACAATTCTACAGATAGGCAGCAATGATAGGTAGAAAGCACAGGAATGCCACTTCCCAGCCTCCCATTACCCCTTCCTAACTGGAGCATCCAGACGGGAGAGGCAACTGCAAAAAAAAAAAAAAAAAAAA
>NC_022015.1:32712946-32721029 GCF_000317375.1 Microtus ochrogaster
AAAAACAAAAACAGGATCTCACTGTGTAGCACTGGCTAGCCTGGAACTTGCTATATAGGCTAGCCTGGCCTTGAACTCATAGAGAACCACTTACCTCTGCCTCCCAAGTACTGAGACTAAAAGCAGATGTAGTCACATCTGGCAAAGTCCTAAGTTTTACTTGTTTGTAGCACTCCTGCTACCTGCAGCGCGGTTTTTAGCCTTAAAGTAGCAACACTGACAGCAAAGTAGAGGAGGAACAAAACGGTACAACATGGAGAGAAGTGTCCTCCATGCTACCAGGACTCCATCTGCGCATCAGGAAACAGCTTGGTTTTGTCCTGTGTCTCACCAGATGACACCTCTCCTTTTCCTGCAACCATCTAAGTCAGGCCTGCACCCAGAGCTCAAAGTTGCCAATGTAGGATCTCAATCAACCTATGCTGTCAGAGACGAGGGGATGGTGATGCCCTCGGTGGAGCAGCTGAGAAGGCCACTCTTTGGGAAGAGGAGGGGTGGTAAGGACCCGGCAGGGACTCCAGCCCTGTACCTAGGTACTAGTCACAGCTGGAATGTGCACAAATGTCACTCTGAGAAAAAAAAAAATACAAAGCAGGTGGAACAAAAGGCAGGTGTGCCCCGGACAAGTCAGGGAAGAAGCCCTTCAATTGCGGGGAGGTGGGGGAGCAGGATAGTTTTCTTCATGGAGAAGGAAAAGTAACCCTTACCAAACATAGACTAGGCAGACCTCACTCTGAACAAGGAAGAGAGTGGCGTGTGTGTGTGTGTGTGTGTGTGTGTGGTGTGTGTGTGTGTGTGTGAAATTGTGCATGCACATGAGTATGCAGTTGAACATGTATGTGCAGATACCCACATAAACATGTGCGTGAAAAGCAGAGAACACCCTCAAGTGTCATCCGTCAGGTACTGCTCACTTTGTTTCTTGAGACCATTTCCCCCCCACTGGCCTGGAAACTGCCAAATAAGGAGAGCTTCCTGGTTAGTGAGCTGTCCCCACCTCCCAGGGCTGGAATTACAAACACAAGTTACCATGTCCATTTTTGGTTTGGGTTTTGTTCTAATGGCGCCTGGGATTGAGCTCAGCACTCTATTAACTGAGCCATCTCCCCAGCCAGGGCATCCATCCATTTTGATAGGGTAGAACAAGGCACTTCTTGGTCTGCCTACACACTGCCTCATAGGACTCTTCTGGCAGGTTAGCCACCCAAGTTGAAAGAATCTGGCCTGTTTGACTCCCTGGAGTCCAGCCAAGCCTGTGTCCTGCTGATGCAGGACAAGAAACCTCAGCAGCCTACCTGTGAGGAAAGGGACGTAGAATGCAGAGGGACAGTGGTCCTGGGCCATTCGTCTCTAGCTTGACAGGCTGTTAGAAATTCTGTGCACACCACTCGAGTGCTGAATAATGAATCAGATCGTCCTGGTGTGATTAATTTTTTAAATGAGCTATTTGCATCTGGTGATTAATCACGGCTGCCCCATTTGGACCCCTCTGGGACTAGAAAAACTGTCTTCTCGGTCTGAAGGCCAGGCTCACTCCAAGGGCTCAAGGACACAGATACCCATAGTCCCCCAACCCCTGTCCAGAGTGACCACTGGTTTGGCACTTGGAGGAGAGAGTGGCAAAGGTGGGAACCTGGGGCCCCAGAATCAGAACGAGCACTGCCATCCCCCCCTTTGCAAAGAGAAGAGCAACCCACAAATCCTCTGATTTCCCTGCTATGGAGATCAGCTTGTTCCTGGGGTCATTTTGACCCTGGGGTGCTCCTCTATGTTTGTGGAGAGTGGCCACAGGCTGCGTCTTCTCTGGCTAGAACCCCTATCCAGTGCACACTCCTTTCATGGGGACAAGCATTCTAACAAGAGCCCAGGAGATCTGAGGTTAACAGAGAGGCACCAGAGGCTTCACAGACCTCATTGGCCTTTGACCCTAGGCCTATCATCTCCAGAAGTCAGGTAACTGAGGACAGGTATGAAGATAATGCACTACTCTTTATAATAAACTAATTTACCCCATGCCCCCCACCACCAAAAAAGCTAATTCTGCATCCACAGAGAGGACAGCACCAGAGGGCTAGGGTCACTCCAAAACTTGTTTCCTCCTCTGCAAACAGAAGTGCCTAAGGCAGGGGTATGCTGACCGATGACCCCAGCATCCCCTCTGTTCTGGCTGATCGCAAGCTAGAGGCCTTCACTCTGCCATCCCATTTCCAGGGGTTGATGTGCCCTCCTTCCAGAAAGTTCCCAATACACCACACTTTGAGCATTTGGACTTCATCTGCCACCCCAGAGGCCAGAGGTGGGGGATGGTGTCAAGATTTGCCTAGGACTTCATTGGAAGGCAAATGGCACAGAAATACTGAGTTAAGGAGCCTCGTGGGAAAGGAAGCTCCTGTCCTTCATCACATACACAGCTAGTTGTGCAGGAAAGGGGCTACTTCACAGACAAAGGTCTCAGACTGGGCTGTTTCTTGTCTCTGGGCCTCAATGGGCCTGAGCTTTCCTGAGGCTCCCAGGGTACCCGAATCCAATGTCTGTGAGCAAGGCCAGTCCTCTTTAGGAGCCTCTGCTGTCTTCCTCTGCAGTTTCTCCCAGAGAAGGTATATCCATGTATTACAGTTTATACATAGCCAGGAGGCCTCACCAAGCCAAATTGGCCTCTCTGAGCCCAGAGCTAGGCAGGGCCTCCAAAGTCAATCAAAAGGAGCCCAATGTCTGGAGCCAAGGGTAAAGGGAATTTCTGCAGCTGAAGGAAATGGATTATCCAAGTTTCATCCCAAAGCAAATCCCTTTTATCCCAATGCAAACTTGTAGTGGATGAAGTAAGTCTCTCAGTAGTGACTTTCATAATGAGAAAATGGTATTTTCTTGCCTGGGGATAGTCTAACTTTACTTATGAGACAATCTCAGAGGCTAATAGAGACTGGTCTACCACCTGTGCAGCATCCAAGCGCCGCCACTGGAAAGTCCCACGATGAGACGGGGTGATCTGAGTTTGCAGAGGTGGTTGCTGGAGGAGAGGAAGCGGAGCTGAGAAAAACAATACAGGGAGCCTGAAAGGTGGCTCAGCAGTTAAGAGCAAACATTCCTTTCCCAGAGGATTGAAGTTCGGTTCCCAGCACCCATGTTGGGTAGATCACAGCCTTCTATAACCTCATCTCCAGGGGACAACCGAACGCATGTGTACTGGTCCTCACACAGACATCCATGCGCACACGTAATTCAAAAGAAAAATAAAAGCTCAGCCAAAGGTCTGAATGGGAAGCAGGAGCAGCTTAGAGCCTATAGGCCAGGGGAAGCAGGCCAGATTGCTGCCCTGAGATCCTCAGAGATGCTCTCACACCACGGTGCTATTATATATTAGGGCTGCACCCAAAGTCTGCTCGTGTGAACTGCCTGCTTTCCATGAGCAGCTCCCGGAGAGCCTGTCTCCAGGATACCTTCTCCTGCACATTGGTCCTTGTGCTCCCGGCCACAACAGTCTGTTCTGATGCAGCACACCTGGCCCTGCCCCACCATTCCTCGCTCGGTGTCTTTTCTTTCAGAGCCCTGCCTGCTCCTGGGTTTTAAAATCGTAACAGTGACTCGGATCATAGGAAAACCCAGTCTCCCATGCCCTTCGCCTGCTGAGTGGCCAGTCTAGAGTCGACAGGTACCTTTAGACCTCGAAATTGCTGGGAAAGAAAATAAACAATGGTCGTGAGATGAAAGTGAAGCTGGGAAGCCTGGGGCTCATCTAGGTCCAGTCCAACTACCCAGAACCCCCGTTACAACCTCAGAAAACCCTTCAGGCTTTTCTCAAAGACTCTTTCCAGTTGGCGGTAGTCATTGGCCCCTGCACCTGTTACTATGTGGATTTAGCGTCCCAGATCCTGAAGAATGTCTGTGTTATACATTCTAAAATTTAAATTGATGGTGTCACAGTGTTTGAAACTCTACTTCCAGCCCTTCATATCAACCTAGAAGCACCTCGTGACCCCTCCAATTTGGGGAGAGTGCAGCCCTCTGCTCTGAAGTTCTTTGTTCTGCCCTGCCCAAGAAGAGGGGACAACCTCCAGTCTTCAGTGTGACCCTCTGCACATGGCAGCCAATGACCTAAAGGGTTAGGGATGCTTCTCCGCTCTAACCCAGAACAAAGCAGCTCCAGAGCTGGCCCGAGAAGTTAATTTATTCTACTCATAAACTTCTGATTAGCGTGCACTAATTGAATTCACCATTCGTGCCCAGTTCCGATTGTGCTTAGCAGCTCTGAATGTATAAATCTCAGTTGCCTAAATGGGCATCAATTCTGCCCACCTCCACCTGCTCGCCTCCGTCAACTACATTTTCAGGCAGCTCTGTTCTGTATTCTGGCCACACAGGTAAATTTAGCTTTTTGGTTTTCATGGTTTTGCTTTTTCAATGGGAAGCGCATCTTCAAGTGAAAACTGCTTTAGCAGACTAAGTGCAAGCTGGAAGGAAACTTGAAATTAATTTTTTAACAGTCTCGTGTGCATTGTTGTTCAACGCCCAGACTAATGGGATTTGCAGCCGTGCACAGCACGAATACTGATTCCTTGCCACTGTGCAAATAAGTCAAGCTAGCAGGGAGCTCCCAGTCAATCCATCCTGGGGATCATATTAACTGCCCGGGAGATGGACCAAGCAGGTCATCATCCAGATAGCCCCTCCAAGTGTTCCCTCCAGGTTTCTGGGCACATAAGTGCTATGATCTCCTTCTGGACTTGTCTAGCTCTGAGACACCTAGAGAGGTTCTGGGTGTTTTCTATAGCCAAGACGACAGAGGGCTTAGCCACCTCAGCCAGGAAGTCACAGGGACCCATGAGTTTCCTATGAGACTTGTATTCAAGTTCATGTTTTAATGTGCAACCCACAAATAGCCGAAAGATGCCTCAAAGTGTTCCCTCCACAAGAAAAAGACCAATTGTACAATGAAGTTCCTGCAAGCTCAGTTTAACCTTCAAGAGAGGCTGTATCCATGACGTCACCTCACTCAATTCTCAGAGCAGGGGCTCAGCCATTCGCGGTCCTGTCAGTTTGTATCTTCCATGCTTCTCTGAGTACGGTCTGTGCAGTGCTCTCTCTTGCTCACACTCTCTCTCTCTCTCTCTCTCTCTCTCTCTCTCTCTCTCTCACACACACACACACACACACACACACACACACACAGCTTTGCTGGCATCCTGTTGGCATATGGTAATGAAATTGATACCTATTGGTAGTGTTTCATCAGTGAGATTTGTGACTTACAGGCAGTAGGTAGGTTTTTAAGTTCTTGGGGCCATGTCCATGGTTCTGTGGCCACTGGACATGAGCTGTCACGCCAGTATCATGGGAGTCGGCATCTGTGGACTCTGAGCACTGAAAATGAGCCAATGTGGCCGATGAAGTGGGTGCTTGGGCTCCAGGCTCCAAGGTTATGTGAAGTCACAGTTAGGAACACAGACCACCCCCTCCTACCTGTTCTGTAGTGACATCAACCATATCCCTCTCAGGCTTTTCTCCTCAAGAGGAATGACCCAGAGACCATGATGTGCTCGCTGATAGGAGATCTGATCATCCGAAGTCTGAAGTCCCTGAGCAGAGTCCAGGTGCAAACGCTTCCTGTGTCAACAACACCTTCCCCTCTGCTCCGGTCTTGTGACTCCAGACTTGTGTACGATCTCCTCCATATTGACTAATCTGGACCCAGCTCCCTGCACAGAGGGAGCCCTGCTCTGCATCCCACATCCCACATGGATTCACTGTCCCCGCAAGTGCTGCTGACATGGTGAGAAGGGAGAAGCCCTGCCTCACTGGGCACCTCTGTCTGGAGAGTCTCAACTGTAGGTCCCACTTTAACACCCACAAACAGAACTGGGGAGAAACTTCCCAATGCCTGACCCTGGCCTGCCTGTCCCTCACCAAATACACTGATGGTATTGGCATCCTACTGGCCTGTCACTGACAGAATGGAAGCCTGCTACACATGTCCAGAGCTCTGATGGCCCCACCGTGGCCACATCAGCTGTGGGAGTTTCTCCTGCATCACTGTGACCAAAACACCTAAGAGAACAATGTAAGAAGAGAAAGTTTTAACTCAGCTCCTAGTTTTATAGAGTTCAGTCTGTGGGGACACCTAATACGGAAGGAGTGTGGCAGTGATGGGAGCCTGTGGAGAAAGTATTCATCTCAGAGCTGACAGGAAGCAAACAACGGACACAGCGGAAAGAGCCAGGACAAGACTTCACCTCCAAGGACATGCCCTCAGGGGCCTACTTCCTCCAAGCAGGGCACACATCCCCATAGTTCATCATACTATGAGCCCATCAGAGGCCTACCTGTTGGTTACATCAGAACATTCACGATCTGGTTGTCTGTGGAGACGCTCACACAGGAACAGTCAGATGTGCTTCACGGTGGTTCTGAGTTCACACTAATTGAAAGTCAAGATTCATTAAAGAATTAGGTTACATGACCTGAAAAATAAATATATATTTGGCCTTTTCTACCTTAATCAGTGCGGGATTTTCTTTGGTTCCAAACACCAAAAAAGCAGTACTCTTCCCACTTGCTCTATGAACATAGGCATCAGGGGTACCATTCCCCAGAGGCCCCGGGTTCTCTCTGCCTACAGCTACCTTCCCAGCCTGGGCTGAAGGAAAGCAGGGCTAGTTAAATTTAGCTGTGAATTAACTGTACCCACCAGTCCCGGCTTTTCCACAGCCTACCCCCCTGACCACATTACCCAAGCTCAGAACAGCAGCCTGAGCCCAGGCTCCCTCAGAAAACATGCAGCCTCCCTTGGCTATGGGCCTCGTCCGGGTCCACTATAGGCCAAGCACGTGGGTTTCATTTCTCCCTAGCTTTCTTAACCTGGGACCCGTACCTTCATCCTCCAGTAAGAACCGGAGTCTCTTAGTTTCTTCTGAGCTGGAAATCGGAGGCCCAGACTCAACTGGGCCCAGTGTGAATAACACTTAAGGTGGATCTGGTACTTAAGGTGGATTTCAGCCCTGTCAGCTCTGTGCCTTCTTCAGATCAACACGCAGCACTGACCACACCACTGTCGCTGTGAGCACATGCCAGTGGCTACTGGTTCTCCAGGGATGATCAACAGTTTGGATCTGAGATTCTTCTCTCATAAGAGAGCTGAAGATGAGGCCCCTCGGAGACCAGGTGTCTTATTAAGAAATCAGGGTGCACAGAGGACCCTCATCCCTGTTGTAAGAAAGTGGCAGAGAGAAGCAGAAGAACTTGCTGGCCAACTGTTTCACAGTGGCCCCTCCCAAGGTGGCCCCAGGCACGGGGCTCCATGACCAGTCTGTGAAAGGGTGAATGTGGCCCCTCAGTAGCATGACTGGTAGGAGCAGTTGTCTGTCTCCCACAGGACACTACCTGGGGCTGAAGGAGGAGCAGTGGACCATTGAGGGTTGCAGGAAGCCAGAGATAGCCTCTGAGAGGCAGTCTTTGCTTGGCATTTTCTGGACATGCATCCAAGACTTCTTTGGGTTTGCAAGAAGCAAAGTGAGGGAGAAATTGAGTGTGACTTAGGTGCCTGGGAACAAGCTATTCCCCAACCATGAAAAACCAGTTCTCTATTTTATAAATGCTACATCTATTCTGCTGGCTTGATGATTTTTGAGCTGGCTTAACATTGCTTATATCTATAGAATTGGCTGTTAAAATAGATATAAAAATCTGGAGGCTGCGGAAATGGTTCAGTTGGTACTGTGTTTATTGTACAAAGATGAAGGCTTGAGTTTGATCTACAGAACCCATATAAAAATGCGTGGCATGCCGGAAGGTGGTGGCACACTCCTTTAATTCCAGCATTCGGGAGACAGAGGCAGGTGGATCTCTGGGTGCTCGAGGCCAGCCTGGTCTACAGAGTGAGTTCCAGGACAACCAGGACTGTTGCACAGAGAAACCCTGTCAAAACAAAAACAAAACAAAAACAAAAACAAAACCAGAAAAGTGCCTGATTTGGTAGTGTACCCTTGTAATCCTGCGTCTGGGGAGGTGGAGACAGGAGGATCCCTAGCCAGCTAGCCTGGCTGAATTGACCACTAATGGATCCCATCTCAAAAAAATGAGGTAAACAATT
>NC_022015.1:32728705-32738214 GCF_000317375.1 Microtus ochrogaster
GGCTCTGGTGATGTCTCGCAGCACAGACACCAGAATCTCATGACCTCTGTGTCAAAGCAGTCTCACGGTTCCCCTTGCAGATCTGGGGGACAGGGATAGCAAGACCTTCATTCGGATGGAGCCTGTTTCTCCGG
This sequence comes from Microtus ochrogaster, assembly GCF_000317375.1. Classification (NCBI taxonomy): domain Eukaryota; kingdom Metazoa; phylum Chordata; class Mammalia; order Rodentia; family Cricetidae; genus Microtus; species Microtus ochrogaster. The sequence goes on from NC_022015.1 coordinate 32,728,840, forward strand.
GTTCCCTGACATTGCTCCCCTGTGTCCAGCACCATGCAAGGGGCTGTGGTAGACGCATGGGAACTTCTGAGAAAGTGTCGCAGAATGGAGGCAGGTGGCAGAATGGATTCCATGGGGACAATGCAGGACTGAGCCAATACCCCCCCCCTCTCTCTCTCTCTCTCTCTCTCTCTTCCTCTCTGTCCTACTTTGCCTTGGGTAGCACCTGTGTTCCATGCCTTACTTTCTGCTTCCATGACGCATGAAGAAATAAATGCAGTAGTCAGCTTACCTTGTCAGTAAGGAGTGTCCCAGTGACGACAACAGGCATCAGGAGCCTCCATCCCCTCCACCGAGCAGTCCCTTCTGTCTCTTCCAACTTATTCCTCCCCGCCTCCTGGCCCCTGTGCAGGGAACTCTGTTGACCATTAGACCACTTCTGCGAGTCGGCCTGCTCCTTTCAGGCCTCTCTCTGGGTGTTGCTCACTTGAGTGGTTTTACTTTAGGTTCAGAAAGCTGACTTTCCCTGGGTCTCCTACTCCTATCACCCTGTTTTGGTGTGTGATGATAATGGCTCACCATAGTAGGTCATTAGAGTCTAAGTCAGTCCCCAGCTAGGGCTGGCATACCCCAGAGGGCTCTACCTGTGCAGTTTCTCTCCTTTGCTAGTGTTTGGGGTTAGCAGGGGCAGCCCCAGGGCCTTTCTAGAGGACGCCTTCACCCGCTTATCGGTATTTCGGTTCCAAGTCTTTTCTTCCCATTCTCCCAAAATGCTCAGTAGGATGCAGAGCATCTCATCTTTTCACTCAGAAATAGAGTTCCCTACCCCCTAAGATCAGCAACAACTTAAAACAAAGGAGACTGAGCTTCCTATGTAAAGGAACAGGAAGCCCCAGTAGACCTGAAGGTGACTTCCTCCCATCTGCATCATCTGGGTCTCTGCGAGGGTCAAACAATCTCTTCATGGTATGGAGCCATCCCCAAGCCCACATGGCAGGTCAGCCCTCTGTTGGGAACAGGCAGCTGAACACAAGCCATTCAGTCCATCCAAAGAACCCACGGATGTCTGTGCCCAAGTCACACTGACCGCTGTGCCGTCCTCATGTTCTTCCCTTCAACTTGGTGCTGAGGGCATTGCACAAGCAAGGCAAGGGTCTCCGGGTCACCTCTCCAGCTGTGAATGCCAGCTCCTGGCTGGCTCAGGAAGGAGTCCTCTGTTCAATGTGGTCTGCACGTTTCACTATAGGACTCCCAGGGGCCCCACAGTGAAAATCACAAGGGAACCAGAGGACAGCAGGGGACAAAGAAGAGCAGACACCAACGCAGACGTTCAGCCACCCGCTGGTGTGCACGCTGTAGCTGGCTGGTGAAGGCGGGACTCTCCTTACAAGGAGCACGTTCTCTTGTGACCTTCACACAACAGTGGGGACAGCACCTGCACATGTGTCTGTACACACAAGACCTCTGTAGGGCCATCTTGCTGCAGTGAGTGGCAAGGTGATGGCTACCTGCTGAGTTGGCATCCAGTGCCCAACCGAGAGGCTGTGGCTTTGGAATACCCCTGGCCAGTGTATAGCAGGAGACACTGGTAGAGAACATGGCTCAGCTTCCTCCCTGGGCCCAGTTTCCCACTGAGGGAGGAGCAGCTGGTCTTTAAACATTGCCTAACCACTGTGCAAATACTTTTTTTTCCCAGCAAGTTAAATTAACACATCACATTCACGTTCCTTCTTTCACTGTTATATAATAGAGTAAAAAAAAAAAAGAAAGAAAGAAAGAAAGAAAGAAAAAGTCTCCCATTGTAAGTGAGCCAGCCAGGAGCTGCAGCTCCCAAGATAGAGCTTCAAGGTCACTCCCCATTAATGTAGGCAATGAGATCTCATGTCAATGGACCACATGCAAGGACAGCCCTCCCCAACCTCACCCCCCTTTAAGAAACTGCTCATCCATCAGGCAATGGGGTACTGGAGGCACAGAGACTAGTTAACTGCCATAGCAAGTAGTGGCTCTAATAACAGACTCACCCAACCCCGAGTCAGGTGGAACCCAGAACAGCCGACCCCCAGGTCCTGTAGGATGGACGACACTTGACAGGCATAGGTGGTGGGGGTTCTAGCTGAGGGTCTCACAGGACAGACATATCTGACATAGTGTGTTGTTAGCACAGCCAACAGGGGTCTTAGCTGAGGGTCCCATGTGGCAGATATGCCTGACAGAATATGTGTGCATAACCAAAGAGGTCTCTAGCTGGGGGTCCCACATGCCATACACCTGACATGCTATATCACAGTCAATAATGAGAATTCTAGCTGAGGGTCTCATGGGATACTCCTGGTACAACCCATTGGTGTATCTGAGGGAATTCTAACACTGTATGGTTCCAGTGGTTGCTATAAGACAGGTAAAAGTCCACTCTGATTATTACCTCATGGACCATCTGTCCACAGAGTAGCAAGCCCACACACAGATTTCCATAGCCACCTGAGCTGCCCTCACCTCCAGAAAATGCTCCCTGGCCCAGGAGCCCCAGAAACGGTCAAGAAACCTGTGAAGGTCAGGCAGGCTCTTCCAGGTCAAGGTATCAAGAGTGAGGATGGAGTCTTTACGGGAGCCTCTCAGGGAGCCTGGGGTGATTCCACGCCCCTGAGAGCTTTAATGTTCGGACAGTCTACTCCTACCTGGCCTGACTTCAAAACCACAGTCTCTCAGTCCATGAACAGCTATGGGCTGGCCCACAGTGACGGAGTGGGTGCCTGACTTTCTCTGACTCATAGCTAAATATTTGTTTTGGTCCCTAAATAACCCCAAATGTCACGAGATGATTTCCCTCAGTGACCTTTCAAGCCCCAAGTGCCAGTCAGGTAACCCTGCCCCTCCTGACCAACTCAGGCCTATGCATTCATAATTGGGATGAACTCCTGCCCCCAGAATTTCACTATACCTTCCCAGCTGGTCACAATCAAAGACTGCCCCCATCCGAGCTTCAACACCTCCTGGCCCACCCTCACAACCTCCTGCCTCTCAGCCAACACCCTGTCCTAGACTCAGCCAGTGCAAAGTGGACACTGGGTGATTTATATGGCCTGGATTTAGTTTTCCTACGCTCAGAGCACAGGGGGAAGAAAAGCGCTCTAAGAAATGAGGTCTTGTCACATTCCAGCTGCACAGTCAAAGGCAGCCACCCCATTAGGAGACCAATCATTTCTAAAGGTTAAATATGATGGTGCTTGAAAAATCATTCTAGCTGTTTAAATGTAGGGCACTGAAAAAAGTTCAGTCCAAGGCTGCTCTCCGGCTCGAGGCAGGCAGCGTTTCCCTTCATGCTGAAGAGGATGCAGTTTGCTCCCGCCTCCTCCCTTGGGATATGGGGCACAGAGGTCTGGACTTGGCTCAAAGTCACATGGCTGGGCCTCTCCTCCTGGTGACACTGACAGCTAAATGTTCTTCTGGCCAGCACAGCCTAGATGGATGGGAGGATGGATAAGTAGATGGATGGACTGACGGACAGATGGACGGATGGATGGATGAGAGTGTGGATGGGTATGTGAGTGTCCTGATTAACTTTTTTTTTTTCAGCTTAACACAAGCTAGAGTCAATGGAAAGACAGAACTTCAATTGAAAAAAAAAATGTTCCCGTTGAATTGTCCTGAGGTCAAACCTGTGGTGCATTTTCTTGAGGTTCTTGATGGGAGGGTCCAGTTCACTGTGGGTGGTGACACCTTTAGGTCAGTGGCCCTGGGTGTTATAAAAAACAAACAAAACCAAAAATGGGCTGGATAAGCCAAGAGAAGCAAGCCAGTAAGTAGCCCTCTTCCATGGCTTCTGCTTCCGTTCCTGCCTCCAGGTTCCTGATCTCTTTGAGTTTCTGCCAAAGCTCCCCTCAGAAACAGACTAAATAAATAGATCCTCCCCTTCTCAAGCAGCTCTTGGTCATGGTGCTTTGTCACATAGACACCCTAAGACAATGGGCAAATGGAAGGGTGGGGTAGGTGGGGGAGGGGATGGGCATTGCCATAAATGCACAAGAGGAAGAAAGGACAAGCAGTAACTGCTGAGGCGCTGAGGCAGCAGATGGGTAAGAATATAGGACAGGAGGACAGTGGTGCCTAAGGAAGACCAATGGAGCCCTAGCAATTGATGCCCCCTCCAATTCATCAAACCTTTGTGAATTCAGACTCACAGGTGGGTGTTTTATTATCGCTGTTATTGCTGGTTCACAAGAAATCTTTCTTTAAATTCCAATATTGGGTATAATATAATGAAGCAAAGAAGAATGCAGCCGAGTTGGTAGGGTGATTGCCTACCTACCATGCAGGGAGCCCCCAATCCCATTCTCAGCAGCCCATAAAACCAGGCATGGTGGTGCACGCCAGCCACCCCAGCCCTCAAGAATAGAGGCGGGTGAATCAGAAGTCCAAAGTCATCCTCAGCTACATAGCGAGACCAAGACCTACCCGGGCTCAGTGAGACTGGGTATCAAACAAACAACAAACCTGTTAGTTCATAAATAGCAATGAATTACAGGCATGGGGGGGGGAACTGTTCTTACTCCCTCACGTTAGCTCAGACAATAGACCTGGCAGAGATGGAAACTCCCCACACAGCAGTGGGAGCTTGTGAACCAGCATGGCACACACGACTGATGGGTCTGCAGAATGTCCGTGAAGAGAGCGTTCATGGACATGCTTAAAAGATGAAAGGGTGGAGGTAAATGCAGGAACAAATGATGTTTGTTCTGTAAATGTTTCTTAAACAAGGCCAAGTATCATAAACATAATACAAATTAATTTAATGCAAACAAACATATTTGGGAATCCCTCAGCTACTGTGTGAAAATTATTCTGTCATATGCAAAGAAATTAAAGGTTTAGGGTTTCCAAAAATAGTCATTACTGGGTGTGCGTGTTAAAGTGGCTGTGCAGGTGGTTGGTTATTGTGGCTCACACAGCCCAGGGATGGCTGGGTATGGGTGGGTGACATAAATATGGACACATGGACAAGAGGACATGTCACAAGCTCTGTGCAGAGGGAGCCCCTGATCGTCATCAGAGCACAGGAGCAGTGGAACAACATGGCTCTTCATGTTCTCGTTGCTCATTGGTGGGTGCTTGGGGGGTGATAGACATGCTTCCCTGAAAGATGAGCCCTGTCCAACCCCATTGGGTCATCTGCCAGCTGATCTTTTCCCACCTTTAAAAAACTAAACTTCACCAAAGCCAGTGGATAGCTGACTGTCCACGGCTTGTCTTGACCTCTGTGTGAGCCTAGCTTTGGGACAGACCACTGGGTGAACAATGAGATACTGATCCATAGGATGGTCGGAGACCAGGTGAACCTGCTGAGTCTCATATAATCACCTGGAGGGTGGACTCTGACCTTAAAGGCTTGGCCACCCTCTGCCCAGCATTGAGCCATATTCACGGCATAAACACCCGTGTGTGCAGTTCTGTTGGAATACCTCGGGACCAGAGGACTATCCAGCTCCCGTGCCTGTTCCTGGAATCTGGAGACACCTCCACAATGCTCTGTACTCTGGGGTGTGCATCTGTATATGAACCAACATCCAGTCCAAGCATGGTCACAGCTGGGCTAGGGATCTCAACAAACAGGCCTTGGGCCTTCAAGCTTAGAGATATACCTACCCACCCACCAGAGTGGCTCCTCTTGTTTCTGACAGCAGTTAAATGGCTTTTGCCAAAGTTGGTTCTTTCCCCCATCTCCATATTTCTCGTTCTTTACCCACCTCGCCGGCACCTCCCTACTCTTGAGTGTCCTCTTTTCTTGTTGTTTGGTTTTTTTTTTTTATCATCTGTTTTATTTTGTTTTGTTTCAAGACAGGCTTTCTCTGTGTAGCCCTAGATGTCCTGGAACTCACTCTACAGACCAGGCTGGCCTTGAACTCAGAGATCCGCCTGCCTCTGCCTCCCGATTCCTGGGATTAAAGGTGTGTCACCATGCCCAGCTTGGCATCCCCTTCCGTGTCCGACTCTGAAGCCAGAACTCTGCCCTTTGGCTAGACCCAGGCTGGATGAAATTGACCACGGTGCTACCACGTTACCTGAGGTCAGGGAGGGAAAACAGAGGCAAAGCACCCCCTGCACCCGACCACTGCATGGACATACCCCACTCACCTCACCCCTGACCTTCAGCACAAGGCTGCTGAGACCAATGGTTACCTCCAGCCTCTAGCTCTGGCCCAGACTTAAGTGGAAAGGATAAAAAAAATCTGAGGTGTCTGCAGGGTTCTTTCAGAAAAGGTCATGGACCCGAGTAGCCTGAGCTGGGGAGGAGAGCAACAGTCACTTGGGGGTGTGACTAATGCGTTCATCAGTCATTTGAGAGGAAAGAAAGCCAAAGGGCTTTACAGTACCTGGGACTCGGGGAAAACCTCTACTTGGAACCTTCTAGCTGGTCCTGCAGTCCAGTGAGGGGACTGACTCACGTAAAGCCTTGAAGGCACTACAGAGAGGAGACCTGCCAGAAAAACCCAAACGCCCGCAGGTGACGCATCCCCCTCCCCCAGGTGGCATACGCTTTCCATGTAGCAAACAGCAATTAGAAGTGACAAGGAGCAAACACGTGACAGGGGCCTCAGCTTAAAATTGATCTCCAGCAGGAAGCCATATGCTATAGAGATCCCACACCACTGCAAGCCTGCAGAGGCTGGCTGGGTGCAGAATGTATGGAAGAGAAGATATGCCCAAGTGTAGCTCAGGTCCTCTCTGGTCGCCTTCTGGGTCCTGCATGACCTTTAGGTGCCAGGGTCATTACAGGAGAACAATTACAGGACCACAATTACAGGACCTGCCTCCAGCACTCCAGACTCCAGCCCCTTGGGGATGGTTCTCTCTCCCAAGACCCAGAGACGAGACTTTTCCTGGATCATCAGAGGCCTTAGCTCCATAATCTGTACCCCCCTGCCTGGTACCTCAGTGACACACTACGAGCGACACACTGTAGATTGGAGGGCCATTAGATTTGGACAGATCAAAGCTAAACCTGATATTGAGAGGTCACTGTGAAGAGCTAGATCATGTGACCAGAGGGCTGACTGATGGCCTAGGGGTCATGGCAGTTCTGTTCATGGCATCCAAGGACAAAATTTCTTTAGACTCCTATAGCAGGGAAGGAGGAACAGGAAGGGACTGAAGCGGGTCACAGGTCATGTGGACCACCAGACTTGGGGAAATCCAGCTGAATCTGGGACAGGCAGGTTCAGGGGCCTCTAGAAGGTATGTGTGCCACTGCTGATCCCAAGCCCAGATGAGGCTGCCTCCATGGCAGAGGGCATCATGGCCCAGAACTCTTACATGGAGTTGCATGGGTGGAATGGCATGCCAATGAGGAGGTTTGAAAAAGGCTGCAGCTCTCCTTCATCCTCGTGGACGGAAGACCTAAGTGGCTTCTCATGAGTGCAGCTCTCACTGTTTCCCGGGGAACAGCCAATGAGGAGTCTTGATGTGTGTCATATTAGAGATTGTCAGCCAGGTGATGATCTGTGTAGACCACAGGGTGACAGGCAATTCCTGACCTGATCCTTCCCTGGGCACTAGAGGTGTTATCTGGGCTGGGAACCACTGTGGTGTGACCTAACAGGAAACCCTGGGTCCCACTGCCCTGTGTAGCCATTGCTACATTCTCCACCTCAGACAGCTCCTTCCGATCAGAATGCAGCAAAGCCTCGTCTTTCTGGGCATGGAAGCAAATTACAGCCCTGCGCAGCCCAAGCCTGGGCCTGCATTTCACACCTGCCACTTGCCCGGGTTCTCTGGGGCTCCTGGGAATTCTGGCGCTTTATCCTTTTAATTAACACATGGCTACTATGACCCTTCTGTCACTTAGTGAAGCTGAACGGGTGTTCTCTCAGGAGGCACAGGAGAGTGGCTCACTGCTGGCTCGCCACACCACAGCACTGCAGCCGGGTAGCTGGTTTTCATTATCATAAAACCCTTCAGTGACTTTTCATCATTTCAGACCAAAACCAGTAAACAAGTCCACATACATCTAAGGGGCGCAATCCAGGTGCAACACTTTCAGACACAGAAAACCTTGGAGGAGCCCAGCCTTGTCCTTCATTGGCCTGATCTAGCAATCTGGACTCCATTCCAATCCCTAACCCTGACGTCTACAGCTGAGACATAGTGACATAGTGACCTATGGTTTGTCCTGGGCAGACCAAGCAGGGCTCACACTAAACATGCTTGACCCAGGCAAGTGAGTGGAGTATTCATTATTTTTCTCATTGGTATGGTAAGATACAGAACAGAAACGATTTAGAGTAAGAACAGTTTGTTTGGGTTCACATTTGAAGGGACTGGTCCTCAAGATGTGCAAAGCATGGTGGGAGAAACAGCTGCCAGATGTGGTTGCAGGAGCATGGGGTTGCATTCTCACAACCCAAAAAACCAGAAAGCAGAGAGAAGGGGCTTCTGGTGCTCAGCGGGCCTTCTCCCTTTTCCCTCCTTGCTTAGTCTGGACTCCAAGTTCACCCACAACCAAATAGGTCTTCTCTTCTCACCTAGCCCTCTCCGGAAACACTCTCACAGACACACCCAGGGATGTGTCTCCTAGGTGATTCTAAGTCCAGTCAAGTCGACAGTGAAGATTCATTCATCAAAGATGCCTTAAAACATAAAGAAAAGAAACACGTTGGAAGTTTGCTCAAATCACCAAGAGATTATAATGCTTCTAGATGCCCACTGCAGAGCTGAGAATCTCACTGGTCCTACCAGCGAAGAACCAGGCATTGAAAGGCCAGGCAACTGCCAATGCAGAGGCATGGAGAAGAGACAGAGTCTGTCTTTCTGGGTCCGTTTTATGCAGTGGCTGTATACTGTAAACAAATACATCCAGCTCTCTTCTTCAGCCAGGGCTGGTTGGTGGGAGCAAAGCCCCTTTTAGACTGGACCAGACCGAGGGAGGCCAGGAAGGAAAGAAAAAGGAAGATGGAAGAGGGTAGAGGGAGGAGAGAAGGAAGAGGGGGCAGCAGGATGGAAGGGGGAGGAAAGAAGAGGGGGGATGGATGAAAAGGAAAGGGGAGGTGGGGGAAGAAGAAGAAAGAGGATGAGGAAATGGGGAGAGAAGGGAGGAAAAAGAAGGGAAAGAGGAGAGGGGGAAGGAGAAAGAGGTAGAGGAAGAAGAATAAGAGAGAAGAGGACAGGAAGAGGGTAGAAGGGAAGGCAAGGAGAATGCAGAGAGGAAGATGAAAAGGATGAGTGGGAAGGGGTGGGAAAGAGGAGGAGGAGAAGAAAAATCAGGTACTCAATTCATTCTGCACTCTCTTGATCCAGGCAGAGAACCCCAGATTCAGTCGCCCCTGCCTGCTCCAGAAGGCAGCACTTGCCACAAATGTATCACCATGGGCACCAGTCAGGGGGGAAACCAGGTTTGTTGAC
>NC_022015.1:32738994-32744014 GCF_000317375.1 Microtus ochrogaster
CCCCCCCCCAATAGATAAACCACAGGATTTCTGTTCTGTGTCTACTTTTCAGGTCCCCTAGAATTTTCAAGCCTGGTTAGCTCCGGCCTCAGGCCTGCAAGCCTAGAGGGACATTACTGAACTAGGTCCAGGCCAGGGAGTATATCAGCGGAGAGAAGTCCTTGGCTTACAGTACAACTGCAGGAAGGTCGTTGATATGATAAACACCACAATCAAAAACAGTTCAGGGAGGGAAAGGTTTATTTCTCTTCATTGGTTGCTGTCCATCACTCAGGGAAGTCAGGACAGGAAGTCAAGACAGGAACCTGGAGGCAGGAACTGAAGCAAAGACCTTAGAGGAACACTGCAAACTAGCTTACTGCCCATGACTTGCTCAGCTACCATTTTCATACAGTCCATGGGATGTATATTTTTCTTTTACCTTCCCAGGGGTAGCACCAACCACCCCACATCAATCATTAATTAAGAAAATGCCTCACAAGCTTGCCTACCAGCCAATCTGATAGGGACATTTTTCTCAGCTGAGGTTCCCTTTGCCCATGTTAAGCTGACCAAAGGCCACATCAACAGTGGTGAAAGTATGGCCCAGGCACTGGTGAGAGCCTCACAAGGGCCACAAAGACTAAGGATAGCATGTCCTGGCAGCCAAGGACACATCTGAGCCTTCTCCTGGGAGTAACTACAGAGTAGAGTCGCCAGCGGGGAAAGGCGCCAAAAGGTAGAGGCGCAGGGACAGTGGGCTGACTCTCAGAAGATAACTGGATCCATCACTGTTGCAACCTTGAGGCAGTGTGGGAACTCCTGCATAGACCTGCCAGGAGCCGAGGCAGAGACGGGCTGAAGCATAGAGGGGCTCAGGAGCGCCCACAAAGGATGAAGGCAGCCCCATTTAGCTGCTTCTACCACCTCATCAACGTCTTCAACACCAAGTGCCAGATCTCTGTGTGTTTGTTACACCCGGTTGAGAACGTAAGAATCATAACATCACATTTACGGAGTCGCACGTCATGCCTTTCAAGTTTGTTCCCAGTTGAATACTGTCTACCCGAAAGTACTCTCTCTCACAGTCTGACGTTAAGCAGAGGTGATGGAGAACTCTTTCAGACCTCCTGCCCACTGTACCCACTGTGCGCATGCTCTGCAGCTACCTGCCCAGGCTACAGGGCCCAAGAAGACTGCTCAGAAACGGGCATCTCTACCACCAGAGGCCACAAATTTACCTGGAGAAACTGCTCCTGGGAACAGCGTCTTTTTAATTGTGTCCCGTGCTCATTGCATACACTCCTACACTCCTCATCCCACCAGTTGGTGACAAATCCTTAAGAAAATGATTCCATGCTGGTCCGGGGCCACTGGGTAGCCAGTGAGCCTCCAAGAGGCAGGCCAAGGGTTTGGTCAGTGAGCTCTCTATGTTAACTCTGTTTGGCAGGATATGGGAGCCACGGTGTTGAAGGTTCCCACAGAGACCAGGGTTCAGGCTGCAGAGCTGGGCCAGTGGCCAGTGGGGACAGCTCTGTCACCTCAGCAAGAGGCCAAGCTACCTCAGAGATGAGAGTGCAACAGCCTATGACACATGCTCAGTTTTGTCATGACATTTTCAGGGATGATGCTCACTGGCAGGGAAAGTAGCACAGGAAGCGTAGACCCGCAGCCACCACAGCCACCCAAATCTCGGTCAGGCCTCCTTCTCTTCACAGGCTATTTTGAAACAAACCCCAGACATTTCCTCACTGCCTATAAATACTCTGCATGATAGCAGAAAGGTAATGGCTATTTTGTAAACACACCCATGATAGCACTACCCAACACTCAGCCAGGAAGATCTTTTTAATCAAGCATGAAGCTTGCTAAGGGCTGTCTAGACTGCCATAACCTTTGCCCTTCCACCTGGAGATAGACAGGCTGCCCAGTACTCTCTGGCCAAACCTTCTCAGCTTCCCCTTTCTGCCAGAGAATCAGGGTAAGCGGTCTTGCCAGTGCCCCATCCTGGCATTCCAGCGGCCTCTCCATCTTGCCCTCCGATCCTGGCTTCACAGTGCCCTTCCATTCCTCTACACCGGTTACAGTTTCTTGAAGGCTTTTTTTTTTCCCCTGGAAGCATGAGACCTCAAGCACTGGACGCTGCAGTGGGGACAAAGAAGGAAGGGATTCAAGGACCTCAGGCAGGGACTCATCAGATTCAGGGATACTTGAATCTCCTAAGAACACAGCTACTGCAGACCACAAAGAAAGCAGTGATGAGGTAAATGTGTCCTGGTGTGGTCCTGCTGGAGAAAGACACAGAAGGGCGAGCCCAGGATGGAGGAACTGAGTCCTAGAAGTTAACAGGAATAGACCCTGGGCTGTCCTATCTAGATCCTTTGCAGACTCTGCATGAACTTGGGGCTGAGCTGCCACCCTGGAGCTCAGAAGTTGTACAGGGAACCCCACCAGATGTTGAGAGCTTCAGGCTATGGGGGGTGGGGGTAGTTATTCATTCACATCAAGCCCTCAAACTTAGAAGTTGTTCAGGGGCTGGGTGGCCTTTAATCCCAGAGGTAGAGGCAGGTGGATCTGTGAGTTCAAGGTCAGCCTGATCTATGGAGCTAGGTCCAGGAAAGCTAAGGTTGTTACACAGAGAAATCCTGTCCGGGAAGTGGGGAGGGGGAGTTGATTAGGGGCATTTTCCCAGCAAAAGATTCTTGTAAGGCATTGCCCTATGGCAGACGAGAGCTCCAGGGTGGGGCGGGCTTGGGTGGAGTGGATCTTCACAGACCCATTTCCTACACAGTTAGATGAGGTCAGCCTAAATATGCGGGTCAGTCTTCAAATATCTCCACAGCTTCTAGAACGCACCAAATATCCCAAAAAGTTCCCTTGGATTCTCCGCCTCTCCCAAGCATGGGATGGGTCTTCTGAACTCTGATTCTGCACTCACCTGGAGGAATGTGGCAAGGGACCTGCTCTTCTTGGAGTCACAGGAAGCCTGCAGCAATAATAGCAGGGAGGAGACTGGGACCCCGGCCCCCGCCAAGCCTCTCTGTGACCAAAGCTTTGTCAAAAGCACTGTGTACTGCCCTGCCCAACCGAGCCAGCTTCGTATGTCCTCTTTAGATAAGGGTAGGGAGTTGGCAGGCGCCATCTACGACAACATGGCCCTTTGGGGTGATGATACCTCAGGCGCTGGAGGAGGAGAGGCAAGGGTAATCCCTTCCCTCCCACTGCCAATAGCTGGGATGATGAGGGTGCAGGACACAGGAGTGCCTCTGACTGTCTTGCCTCTGATTCCTCATCCCCCACCCCTGCCTGTTCATTCCCCACTTCTGCTGCCAGCTTCCCTCCCTCCAGCTCAACAGTTGCTTCTGGTGTCTGCTCCTGGGGCACCAGCTCACCAAGCCCTAGGAGGAAGAGAGTACAGAAGACAGTAGCTGCACTGTCTCTCCCAGCAGCTCTGCCACTCACCAAGGTTTCTCAGCGCTCACTGGAAAAACTGCTGAACACATGACCTGACCGGTCAAATATTTGGAGTTTGTGAAATGTATTTTTAAATTAATGAGGATTTTAACTTTTTTAAACTTCTAAAATTCAAACTATATCAACTTAGGAAAAAAAAGTTCACAGTCACATGAAGCGAGCTTGTACTGACCTGCTTTCTGTCCCGTAGTCCTCGGAATTTCACTGTGTTGCTGTCTGTCGCTGTGATAAAAAACACCCTAAGAAATCAGCTGAAAGGAGGAAGAGCCCATTGGGCTCTTGGCTGCAGAGGTGTCGGTCCTTGGCCACTTGATGTCGTTGCTTCAGGGTCTGTGTGAGATAGATAACAGCAAGGAGAGCATAGGGAAACAGCCACATAGCACGGAAGCAGGAGCGGAAGGAAAGAGGGAAGAGAGAGGAAGGGAGGGAGAAGAATGGAGGGGTAGGGGGCTGAGAATAAGTCACACCCACAGGTACCTTCCCTTTTTAATGAAATCCAACCCCAAGTTTCTACCACCTCGGAACGTACCAGCCAAGGATGACCCCATCAATGGATCCGCCCATTAGTAAAGTGCCCACCCCACCCCCAGATGTCCCACCTTTGAACATGGCTGCACACTAGGACTCATGTCCTCATACACAAGCCTTGGGGACATTTCATATCCTAATTCTTGCACACACTGTACCCTGGTTTAATGTCATTTGTGCTCTCTACCAGTCTCTAGGGTGGGAATGCCAATGGCTATCCTGATAGCGTGGCCAACAGCAGGGCTCCTAAGAAGGCTGGATCTCTTCGGGAGAGTTTGCTGTTACTCTATCCCACAGGGTGTCCCCATCCAGTGGTACATCCCCCTCAGTCCTGCCTTGCCACCTTCAAGGTTTTTGGGTGCCACTTGTAGACACTGAAGGTGTCCGTGCTAGCAGGTCCCACTATTCCATCCCCAGAGTCCCACTTCTGACCACTCCTACTTCCAAGAGCACTGGGAAGCAGTGAGAATGTATCTCCTATACTGTTGGGACATCCTGCACAAGTCAGGAGCGATGCTTCTGCTTCCATTATGTTTGCTTTCCCCTTACTTCTTGACTTTTTGTCTGAAATTAGTTTAATTATTTTGTTTTCTGTCCCACTTTGTAGCATGGGCAAATATGGGATTGAACCAAACAACCACAATAAAAAGTTAACTGGAGAAAAAAAACCTAAATGTCTCCACTATAAATTTTTATTTTTAATGACTTAACTACTTTTATTGGATTTTTAACCTGACAGTGAACAGGAGGAAAGTAATGTCTGAAAATACTGCAGCAAGACAGGCAGTGACCTTCCACCAGCTGACCAGCTGTGGCTGTATGGACACTGTCAGTACAGAAGACTCCCATGCTGGCACAGTTACACACATGTGTGTGTGCCACACACATACACACAAGTACACACATGCACACGCATACCTTCAAACCCATAGGTTCATTTGCATTCACACTCACACACATTTATACCTGTATGCTCGCACACTCATGTACAGTAACACCATATGCATGCACACTCACACACATTTATACCTGTATGCTC
>NC_022015.1:32744214-32783636 GCF_000317375.1 Microtus ochrogaster
CACACTCATGTACAGTAACACCATATGCATGCACACTCACACACATTCACACCTGTATGCTCGCACACTCATGTACAGTAACACCCACATTCATGCACTCTCACACACATTCACACACACACTCATGAATATTAAGTCCACACTCATACCCACATGACTCACACCCACACATGCACACTCACTTATGTTGACACTAACCACACACATTAACACTTGATGACGCACACATATGAGCATACTCTCACACCCACATACATTCACATACCCCTACAACACCCAACCACACACAATCTGACCAGCACGTTCATGAATGGTCACACTCATATAATGGTGCACACTCACATTCGTGCACTCACACTCATGTGCACATGACTCACATATACACACTCAGATCTGCACTCTTGAGCACACTCACACACATACATAAGCATACTTCTGTCCTCACAGTCACCATATTCACACCTGTGTGCAAACACACATACACACTCACTGTGATGACTAGTTTTATGCCAACTTGGCACAACCTAGCATTGTTTAGAAAAAAGGAACCTCAGTTGAGAAAATGTCCCCCACCAGACTGGTCTGTGGACAAGTCTCTGCTGCACTTCCCTGACTGATGATTGATGTGGAAGGTCCCAGGTCACTGCGGGCACTGCTATCCCTGGGCTAGTGGTCTGAAATGCCATAAGAAAACAGATTGAACAAACCACAAAGAGCAAGCCAATAAGGGCACACTTACAGGGCTTCTGCTCAATTCCTGCCTTCAGGTTCCTGCCCTGAGTTTTTGCCCTGACTTTACTCAGTGATGGACCCATAAGCTATAGATGAAATTAACTCTTTTCTTCCCAGTATGCTTTTGGCCATAGTGTTTTATCACAGTCATAGAAACCTTAAGTAAGAAATGAGAACCAGGAGCAGGGTATTGCTGTGACAGACCTGACCACGTTTGGGGGAAGATTGTGGTAGCATCTGAACTCCGAGCTGTAAAAACCGTTGAGTGCTCAGCACTTAGTGGGCTTTTCTGTGGCATCTTAGAAGAGAAGATTATCAAGACACACACAGACAGTGGGACCTGGCTTGTGTCATTTTAGAGGAAGATTTGAGGGTCAGTTGTGCGACATCTTGTATTAAGAATCTGAGTGTCTGGTCAGCTGGAGCTGAAGAATCTGCTGTGATTACGGAGACCAGCACCATGGGAGTAAAACCTTAACTTTTCTAGAACAATTGATACTGATTCGCTGAGACTGGGGAATTACTATAATTAAAAATAGACCAGCTTTGTTGAGGTAAAACCTTCTGAAAGTATGTCCTCAGGCTCAGCACACAGAACCTGAGGTGGTCAAAGCTGCATTTCATGCTTGCAGCTGAACTTGGTAGTCACTTGGTACTGGTTTTGAAGGCATGAAGGGCTCATGGAGAAGTGCTGAGGGTTGGCACTGTGTGGCATGGATAGAGACACTGGAGACAGCCCAGGAGATATTATTCGTGAAAGTGTATCCCAATTGCAGTAGGAGACCCCAACACTTTGGAGTTGTCTATACTACAGAATGACTGCCCAGAACAGAAGCAGCAGCCATGGAGTGGAGCCAGCATGAGCCTTCGGGGCAAGCTGTGTGTGTTTCAGTAACAGGCTTGAGAAGTGACGCTAACTGTCCAGACCACTGGAGCCTGGAAGATTGTGAGTGAATCCCAGACATTGGGCAGTGGGTTATTTACACCGTTAGGATCTGATTTGCTTTGTTCAGATTGATACTGTATCCCGGTTCTTCCTTCTTGGAATAAGAAAGTATTTGACTTGTTTTTATTTTACAGGGGCCCACAGTTGAGAGAATTAAGATGTTTGATGAGATTTTTGTAGCTTTAGAGACTATGGGTGTTTTATAGACTTGGGATATCCTGGGGAGGCTTTGAACATCCAAAGTATCTGGGTATTCTAAAGAAACTGGACTTTAAAGAAGGACTTTCACAATCAATTGTGTTTTTTATTGTGATAGTAATATTAGCATGCCATCTTGAAGACAAATGAGAAAGGAAAAGTTCTAGCTGAATAATGACTTCTCTGGATTTCAAGTTGACAAGGGATCAATTGTTCTGGCTAGTTTTATGTCAACTTGACACAACCTACAGTCGTTTTGAAAAAGGGAACTTCAACTGAGAATATGCCCCCATCAGCCTGAACTGCGGCAAGCCTTGGCTAATGATTGATGTGGAAAGGCCTAGATCACTGTGGGTGAGGCTACCTCAGGGCTGGTGGTTGTAGGTGCCATAAGAAAACAGAGTGAGCAAAGCCACAAAGACAAGCCAATAAGCAGCAGTCCTACAGGCCTTATGCTTCAGTTCCTGCCTCCACATTCCTGCCCTGAGTTCTTGCCCTGGCTTGACTCAGTGATCAACCCATAGTGATAAGGTGGAATAAACCCTTTCCTCCCCAAGTTGCTTTTTGACATGGTGTTTTATCACAGCCATAGAAACTCTAGCCAAGATACTCACATTCACACTAACGTGTACACCACGCTCACACATGTTTATATTCACATGTTTGTACACACTGATATTCATTTACACTCCCACTCACACATCATCCACTCCTCTGTGCTCATTCACACACATTCACACCCACACACTCATACACACACATTTACACCCACACACTCATACACACACATTTACACCCACACACTCATACACACACATTTACACCCACACACTCATACACACACTTGTGCTATCCACACTCTCACATTCACTCACACATTTATTCACATTTGCATGACTACATGCATTCACACACACACTCACATGCACATTTAAACACATGTGTGTGCATGTTCATACTCCCACAATCACACAATTCAAACTAACATGTTTGCAAAAATCCACATTTGCATGTTTGCATACATTTACAGTTGCCTCTTCACCCACATTCAAATTCTTTTGCAAACGGAGACTGCTCTTAGGTTTCCCGGCCGCCCTGACCTAAACAATCACACAGAAACTACATTAATTACAGCACTGTTTGGCCAATGGCTTAGGCATATTCTTAGCTAGCTCTTATATCTTAAATTAACCCATTTCCAATTGTCTATGTATTACCACAAGGCTGTGGTCTACTGGTAAGGTTCCAGCGTCTTTCTCCTTCGGCAGCTACATGGTGTTTCTTTGACTCTGCCTACTCTTTTGATATGTCTCTGTTCCCACCTGGCTTTACTCTGCTAAGCCACTGGCCAAACACAGCTTTATTCATCAACCAATAAAAGAAACACATATACAGAAGGACATCCCATATCACTCATACATTTGCATACATCCATATTTATACACATGGCCATATACATCCACACCTATACTCACCTATTCACAACTATATACATCCACATACTCACAAAATCCACCTGAGCTTGCATGTTTGCACACTGACACACTCACCTGCTTGTGCATGGTAGCATCCTGACACACCCACATACTGGCTTGTGTGCTCAGGAACTCACTTGTATCGAGGTGCATTTGTACACACTTGGACTCTGAGACACATTTGCACACACTTTCACACTCAATCATTTGAGCAGACATTTTCTTGTTGTAGTAGAAGCGACCGGGCTGCGTCCCCGGCACCCAGCCAACCGCACGGCTAGCTTTACCCGAAATAATTACACAGAAACTGTATTCTTTTAAACACTGTCTGACCCATTAGTTTCAGTTTCTTATTGGCTAGCTCTTATATATTAATCTAACCCATTTCTATTAATCTGTGTAGCCCACGAGCTGGCTTACCAGGAATGATCTTAACCTGCGTCTGCCTGGAGTGGGAGAATCATGGCGACTCCCTGACTCAGCTTCTTTCTCCAGCATTCTGTTCTGCTTACTCTGCCTACCTAAGGGTTGACCTATCAAATGGGTCTAGGCAGTTTTTTTATTAATAAGAAATCACTCCCACATCATTTTCTTAAACGCTTTTAACATGGTCTGCCCATACATGCTGTCTTGTACATTTTATCACATACTAGCACACGTATTCACACTCACAACACTCATGATGCCTGTGGTGAGGGCTCACAGAGCAGCAGTACTGCCCTCCATAGCGTGATTTGCTGCCGCTCCCTGGAGTGGGCATACAGGCGACTCCAATCCATCCCTGAGTTGGAGATTTAAGATCTTCCAACTTCTTCTCCCACCAAGAGCTCCAAGCACAAATGACTGGCTGGAAAATTATTAGAAATTTAAAAATATAATGATATTTTTAGGCTTAAAGATATTTTTGAAACAGAGAAAGAATTATTTCGCAATGTAAAGAAGTAGAAGACTGCCCTGGGTTGTGCCAAAATTGCTAATGCTAGAAAAACCAGTGACTCAGAAACATTAATTTTTAAATAAATAATTACTTTAACAAAATTGCCAGGTGGAGCAACTTGCTTTCCACCACATCTAATTTAGTTAAATCGCTCTGGCCCAACTGCCAGAGGATACAGCAAGAGCCAGGCCCCCCCGGGAGGGCAAGCAGCTAGCAAACACATGTCACACTGATGAACAGTCCAGGCAGGGTTTGGTTAGCAGCACCCAGAATGCTTAGAGGGTGGGGGCTTTAGGCTGCAGCTATAATCTAGCTGGTAGATGGAAAGTCTCCAACGGGAAGAGGAGCTTGTATATCAGACCGTCCAGGCAGCACCATGGACAGTTCTTGAGCAGGCTCCTATGAGGAACTATCCACTCACTGCCCCCCAGGCCAGGTGCCCCATGGACTGCAACTGGACCCGACCTGCATGTCCTCTCCATGTCTGACAATAGTCAGGGAAGAGGATGGATGAACTGGGAAGTTAGGAGGATGAACTGGGGAGTCAGGAGGGAGCAGGTGGATGAACTGGGCAGGAGAAGGAGGAAGTCTGGGAGGAAGGTATAGGAAGCTTATCCACTGAGATGGTTGTCCACAAGCCTTCGAGCCACATCCACTCCTGATAGAAGGCTCACAAAGGTGACTGCTGCCCACATCACACTACCCCCCCAACACCCTCACCCTATGAGGTGGCATCGTCTCATGAAAGCCGGGCTATTGGTTCATTACTGGGGTCTGGAGACCAGAGCGGTCCCTGAAACTTAAAACCATCTGGGTAACTGGATATCTCTGTTGCATCTTTAACTCACATTTGAGATGAAGGCCAGCAGTAGGGAGTGTGATTTTGTTGCAGAAAGTCCCAGCCTATCTGGCTAGAGATGCTGTGTTTATCAATGTTCCTGAGGACCAGGTTAACTCCTAAAATTGGAAGATACTGGAGTATCCCATTGTTCTGTAAATGCCTGGTGTCTGTGTGCCCTGCTAGCTGCAGTCACTGCTATCTGTCTAACCTGTGAGGACTGGCACTGTGTACTGCTTATCTTCCCTGTGTTTTGCTCTTATTGAGACTCCATGCAGTGCCAGAGGCCTCCGCGGCTCCCGGGAAGCATCCTCACCCTGTCTGTGTTTACATGTCTGGGCCACACCTTGGTCCTGGGAGATGAGAGATGCTGGTCTTAACATGTTTTGGTGGCCAGTGAGGCTGGTATTCTCCAACAGACACCTTTGGGTCTCCCCTTACCTTTGGAGACCCAAGTCCATGGACAGGGACCAGGTTTTACCTAGGCCGTCCAGGTGCATCAGGGATCAGGGCAAGCAGCTAGGGATCAGATCACAGGTCTGTTTGTGCCTCGAGATCAGACTGGCAGGTGCGTCTCGGTATCAACAGAGGCAGTTCCATTAACCTCTTATCTTCCTGAAGGAGCTGGGTATGTCACCGGGGGGAAGGGATGCATGGACCCTGGAAAAGGCTGTGGACTCAATCCATGGTGTGGTCACTTTTGTTCCCTTACTCCGTACTTCTCCAGTGCTGAAGACATGGGTCATCAGTGTGCCAAGTCATGGCAACATGTCCCATCGGTAAGGATTTCAGAAGGCTGTGTTTGAAGCTTATGAGGCCTCAGGGGATAAAGTGAGGGAGCTGAGAGTCACAAAGTTGTATCATATCACCTATCACCATGACAACTAAGAACAAACCTGCTTCTTACTCTCTCCCTCGGATACATCATTCCATGGCTCCCTAGTGCCTGCAGAATAAGCAAAATTTCCATACATGCCCATCCCTCTGCTCCTGGGCCCAGTGTACCAGGCTCTCTGTCTGGAGTGTGGGTGGGCTTGGTGGGCAAAGAAGCCATGTAGCTCTGCTAGAATCTACCATGGAGCTAACAGGAGCAGAGAGAAGCTGTGTGTGTCACGGGATACCCTGCTACCCTCTGGTCTTGGTAGAATGGCACGTGTTCTCCACAGGGCAGCCTTGTTAGTGCTCCCCTCTTCCTACCAAACCAAACATCCCCCAAAACCAAAGGGCTCCGAGGATAGACAGTGGCCTTCTGAAGGAAGAAGATGGGTCCGTCTGGAGCTCAGGAGGCGGAGCTCAGTGAGGCACCAGGCACTTGGGTTCAGGGGACGAGATGATAAATAACTCCATAACCTGCTGTCTTCACAACTCCAAGACCAACAGGGCCTGAGCTCTCTTCACTGCAACCTGGACAAGCCAGGGCCCTGTGTCTGCCCAGGAGTCAGTCCTTCTAGGTTCACGTGGAATGCCAGAGAGTCTGTTTGTTACCAAGCAGAAACTGCACATTATCTCCTTGTCCTCCGAGAGGCTGTGATGGAGGCTGGACCAGCCCTGGGCTCCTCAAGGGTCCAACCAAGCTCTGTCAAGGACCCAGTAACAGAAGAGGACTGTACGTTGGTGATTTCCTTATTCACTTCTCAAATTCGGCTTCCCTCGAGGTGAGAATGAATTCGTTGGCTTGAATCTGTTAGGAATGGTCTGTACAGATTCAGACTGATGCTGTGGCAGGGGGGAGATGACTGGTTTCCACAGCAACACAAGAACCTTTTGAATTCTGCTCTGCAGCCCTGATGCTGCACACTGAGAGGCCAGAGCCACAGACCCACCCCCTCTAGGGCCAGGCTGCATGCCTCAGAGGCCGCCATTTCCACATCTTCAGGTTTCCCATTTCACTTTCTTGGTCTCCACAAAATGGCTGGGAAGCCCACAGCTTTGAAGACTCAAGTACTCCGAAGAGGTGTGTCTATCCAGGGCACTAGCGGTCAGTCATCCAAGGCCATCCCTATTCTAAGATGAAATGTTTCTTACAAGTACCTTGCCACATCCTCTGTAACCTCAGCCTCTCCGCGAGAGGGAAGATAGTCAGTCTATACTCCACTCACCAGGTGCATAACTCAATCTCAACCTCCTTCCTCAGTGGACTGTTTCCTGTTCTCCAGCTAGCAGCTTGTAGATCCCTGAAGTCAAGCAATACAGAGAGAAGCCTGGCCTCCTGTGGCCCTGGGTTCGGGATGTTTGGGTTTCCTGTAAGCCGCTGCAGGGCAGCCAACCTTTCTCCTTCTGAGCATAGGGTGGACTGTGACCCCTCTAGAGCCTATCCCCATCCAGGCAGTACTCACAAGCCCACTGAAGTTTAACAGGAACTCCCAACTGCCTGGAGTCAGTATCCATGTCTCTACAGCATCAATAAGCCAGGTTCAAAGGCTGCTGGGAAGGCCACAGCTTTCATTGAGATCCTAACACTTCAGAGGAGGCCAGAGTCACTAACTCAGTCCATGAGACTGGCTGGATGATCTCTTCGCAGTCCAAAAAAACCTGACCTCTCTAGAAGAGAGGCAGAACCTGATGGCAGCAGGGGAACTAGAATTGTCCATCTGCTGGAGAGACCTAGGACTATGCTTTAAACAAGTCACACAGCCCTGGAGCTCTCTGTACCTTTGCTGTCCACTGACGCTCCTTTGGGAGAGGGTGTCTGTGGTAAGGTTTGCATTGGAAGCAGTGAAGTAGCTAGGCGCTATCCCGTGCCAACAATGGTGGGAACCTAGGAGATGTGACCAAGTCCTGAGGACACCTTTCCTGGGATAATAGCCCCAGAGCCAATACAGCCACAGCTCATCACGTACAACCCATAAGAAGGCATCCTTCCTCACGGGTTTAAAAGGTTGGGGAAAAAAATAAAAAATAACTATTGAGAACTATGTATTTTTCCAGTGTTGGCACCCAGCCAGCCCTTTGCAGAAAACTTGTCTTCACCAGCAGGGTGGAGGGCTGTGAAGAGGACATGGCCCACGGAGCCTGAGAGAGGGGCTGTCTGGCCCTTTAGGAAAGCAGCAGCCTGGTGGGATGGTCCATGCTGTGTATCCACAGGGGCTGCTGTCCTGTCTCAGCCAAAACACATGGAGCTATTACAGAGAGGGGATTCTGTAGATGCTGTGTGCGCTAGCGTTCCGTTATTGTGTACAACACATGAGGAAGATGGCCAGGGATGACTAGGCAGGATGATCTGCCTGTAGTGGACAGACCTGAAGATTATAGCTGAGGTCTTCTTGAGATAAAACCCTCAAGGGCAACAGTATCAGCATGTGCCGGAGACTCCAGACAGACATTTATATCCCTGTTGTCCTGTGTGACTGTCACGGAAACAGAAACTCTTATCCCCTGCTGGCATCTCTTCGAGCATTAGCCTTGGGGAACTTTTGTGAGCCGCATGTGCCCTAAGCAGAGAGCCACACCCATGAGGCAGAAATTGGCACTTCCATACATTGGGGGATTTTGCTTGTCCTCAGTGAGGGCCTTATTGCCTGCACCCTAGTAGCCTCAGATTGGGGGTTATTTAAGTTCTTTGTCCCAACCTTGTCCTTTTCCTGCACTTTCCTCTGTGACCAGTTTGGGGAGTTAGCAGATTTTCTGAGATGACTGTACCCCAGACGCCCAGAGATTGGGCTGTGGCCAGAGGAGCAACCGAAAGGAGTGGTCAGGCTTCACGGCAACTTGCACCATGCAGGCATGGACACTTGGGCTCATGGCAAACATCTCCCAGGCCCATCTGGGGCCAGGTTCCTAACTGCAGGGTGATTTATCCTACTTCAAGTGTTGAGAGACAAGAGACCCGAGGCTTGAGCCACAATGGCCAGGCTTCCTTAAGTAGGAAAAGCAACCCCATAACCAAATATGCTTCCAGTAAGAGGCAAGTGTGACTTATCTAGCAAGTAGGACAGGGTGACTCCCAAAGCAGCACCAAAAGCTGTGACCAGAAGCATATCTGACTATGCCGTGCCTCAGTTTCCCCTCCCATAGAGCAGTGGTTCTCAATCTGTGGGTTGAAACCCCTTTGGGGGTTGCCTATCAGAAATCCTGCATAACAGATATTTACATTACAATTCATAACAGTAGCAAAATTATAGTTATGAAGGAACAATGACATGATTTTAAGGTTGGGGGTCACCACAGCATGAGGAACCGTATTAAAGGAGTGGCAGATTAGGAAGGGTGAGAATCACTGCCACACAAAAACTATTCTGTGTTGATAAAGAACATGGACCACAGCCGGGCGATGGTGGCGCACGCCTTTAATCCCAGCACTCGGGAGGCAGAGGCAGGTGGATCTCTGTGAGTTCGAGACCAGCCTGGTCTACAAGAGCTAGTGCCAGGACAGGCTCCAAAGCCACAGAGAAACCCTGTCTCGAAAAACCAAAAAAAAAAAAAAAAGAACGTGGACCACTATGTAGGCCATCATGGCACCTCTACCTCCAGTGCTACCCCAGAAATCAGATCTCAAGTGATGCCCTCCTTGGGCAGCTCCAACCCTAGGCCCTGGCAAGCTACAGAGTGGTATGTTTGACAGTTATGAGTGTGTGGAAGTCACTAGCCAGGTCCTGGGCTTTGATTCTGAAAACTATAGTTGGGCTAGGGCCAAACTACTATATAAAAACCAGTTCTTGGTTCTGGACACTCCAGGAAGAGGCTGAGGGACATCGCTCAAGTTGTACACAGAGTCACAGAATAGCCTGAAGTCCTGGACCACCTGTGATGAAGCTGGAGCCTTGAGCAGGAGGCAGGTGTCCAAGTCTGCACTATTCAGAGCCCCAACACCCCTACTGCCTACTCTCCCTTCTGCCCACTTATCTGCCCACTCGACCATGACCGTCAGCCAGGGTCTATCAGGAAGGGACCTTGGCTGGCCTCTAGACCCTGGAGAAGCCACTCAGAGAGTTCAGAACACCTGGAGGTCTCCATGACTTATCGGGGGCTGAGCAGGTAGAATCCCCTCTGGGTCTTCTTTCTGAAGCTCAGGGCTCATCTCCATGTTTACACTGAGCTGTGGGACAGAGGACAGTGGCCACACCCCACGCAGAAGTTACACACCACAGGACTTACAAAACCAAGAACTACAATGTCTCTGGCTCTAATTCTGCCTTCATGGTTCTTACCAACCTCTCTGCAGGAACTCTAGCTTCTACCCTTTAAACTCTAGGGTAGCAAGAACCTGGGGACCCTCTGGAGTAGGCATTAACTTTGAGAGCCCTTGGAAGAGCAGAGTAGATGGGTGGATGCGTCAGGTGGCGAGGAAGTAAAGTGACCCCCAAACAGGTGTCTCTCAATCAAAGTGCCATGCCAACATCTCCCAAAGAAATTAACCTTGTGAAAAATCTAGACCTGACCCTGGCCCTCCCCTCAGGCAGCCAGCGTGGGGCAGGCCATCCCACTACAGCTGAGACCCTGTGCTCTGGTCTCTGACACACTCTGTACATTTTCTTTCTCAGCACTCAGTTCTTTTGGCCCAGGCTGGGAGAAGGGGTTCAACAATGGGGTTAAGGAAGACACAGGCTCTGTCCACAGGCAGGACCAGCCCTGCTGACTCATGCTCAGATAGACTTCACCTCAGTTTTGGCATATTTGGATTTGAGAAATATTTTAATACCAGGATTGTGAAGAGTCTTCCAAAATCAATTTCCGTTTTCTCCTTCCTGTTCCTGGAGCCCTCAACAGACAGGGATCTCTTTTAAAAAATGAAATAACATCGTCCTGTCCTCCTTTTGGGGGAGATGCTTTAATGTGAGTTGTCTGAATCTGTTGGAAGCAAGCAGCAAACCCTAGTCGGTTGTCTCTTTAAATCGACTCTGCAGTGTGACGGGCAGCGGGGCCGCCGGGCTGGGAAGAACCATTCCCGCTCTGCCGCAGGGAGCCAGGGTACGGCGGCGCGCTGCCGCGGTCCGCGCCTCCCCCAGTCCCCATGGTTACAGCTCCTGCTTCCCGGCCGGTCCTTCATTCCCCTGGCTGCTACTGCAGAAATCAGGCGCGCAGGCGGCTGGCGTCCCCCAACCCAGAGCTGGAAACGGCCTGCAGAGAGCGCATTGGATGCCTGCTCTTCTGGGTTCTGACTCACTCCCTCCGGGTGCAGAGCTCCGTCCCCAGCGCAGTGCTCTGGCCAGGCTGCAGCCCTGCAATCTGTTGATAACTCCACTCACAAGCTCCAGTCGGATGCCTTTCGTCATAGAACGCTGTTCCCTAGCACGAGGGACATGCCACATCTCGCCTATGAGAAGCGTGAGACCTGTGCCTCTTCAGCAGCCTTTACCGAAATAGGTGAGAAGTTGGGTGGCTTCCTCCTGGTGTCTGAGAAGGGAAGGGGAGGAGTGGTGCTTCTGGTCAAGCCACCGGCCCGCCACAGTGTCCACTCATGAGGGCCATTTCTGAGGCAGAAATACTGGGAGGGGTTCGGTCACTCTTGGTGTTGGAAGGTGGATTCAGAATAACTTTGGGTAAGTCTAGGGCTTGGAGCTCTAGCAAGACCACATAGTTCCAGCACAGGCAAGGATGCCCATGTGGGAGATGCTAGCCCTCAAGGTCCAGCCACATCAAGCAGCAGAAGCTTCTGCCTGCCAGGTCTGCCCGGGGACTGGGAGATTTATTCAGGTTTATTTGATTCTCTTGATTTAAATTGATAATGTTGGTCTGGCTTGTGTAGCCTGAAATAACCAAGTAGCATTCTTACATCGGGATGGGAAGTAGGGACTACTCCAGGGATGGTTTCTGGCTGCCAGAAGGGGGGTTTCCTCCAGTCCCAAAGCTATGATTATCACCACCTCTCTGAATGCCTCAGATGGAGCCTGAGCCAGGGACTCCAACAGGCTGGCCAGGTTGATAGGAGCCAGAAAGGGGCACACTTGGAAAGGAACTAGATGCTCCCTGAGTGTACCCTCTGAGTGTACCTGGGCACTGGCCTGCAACATGCACTGTCTTTGCAGGTGGGTCAGCCTTCAGCTCCTCGGCCATCCTGCCACAGTCACTCTGAGGTAGCCTCCCCAGGAGCTCCACTGTGACTGCTGTTTGGGACTTGACCTTCCAAATGGCCATGGAGGCTAGAGGGGAGAAGGGCGCAACATAGTGATCACTGCCAGCAACCCCACCGGTGTTCTTGCCTCCCTAACTCTGCAGGGCTCATGGTGAGTACACAGCCCAAGGGGCTGACGGCTCAGGGCACCCTGCATTCACGCCGGATCAAGAGCTACCACCCTCTGTTAGATGGAGAAGGCCCGGGCAGGAAAGTAACTTATGGGGTGGTTAGGTAGTTAGCAACTGTCCAGCATGTGCTCTTTCCTGGGATGGGAGAACTCGATGGGGGTGGTGCTGAGGGCAGCAGGGTCTGGCTGCCCTGGGTCTCTGGCTGCCTGCCAGGGTCTGTCTGCTCCCTGGCTCACTTGGTGCTGTTCATACTAATTAGCTCAAGGCACACGGCAATGTCGAATCATTTAATCAGCCGAGTGCCATCCATCCACGGGGCTCTTGTCCATGCCCTGGGGAACCTTGTCTAGTCCCAGACAAGGTTCCCTCCCACTGAGGGGGCCTCAGTCAGGTCAACCAGGCCCTTCCAACTGTCCCTGCTTCTCAGAAAGCCCAAGGGCTTTGGCAGCTACGGCTACAACAGGAGCGGGGAAGGTGCTTCTCTCACTAGAAGGGAGTAAGGACCGTGTGGTCAGCGGGTTGGAACAGTATCCAAGACATGGTGGGGCCCTTCCTGAAGGCTCCCACAAGCTTTTATTGTGGTTGCTGTCTATCGGTCTCCAGGAAGGCTGACAGCCGAGTAAATAATGTATTGTGTACGCTCCCAAGGGACAGCTGACAGGGCAGCTCGGGCTGGGGTGCGTGCTGAGAATGTCAATGACCACCAGGAGAACGTGTCCATAGCCCAGCATGGGCATGGATGCTCAGTGCAGACCCGTGTGTCCGCCTAGTAAGGAGCCTTCTGTCTGAGTCACTGCCTCACTCGCTTCTTGCTCCATTCAAAAATGCCCAAGGAGAGAAACCCCTGATATCCAAAGCCATATCACTTCAGCGTTGTTGGCTGAGACGAAGCTCCTGGCCATGCTTTCTCCTGACCCCAGCAAGGTTACCTGTTCCAGGCACTGGCAGCTCTCAAAGGAGAGCAGCGTGGGCTCAAGGGTCCCTTGGCTTCTGACACTCTCCCCTGATGCCCCCAGGTGCCACACCCAACATGGCTGTCAGCCCTAGGTTGGAATGGTTTGTGGCTTCCCTTCTCCAACTCATGATGTTTGCAAAATGGAAACCTACCCTTGGCAGATGATAGATAAGCTGACTGGAGCTTCGGGAGGCAGGGGTGGCTACCGTGTCTACCCTGTGGGACCCACTGGGCAAAATTAGCTGCTAGTTCGGCCCCACCCTCCCCTACTCCCTTCAAGCCCCTGACCCTTGCCTACACTCATTTCCCTGTACAAGAAGTGCCCACCCTCTGCTCCCCCTGCTTCATGTGCAGCGCCCACAGCAGCTGCCAGCAGCCCTGTGGGGATCTCTGTTCCACACAAGGGCCATGCCAGACTTCAGCCGCCCAGGGCTGTCCATTTAAGAGCCCATACTGTAAATGCCTCCCTGACAGCTTGGCCCAGAGTCTGTGAACTTTCAGGGGTTTTATTACTATCACCTGATAGTTGGCAGATAAGAGTATCTCAGAGACACAGAAAGTGGACTGCCCGAGGTGCCACACCTTCTGCCTATCTACAGTCGGTGGTGCCGGTGCTGGGCAGTTCACCTGGGACCTAGAGAAAGAACGATCAGTGGTCCTCAGACCGTGTGACCTTAGCTGATCCTCCATGGCTGTACCTTCACCTTACCTACTGGAGCTTCTCCAACACGCAGTTCAGCAATGAAACGCCCCCTTCCTGCTCCCAGGCTTAAGACACAAACACATACCCTGGTCTTCTGAACCACATACCAGGGCTAAACGAGCACTGGATTCCAGCCTCCTTCACTTAGGCCATGCCATGCTCCTCCTTCTAAACATTATCTTTGTCTGATTCTCCCTATGGCCATGTCCAATGTGTGAAGCCAAAGGCCCCTGTGTCACAGCAGGTAACAGACTCAGAATCGATCCAGCTCGTTCCCACAATAGGTACTGCTGTTTAATTCCAGCAGACACCCAGACATGGTTGACTTTGCCCTCTGTCACCTGCGATTCTCACAGTTAGCACCAAGAAGGCCGACTCTAGCAGGGAACAAAGCGATACCTGCCAATGACAGGGGGAGCTGTTCAGCACCTGCCTTCTCTCCGCTGTTCCCTGAGAGCATCCAGATTTAGTGGGATAAGAACCACGTGCCTGGCACTTGTTTTCTGGCAACCAGAGGTGAGGAACTAAACAGGATAGACTGACGTGGCAGACATATTCTGTCGTGGTGTGGGATATGTGGTTGAGAATAACGTGGTACGGAGCATGCCATGTAGAACGGAGCAGATTGGGATGTGAATTGGTGTGGCCCAGAGCAGGGGTATAAAGTGTATGGAAGAAGACGGCGTAGTGTGGGGTCCGTGGGATACAACATGTGGGATGTACGGTATGGAATGTGTGGTGTGGGGTATGTGCTGTAGGTGTGTGGCATAGAATGTAGCGAGTAGGCTTTGTGGTGTGGAGTGGATGGAGTAGGCCACGTCCACAGAACATGTAGTGTCGCATGTGTGTTATAGACGCGTGGCGCAGAATTATGGTCCTGGTTTGTGCCATAATCGTGTGGTGTATATATGGAGGATGGAGTGTGCGGTGTGGGATGGGTGTTGTGGGTTTGTGGTGTGGAATGTACGGTGTAGGCTGCGTGGTTCACAGCGTGTGATGTGGGATGGATGGTGGAGCTATGTGGTGAGGGTTGGGTGGCATTAGATAGTGTGGTGTGGGACGTGTGTTGTGGACTGTGGTGTGGGAGAGATTGTGGTGTGGGAGTGCAGTGTGGGAAGTGTGGTGATGTGGGGATGTCGCTGTGGGACTGTGTGGTGGGAAGTGGAGTGGTATCGTGTGAGTTGTATGGTGTAGAATAGCGCAGCACCAAATGGCGTGGGAGTGTGCTATGGGATGTTCGGGACAGGCTAGCGGGGTGTGGAGTCTGTGGTGTTGAGTCGTACCTTATGAGATGTATGGCAAAGTATGGTGTAGCATGAAATGTATGGTACGGGATGTATGGGGTGGGTGTATAACGTGGACTGCTTGGTGTGAGAGGCATGATATACAACGGCATGGCCGTGTAAACCAGAGTGGTGGGTCATATCTATCTTCTCAGAATTCAGGAGGCTGAGGCATGCATCTAAGGCCAGCCTGGGCTACATAGAGAGACCCTGTCTGGAAGACAAAATAATGATGTGGCATAGCGTGGTATTGCATGAGACAGGACCAGTGTGGATGGTGTGGAGAATGACGTGGACTGGGTGGCCAGGACTGAGACAGCAAGGGATGAGGTAGCCTGGTGTTGTGGGGCATGGCAGCATCACATCGTGGGATAGCCTAGGACAGAAGGGCATGGTGTGGAGCTGCAGGATGTGGACTTGTGTGGGATGAAATGGTGTGGTTTATCGACACGGCGTGACGCAGGATGGTCGGGAATAAAATAGGATAAAGTAGGGTGGGAAGGATTAAGGTGGCCTTATGTAATGGGATGCCCCCATGGGTGGGATCTAATGATTAATTGGTGCTGTGAGAACATGTGGCACTGTGTAGCGTGATGTGGGGTGGCACGGTGTGGGGTGACCGGGTGCGGAGCGCTGGGATGTGGGGTTGATCCCTGGCTCCCTGTCATTTTAATATTTGAGTCTGGCAATCAGGTGCTACTCCTATCTGTTGGTTGTGACAATACTGTGGCCTTACATTGTTCTAAGCACTATTAATAGCAGTAGCAGCCACGGAAGCTGGCACTCCCACAGAGAACTCGGTTGGTCCTCACTTGCTGTGACCCAGAGCTTACCTCACTGACACTGGACGGCCCTTAGCCACATTTAACAAGGACACAAGGCCTCACCTACTCCCTACTTGGGGTCAAGGATCCCAATACATGACATATTCACAACAACCTTTATGTCTTCAATTTCCACATTCAAAAGAGACAAGAGAGGGCACTAAGACCGACAGAAGCCTATAAACCTGAGTTCAATCCCCAGAACCCGCATTAAAATGAAAGGAGAGGAGAGAACCACTCCTTGAAGTTGCCCTCTGGCCTCCACACAGGACCCACGGCATGTGCATACCCCCACACACTGATAATAACCAATTAAATCAATAAATATATAATAAGACAGGCATGATTTAAATATCAAAGGCACTGGAAAGGTATATAGAGGGTAAGACCTCAAGCCCTGGCTCTGCAGTCTACAGAACACAATCAAGCCCCAAGGTACTGCCTTCCTCCCACAGTGCTGGAAGGTCACAAAGGCTGGGCTGACGGTGGACACTTTCAGATGCACAGGGAAGCTTTGCCTGTGTGAGGTCAGCTCGGGGATAACAGGTGAGGGGACACCTGCAGCTCTAAGCTACGAACAATATACGAACCCAATGTGATGAGTTCATTTCAGCCTAGCCTGACTGCACCGCTTAAGAGTCAGCAGATGGCCCAGCCCCGCCTCCCCTTACAGACAGGTGAAAGAGGCCTGTGTTTAGAGCAGCTCAGAACTTTGCTCACAGGGTTTGGTGGGGGTTTTTTTTGTTTTGTTTTGTTTTTTTGTTGTTGTTTTGCTTTCACTTTTTGTTTAATTTGGTTTGGTTTGGTTCTTGGTTCTCCTCTTTCTTTTTGTTCATTCCAAGTTCTGAATGACTAGACATCTCAGGGCTACCTTTCTGCCAGCTAGAGCTGTTGCCATTGACTCAACATTCCCCTTAAACCATCCGCACCGAGAAAGCTACCATTAGGCCAGAAGGAAGTTCCCATAATACTCTTCAAAATGTCTTTCTCATGATTTCAACATCCCCTGTTTCCCTCTAAAAAGAAAATGACAGCAAACTATATTCGTGTAATATCCAGTTGGTGTTTTGAGCGAATGAGTGACTTACCTTCTGCTTTTCCCATGGAAGGCTGATCGATCAATAAGGCCCAGTTATCACTGAAAAGACAGGCAAAGACATGCGTCAGGCTCTAGCAAGACCAATCTGGGTTGGCACAGAACCAGAGAAGAAAACAGAACCAAGAAGAAGAAGAAGCAGCGAAGTAACCAAGCCGAGCGAGCACAGTGACTCACATGGGTGATTCCGGCACTTGAGAAGCTGAGGCAGCTGCAGAGTGAGACCCTGTCACAAAACAAAGTCAAACAAAGCCACAGATGGAGGTGAGGAAGACTACCCAGGAAGACTAAGTAGGAAGAAGAACCAAGGCTGAGGAGATGACGCAGTGGGTAAGATAACGGGGCTGTGCAAAACACAAGCGCCTGCGTTCAGACCCCACCACCCATCTAAAAATCCAGGCATGGCCCTGTGCTCCTGGAACCCCAGTGGCGTGCAGGGCAAAGACAGGAGGATTGTCTAACTGGCCGCAAGGCTAGCTCCAGGTTCAGCGAGAAACTCTTTCCAAGGAATAAATACAGCAGGCAGTGATAAAGCAGGACACTTGCCCGACTCCTCTGGCTTCTGCACGCAGGCAGAGCCACCTGCTTCCACACACAAATGTATGCACACATCACACTCACATACAGACACATACATGCACACACACTGACACAGAGACCCACAAAAAAAAATTACCGGAGGGAAGAAAGGAGGAGAGGGAGGAAGAAAAGAGGAGGGAATAAACTAGAAGCGGAACCAGAAAGATCCAGTTGCTCCCTCTATATTCAAAGCTCCCAGGTCAGAAAGCAATGTGACCAGACCTGGCATCCCCATTTTCAAGAGATTCCTTTTCTGCTTGTCACTGTCACCAAGAGCTGTCATGTTACTTAGCTGAATTCTCTTCCTCCCTCCATCCTGTCTTTGGTCTTGTGTAGCTTCCTGGCTCGTCCCATTGGCAGAGCAAGCCTAAAGGATCCGTCATCTAAAACAAGATGAAAATGTGAGAGGGAGCCGTGACTTATGACAGGATGCCTGCTGGTGTATGTTGGGGCAGGGGTCTTAGTCCCTGTTCTGTTGCTGTGAGGAGACACCATGACCCAGGCGACACCTATAAAAGAAAACATTTTACTGGGGGCTGGCGTAGAGTTTCAGAGGTTTAGTCCATTATCATTATGGCAAGGAACACGACAACAGGCGGGCATGGCTAAGAGCTACATCCTGATCCATAGGTGACCCTGGGTTTGGCAGAGAATTTTGAAACCTCAAAGCCTAGCCTCAGTGACACACTTCCTCCAATAAGGCCACACCTCCTAATCCTTCTAATCTTTTCAAATACGCCCACCGAGGTGGAGACACTCACGAGTCTGTTGACTGAGCAGCCATCTTAAGAGAAAGGGACTCTGGAATTTCCCAGTGAGCAGAGGCATGGCCGCAGTGTTTTCTGGAACAATCAATCCACCCTACAGGCAATGCAAACAGTATGTCACCTGGACCTAGATGACCTGTCTGAGGGTTCTCGGGGGTGGCCCTTCTTTGCCCTGTTACTGAACCTCCCATTTATTTTCTTGCTTAGTGCTGAGAGCACCACTCAACAGCTCTGGGGAGTAGGAAGGGAGTGTTACCCCAAGGGAAGCTCGACTCTGGAGGCCCCCAGTCTGCTCTAGGGTGTGGGTGTTTACTAGGCCCTGCACTCTGACAGTACAGTCTTCATGCTCTCATGGGAGAAGGGAGGAGACTTCCAGGAATCAGGGTGCGGCCTCTTTTCTCCCCTGACTTGGTATTATTCAGCTCTGTGACAGCAGGGTGGGTGGATCTGTATCACTATAATGAGATTATAACGAGCTCAGCAGCCTCTGGAGTATCAACATGACCTCCACACCAGACCTCATGGATGCGGAGTTCCTGAGGAACGTGAGTGGTAGCTGAGTAGCTGCCAGTCAGGAGCGTGTGGTGACCAGCATGCTAGCTGCAGTTTGTGGAAGCAAGCAACACAGCTGGCTGGGAGACAGATTGTGGTCCTTTGAAAGCTCTTATGTGGTGACCTGGGAGCCAAGCTCGGCTCACCATCCTGCTCCAAAGAACGTTCTGGCTGCACAACGGCAGAGGGACTCTTTGTCCTCAAGCCAGGCAGCTTCTTCCTGACCCCATGTCAGATCCCTGGAATCTTGCCCAAGGAACATTTGCACAGTAGACTCCTTGAGAGGAACTTGCCCATGTGTGAACTTTAAAATATGAAATGCATCTCCATTTTGCCTTGCCTACTTTGAATTTTAAATGTCACCTCTAAAAATGCAGAAAGGCACAGGCGATCATTCCGATACAAACAAGCAGGAAGCTGAATCAAACCTCACTTCTTCCCTAGCTCACTGGTCATCCCCTGGGTCAGCCTGCTCTTAGTCTCTGAGGTCTGTCTTCACATAGGTGACTCCACCTCCTCAGGTCTGGTCTCCCAAGCTTACAAGCCACTAAAGAGTTAGAGGCCACCCCTGTGAATATCCAGCTGAGACTGAGCCCCTCCGCCCAAGGCTGTGTGACCCTGTCTGGACAGCAGCCTTCAAAACACATCACTGCGTAGCAAGCTGACTCTCTGAATATCCTGTCAGCTCACTAGAGACAGTTCTAGTTTTTCTGTTTGGCCTCCCATGAGGCTTTGTTGTGTGAATTCAAGCCATAGAGAGGAGTATCCAAGTGCAGGTGTTCCTGTAGGGC
Organism: Microtus ochrogaster; assembly: GCF_000317375.1. Lineage (NCBI taxonomy): Eukaryota > Metazoa > Chordata > Mammalia > Rodentia > Cricetidae > Microtus > Microtus ochrogaster. Next base: position 32,764,073 of record NC_022015.1, read on the forward strand.
CTGGAGATAAGAACGCGGAACACCGCTACCAACTCAGAGCATCAGGGACACCACAAGCACTGCTTTGGTCAGATATGAGCCCTCTTCCTTCCTTGGCTGTCCCCAGATCCTTCCCATCACAAGAGTCTGATACTGTCAGGAAGGCGAGCCCCTGTGACACCCCCACACCCCATATACACAGTGACAATGACCCTGAAGAGAGCCATGGAAGACTTGCAAGCCACAGGCCTTCGGGATCATTGTAGAGTTTTTGTTCCAGGACGAGACCTAGATGCAAGGGAAGGACTGTACTGGGAAGCTTGCTTGCACTGCACTTTCTCTCTCATCCTTTCTCTCTCTCTCTCTCTCTCTCTCTCTCTCTCTCTCTCTCTCTCTCTCTGTCCCTCCCTCACTAGTAACAATGGCCAAATTGGGTCAAAACCCTAAGAGCCCCATGAAAAGACCTACGTGCACAAAAACCTGGAAATGTCACTTAGGCCCAGTTGAACCAGAGCTCTTAGGGCCCCAGGGGGCACCCCACCTCCCAGCAGCACAAACTCATCAGGTGTGTGGGCACCCTGATCTCATCAGCAAGCATACTTTCCATGACTCAAGAGTTGGCTTCTGTCTGACAGGAAGCAGCTGAGCCGAACAGACTGAATAATGGCCTTGGTGCTCAGAACACCATAATTCATAGCAAATGCAAATACCCTGCAGACAGACCATAAGGAAGGACATGTGAGCTCCCAAAGAGACCAAGTGTCCTAGAGGAGGAAGCACTACACTGGGTCTGGGACCCTCTGCTCAACACACTACAGGAAGAGTTTAGGCTTTGTAGTCAGGGTCACTCAGGCAGTCTTAATGGAGGCTCTTGTTGCTTGGAGGGTGAGGTAGTCTCTGGCCATGGTCCTAAAGATACCCATGGGCAAATGTCCTAAGTATGCCACATAACTGAGCTGAGCCATCAGACGAGATGTGGGGTGTCCAGGAAGAAAGCGCCAGTTGAAGACACACACCTTGGGGAAACAGACGCAACCCCTTCAGAAACTGCCATTCCATGGCAGGTGCCTTGTCCTCACTCAGACACAGGCTCCTGCAGTTGTTGCCTGGTCACCACTTCTAGAGGCTTCCCAGGGCAGAGACGCATGGTCCTATGGGGCATCTTTCCTTAGCTGGGCCACCCTGTGGCTATCCTGACTGCCGAGTTCCCTTCCCAGGGTCCAATGTGGAAAAGTTTCCTAGTCAAGGAGGCGAGGATATGGTGGCGGCCAAGGGAGAGCACACAGTGTGCCTGCACTAGGGATAGCTTTCCAGTGTGTTGTGTTATGCTCATTCCAGTGCCTGCACTAGGGATAGCTTTCCAGTGTGTTGTGTTATGTTCATTCCAGTGCGTGCACTTTGAACTCCCAGCGGCCTATAGCCTGAGGGGAGTTCTGCTCCTCCAGACAATGAGATCCAAAGGCTAGGGTGAAAATCTGTGAGCTCAGAGATTTAGAATAGCAACTAACTTCCTTTGCTGCCTTCCACACAGCCAGAACTAAAAGAAAAAAAAAAGCACCCACACTAAGCTCCTCCCTGCTACTTCCTGTCAACCAGTTGTTAACCCCACCTCTCTGAGTCCAGGTTGATTTTGTTTAATCAACACAAATGCAACACATCTTTACACAGTTAACAAATGCAGCAGGAACAAATGTAACACATCTTTGCCTGGTTTAAAGAAATAGTCCACAACATAATGCCTCATTAGGAAATTATGATCTGGGAGGGGCACAGGCTCCATGCATCCTAATTCTTGAGCCGCATGTCTTCTGGAGAGTTGTTCATGTGCCAACATGTCCACACCTACCCCTCAGACTTTCTGCCCTGCACCAGCTACGGCCCAGAAGCGTGAGGCTTATGAGAACACTGTGGGCACTAGCCCTGGCTGCCCACTGACCAGCTGTCCCTTCAAAGTCAGAGACTTGACCCTCTTGTCCAAACATATTGGCCAGGACTCTGACCCCAGAGCCACAAAAATTTCTGAGCGTTTCCATCCCAGACATTCATTCCTCTGTGTTTCCCTACCACGGGGAAGCCATGCCTTCATTTGAACTGTAACCTTGAACCTTGTTCCTCAGTTCTGATACACAGTAGAACGGGTGAAGGTAGAAAAGGTCCTGAGGCCATACAGACTGTTCATGACAACTCCTCTTTCTCCGTCTGCTCAGGTCAATGCCACTGTCTTAGGGCTGCTGAAACATGATGCAGAATTCCCCAGGGAGTCGTGCAAAAGCATAATGTCAAGGAGTGTGGGGTGTAGGGAGTGGGCTGGGGAGGCTGAGTGTTCTATACCATCTCTGGGGGCAGCAGTGGCACACGCAGTGGAAGCTGGCGTCTGCCCGCCCTCTACCACAGACATGGATAGAAAGAAGAGTCGAGGCAGGTGTGGGCACTGTGGAAGTGGTCCCTCTGGGAGCTGCTCTCAGAGTCGTGGGAAGATGCTCTCAGCTGAGCAGCCTTGGGAAGACACAATCCCAGGTGTACTATGCCCTACACCCTGTATGAGTAGCCATTGAGCAGAGTCCCTCTTAGCCTCACCCCTCCTGAGACACCTGAGAAATCACGTAGGGAATCCCGGCCATATCGGTCACTTGAGTCTTTGCTTCCTTTCCAGGATTTGAAGACTGTCCTCTCCCTGCCCCAGTACCCAGGGGAGTTCCTGCACCCCGTGGTGTATGCCTGCACCGCGGTCATGCTCCTGTGCCTCCTTGCCTCGGTCATCACCTATATCCTGCATCAGAGGTAAGGGAGCCCTCCTTACCCTCCCTGGAACAGTGGCCACTAGGGCATAGTACTGGAGAAAACCCAAACCTTCCATCCTGGGTCTCTGTCTTCTTTTTGTTGTTGTTGTTGCTAATTTATTTTTATTTCATGTGTGTGAGTATTTTGCCTACATGTATATATGTGTTCTGTGTGTGTGTGTGTGTGTGCTTGGTGCCCAAGGAAGCCAGTAGAGGGTGCCTGATCCCCCAGAACTGGAGTTAAGAATGGTTATAAGCCACCATGTGGGTGCTGAAAACCAAACCGGAGTCCTCTGAAGAGCAGCAAGTGCTCTTAACTGCTGAGCCATCTCTGCAGCCCCCACGGAGCCTTTTAACATCAGCCCCTCTGTTCTTGTAACACTGTGAAATAAGTCCATCCTGAAATGGACGCATGTTGGCTCCAGCATCCTAAGAGGCATGGGCAGGCTTTTGCAGAACCTTGAAGTCCCTCTCTACTGTGCCTTTTTATTTAGGGAGGGCCTTCTAGACAGAGGCCTCCTTCTGAGTTCTTTCCTGGCTGCCTATGTCTGGGAATGGGGATGTGTGTGACTGCTGCCTGCCTGAATCCCTAGAAGACGCACTGAGACATAGAAAGAGGGGATCACAGCCACAGCCAAACCCATAACCACAATTACGAGTGATGCCTAGGTCTGGGTCTTAGCCAGTCACGAGCGAAGGCTTGGTATGACAAGGTGCTGTTGTGGGAGGGGTTTGGATGGGTTCAGAAGTGTTCTTAGTCTGTTTTGGCAGCTCTCCCAAGTTACCACAGAGTTGATAACAATGCATAAAATAGAAATTGTTTTTTCATAGTTCTAGAAATTGTAAGTCAAGAGTGAGGAGGGTACTGAGCTGGTTTAGTGTCTGATGAGAACCCATATCTTGGTCCATGGATGGCACTCTCTTTCTGAGCCCTCCAGTGGTATAAAGAGAAAGGCAGCCCCTAGGGGTCCCTTTAATAAGGGCGCTAAATCTATTCATGAGAACTCTGCCCCAACAACCGTTCTCTAATACCAGCATACTGGCAGTTAAGTTTCAACAGGGATTTTGAGAAGCATGCTCAGACCAGAGGAGCTGCAGACTTAGACACGTGCACAGCCATGGTGGGGTCGAGTTATAAGGAGAGCAATACTGGCCCTGCCCTTGCTGGCTAGGCAGAGCTTTAGCCATGCTGGTGACCATAGATATTATCAGAACCAAACAGTCACGTAGTCTGACCCTCTCTGTGCACCAGACATCTGCTCAGAGATGAAGCTGTCCTGGGAATCAAGAGCATGGCTTCTGCCTCTGAGATCCTAGACAAGGCAGACTCTGTCAGACATGCACCAGTGAGAACCTGCTGAGGTGGACAAGGCCCAGTTGTCCATCTTTCCCATGGTCCTGTCCTTTGGATGGGTCGCCTCCAGCCCTGCTGAGGTCCTGGTGTTCCCACTGTGGACAAGGTGTGGTATTTCCATGTTCTTCTCTGAACCGCTGCTTTTTAATGTGAAATCCCTGTTTCCCACAGTGCCATCCGGATCAGCCGGAAAGGCCGGCACGCGCTCCTCAACTTCTGCTTCCACGCGGCTCTGACCTTCACGGTGTTTGCTGGTGGCATCAATCGCACCAAGCACCCCATCCTCTGCCAAGCGGTGAGTGCTGCCTTCCCTGTGCTAAAACACAGAAGTGTGCATGCCAGCTTTCTTATCAAGGTGGAAGCGAATGTTCATTTATAAATAATACCTTAGTGTTTCTTCAGATGGTGCCCCTGAAGGGGAGAGTGAGGTTTCTTTAGTGGGTCCGTATTCCAATCCCACTCCTTCTGAAGCAGGTTGATTTTGCTCAGTACTTGGCCATATGAAACCATTTTATTCTTTACTACATCAATTTCTCTGAGGACTCGTGGGCCATATACCTAGACATATACTGTCCAACAAATGGTGACCTTCACAAGAAAGGGGACAGGATGATCCTGAAGATCAGTGAGGCAGGACCCAGGGGTGGGCTGCATGAGACCTTCCAGGTGCTAACCTCACGTGGCGAGCAGATCTGCCAGCCATAGGCACCGGTGGTAGCAGAGGCTCCATCCCTGCATGAGTCAGGCAGAGCACCCCCAGGCATCTCTGTTCTCTCTTAGGGAAGGGGGAGCTTTGAAACACCCAGCATGGTAAAGACTATCTCAAATCACAAGGCACATTGTCGTCACATACATGACCTGGTTTGACTGGCTTAAACTGGGAAACAGAAATAACCTGTGAGCCCCAATAAGGTGAGGCTAGGGAGCATCCTTTCCAAATCAAGTCCAGGACTGTCCTGCTGGGTTGTGACTCAGAGCCAAGGAAGAAAGCCCTCCGTGCCTACAGCAGGGAGTCTGTCTTTGCCCTGCCCCCAGACCTGCTCCACACCTAGGCTCCATGAGTGAGGTTAGGCAGGGACTCACAGACCCAGAGTAACTCACCAATGACCTTGGTGGTTTCTGTCATTCATCTCCCCTGCACCGTGGGTCCTCAGGTATCCCTCACTGTTGAGAATTCAGCGAATAGCTATTGGCCTCTGCAGAAATCACCTGCAGCCAATACCTGACGACCCCAGGACCCACATTAATGACAATAGCCACACTAACTGGTTCCCTCTGCCTTTCCTGTGACCTGTAATCCTACGTGGGTAGTTAGCTGAAAGTGAGGCTTATCTTGTGGATCAGTGGTTTAGCAGCTGTTCCTAGAACGGCCTGGCTAAGAGAACACACCCTCCTAACTACCTGGTTCCCACCGAACCAACTAGCTCAGGCAGGCTCCAACTGAGTCAACCACTGCTACTTTGCTTCCCCACACCGATGCCATTTGAGACTCAGAGGGGTCTGTGAGCATAACACCTACACCTGAAAGACAACCAATGCTCTAGTGCCCTGGGCATCAAATGTGTGACTATGTGACACATTCAACCTTGGGAAGCCAGGCCACTCCCCAGGCCTGGGCCAGACAAGCGGAAGAGAGAGTACCACATGCCTGGATGGAAGGGAGAGAAGACGGCTTTCTCCGTGGCTGCCTCCGCTAAGCTGGACACAGCCACAGCGAGGGCTAGGAAACCCCGCTCACTCCTGTTGTAAAAGCGTGTCCAGAAGCCATAGACAAGGCAATTGAGGGGGTCGTTATCTTTATGTCTTTACTCTGCCACCAAGTGCTGCACAGCTGGGGCCTGCTGGCCACACCGTCCATTGCAATAATATTGGTGCTTCCATGAGATCCAGCACTGGCCCAAGGCTCAGGCCAGCCCCATGAAGTCCCGGAAGGTAGGCATCCATGGCATTCCAGAATTCTACAGGTGCAGGACCAGAAAGAGAGCTTTGGTCGGTGGGGATAAACCAGCCTGGAAACATCCTCCCAACTAAGATCTGAGAGGGTCATGCCCAGGTGAGAAGTCCTTAGTAACAACGCTGGGACTCCAGATGACGGGACGGGTCCCCGTGTGCTAGAGCTGGATGGACTGCAGAAAGCAGCCACCTTCTGGTCTCCTGTGGCTTTTCCTGGAGTGACCAATCTCTATTCATCCCTTACTTGGCAACACACCTCCAGGCCCAGGCAGTGTTAGGGATGTGGGACCAATGGAAACACGTCTGCCGGGCTATATTGGGAGAAGCTGTGGACAACAGACTAAGGAGAGAAAGAAAGAGCCACAGGCAGGTGAGCTTTGGGGGACACAGAACTGCTGCAAGGGCAATGGGGAAGTGGGGGAACTCAGGTAAAGAAGAGCTAAAGGGTGAGGACCTCAGTTCCCACAAAGCACTCTAGAGGTGACAATCTCCACCGCACCAGGACACTTAATTCCCCATGCCTATAAGCAGAAGTGGGGTTGTCTATGGCTTCTGAGGCCTCCCTGAGCCAGAGGCCAGGCTGGCTTTAATCAGAAGCCTGCTAGGTCAGGAGCTGGCCCAGCTCACACAGCACAACTGCTCCCTTACCTGCCAAGAGGGAAATGCCTGAGAAGGAGCAGGCTAAAAGCGAGCTCACTGAGAGCTAGACGTAGATTAGCAACCAGGTGACTGAGTACAGGAGTCCCAGCCCCTCCACATCCAAGCTCAGCATCACCACAAAACAGCCAGGAGAAGTGGTCCAGAGCTCTGGATGGCTAGCCAGAACAGACAGTTGTCATAGCAACAGAAAGATGACCGTGAGTCTCATTAAAGTACTAAGTGACATCATAAACAAAGCAGACGGCTGCTATGAGTCCCACATAATGAATGTGCGTCAGTGCTGGCCCTGGGTCCGGAAGCAAGGGAGGGTGCCCTGCCTGCTTCTTCCTTTCAATAGCACAAGCTGTCTGGAAGCCAGGCGGCGGCTCCCTTGACCTCCCTGTGTGTTCTGCCTCAAGCTGGTGTTTAAGAGACAGAGCCTGCCCTTTGTACATCTTCTCCCACTCCCTGATCATACAGCCCAGATGAGACTCAGCTTAAGGAAGGATGCAGCCAGGCCTCCTCTCTCTCACTCCTCCCAGCTGGGCCACCCACCTCAAGGCCCTGGGCCAATGTCTCAAGACCAAAGTCGGGAGCCCTTCTGAGGATGAGTCGGACATTTCCGTTTGTATATGACAGTGACAACCACACTACAGACCTTCCTTCAAGCAGTGGCTGCCCGCCCCTCTTCTGGGTGCCCTTGCCCTAAATTCTTAAATGGCTCTTGACACTCAGGTCCAGGACCCCCTACTCTCATCCAGGAGGGGTAAGCCCAGTGTGCCTGGGATGTCCATAAATCTCAGCTCACCTGGACAGCAGCAAGACAGAGGGAAGGCTGAACTCATAGGACACATTAGGTTGTACCTATGCAGCCATCTGAAACCACAAACAGTTCTTCGATCTTTCTACCCCCCACCTTGTCCCAAATCCTCATCAATTATTATAGCATTTACTCATAAGTAAAAACTGAACTCTGGATTTGATAAATCATTATAATGGCACGATGTTAGCTTTATTCAGGAAATCTCCGTATTCCTTAAACATTTATGTCCTTTCCGATTATAGCAATATTTTACTTGTCATTTCAAAATGTCAGGTTATTACCTCAAAGGTAGCCTTATTTTATGGAATCAGATGGAGATGAAGCAGTACAGAATGCGTAATTAGCTAGCGTAAAAGTGCTGGATGGGACTGGCTCCAGCGGCTGTTTCCATAGCAATGAGTCCCTCTGCCGTGCAAGGGCAGGGTATCACAGCCTCATCCGGAGGCGCCTTTCCTTAAATTCAATGCCACAGTGAATACGTTTTGGGAGTCCTGCTGTACAATTGTGCCTGCCTTCCACTTGGAGACCCTAGAGAGGGGCCAGATTTCACAGGCAGGTGTATATACCAGGACCCATACTTAAGGATGGCATAGACGTCCTGCAGAGGGGGGACCAGTCATGCAAGACCACGAGCTTCTTACAGGCTCACATACACAGCAAGCAGCGGAACAGTTTAAAAGTCTTGGCTGCCCCTGACACATCTCTTACCTGTCTTCCTGTTGGCCTCATTTTTTTTTATTGTCCCTAAAGAGTTTCAGAGTAGCTGTCAGGGTTCAGGACATTTCCAGCACAGAAAGTCTGGGCGGCACGTGCACAGGGACTCTGCTGTGCGGTGCTGTGCTGGGGCAGGTGGCTGGAGGAGGTGGCTGGCTGACATTCTCCCCTCCCAGGTGGGCATTGCACTGCACTATTCTACGCTTTCTACCATGCTGTGGATCGGAGTGACTGCCAGGAACATCTACAAACAGGTGACCAAGAAGGCCCTGCCATGCCCAGGTGCAGACCAGCCACCGTACCCCAAGCAGCCCTTGCTCAGGTAACCAAGAATGTTCATGGGCCCCTCCACCACCTGAGCCCAAGAAACCTGTGACCCTGGACACACTGGTTATGTGTCCTGCAAACCTTCACCAGATTCCAGGCTGGAGATGGTCTGGCCTGCAGAAGTGACCTGGGGGTTGGACAGAGCTAGGAGGTGGCACAGTCAATCGGGGAAAGAGTCTGGGGGCAGGAATTGGGAGGCACTGTGATGAATATGGGGACCAGGGGTAACATGGGATAGTAGAGCAAAGTTCTGAAGTTGTAGACGGAGACTTCTTGTTTGTGCCTGGCCGCCCAGACCCAAAATAATCGCACAGAAGCTATATTAATTACAACACATTTTGGACAATTGCTTATGCATATTTCTAGATAACTCATATCTTAAATTAACCCATTTCTATTATTCTGTGTATCACCACAAGGCTGTGGCTTACTGGGTAAAGTTCTGTCTGGCATCTTTCTCTTTGGGCTGCTACATGGCATCTCTCTGGCTCTGCCTTCTTTCTCCCAGCGTTCAGTTTAGTTTTTCCACCTAGCTCTATTCTGCCCTGCCACAGGTCAAAGCAGTTTCTTTATGAATAAAACACATTCTCAGCATACAGAGGGGACTCCTACATCATGAAGTAAGATGGGTTCAGCTATGGGGGTGAGGCTAATACAGGGACAGAGACCTAAGGTAGGTCTGGGGCAAATTGAAGGTCAGGGCACTGACAATAGTATCTCTGGCTGGAGCTTGGCTGGTCTGAAGACTTATGTCCCTATAAATGCATGGGACACTGAACTGCCCAGTTACTGGTAGAAGGCCCTCCATACTCCTGGAGTGACCACACATGGTGGTCACTTGTGAGTTTGGTTTGCTTCTTGGTCTCAGTGACGCTAAGACATATGTAGGTATGTACTTTCTGTACACACATAGCAACACACATCCGCAGGTACGTAGCCATGTAGATACATGGTATCCATGTATACACACATGTGCATGCCCTCCAACAGGTTCACACTCTCAGCGGGTTCATATCATGTGGAGGTGCAGGTTCAGGGACTTGAGGGGTGTCTGCCTCGTTCTCCACTCAAGGCCTGCTTCCCTCTGCGGGCTTCTGACCCAGCCTGGTGCTGGTAAGGGAACTCTTGCACCTGACCCTTCTCAGAGAAACCAGAGGCTAAGAAGGAAGGAGGGAGTCTTTCGTCTCAGACCCCACAATGGGCCTTCTGATTCTGGATCTTCATTGTTAACTTTACTGAATGGAGACATGTTTGGGACCAGAAGACTACATCTGGGTATGTCTGTGAGGACATTTCCAGAGATGACTGATACACCATGCAGTAGATGACAAGGAAAGGCCCACGGTGAGTGTGGGCAGTGGTACCCAATTAGACGGGGGCCCAAATGGAGCACGATGAGAAAAGGAGGGCACCAGCCACACTTCCTCAGAGGGTACATTTATTTTGGCTGCCATGGACACCAGACTCCACCTTCTTCAGCCTTTGAATGTAATCACAGCCGTGACTCTGCAGAGGTCTTCCAGGTTTTCAGCCTCAGATGGGGGCCTCGCTGGTCCCTCTTGTTCTAAAGCTTCCTGCCCCTTGAACTAAGCAGCTAGGGGCTCCTCTGTCTCTCTAGCAGGCAGACAGCCATTGTTGGACTGCCTAGACCCTATCATGTGAGTCAGTACAACAAATCTTTTTATATTCTTTGCAAATGCAATAATTTTAAATATATACATAAAAGCATGCATCCTATTGGTTCTGTTACTCTAGAGAACACTGGCTGGTGCATCCTCCATCTCTGGATCAGAGGTCTCTAACATGCCTTCCTTGATCCAATATCTTACCCAGGTGTCTCTTCCAGGGACACCACAATGGACATCTCTCTGGATTTTGCATCCTGCCCTGGTCCCCAAGCTCATAAGTGCATAGCAACATTCACTGAAATTGGTTCTAGAGTCCCAAGAACTGCACAGTTTCAGGAAAGAACCCCCAAAGTGCCCACCAGGTATATGTCCTGCTTAACTGACTTCTGGACAGAACACCCATACCCCTTCTTACTGGACCCTGGGCCACTACCAGCAGAACAGTCAAATTCCATGGGTACAGCCAGTGAGCTCTGTCTCCCACAAGCAAAGGCCATGCTAGCATAGCCCACAGGTTTCCAAGATGAGGTACCAAGAGAGCTGCCCGCATGGACTTCCAGGAGAGCCCAGGACACACTGTTGGAACTTTCCACATTTCTAGCAACCTTCCTGTCCTTGAGGTTGTGCTGCAATCTCGGTATTCTCAATACAGTCCCTGATCAACTTGGTGGAGACACACCCGCCTCAGGGAGACTCTGAAGTAAACTCCAGCCTAGAAGATGCATAGGACTTAGGCAATGAGTCCTGTCTGTATGAGTGCTGGGTACGATCCAGACTGTGTCATTGGGTGACAGAGTGAGGACCGAGGGTTCTGACTCCTTAGAGCCCCCACGTGTGTGTTAGTGCCGTTTCAAGGAGAGGGAGGGATCCACAGAGTTCTAGAAGAGACCAGCTGAGCGGGCCTCATTGCCAAGGTTGACCCAAAATTTGCTCTTCGACCATCATCGACGTTGGTAGTTTCCATGACAACAAAAAAGACTAGCCTCTCAGTGGGGATTCTGTGACTTTAGATTGTGATTCACCTGGTCTCATCTCCCCTCACTCTCTAGATGTGCACATGACCACGCATGCGCACTTGCACGTATGTGTGCACACACACACACACATACAAGATTAAGGGGCACACCGAGAAACCTGTGGCTAGCCAAGCTCTCAGAGAATGGCCATTGGGTAGGTGGAGAATATGGAGAAGCAGCAACCCAGGTCTCTTCCTCAACAGTGGGGTGCCTTGAAGAAGGCATAACCAGCCCTGCTGCCAACAGGGTCCTGGCAGGGGCCAGGCAAGTGGATGCTCAGTCATGGAGCATGTGTCCCAGAGGCAAGCCATGGAAGACCAAAACCCCACGAAGAGACAGGTCAGGTGCTCACACAAGCTCCTAGCCCTGGCCTTGGGCAGTCCGTCGGTCTTTTCAGTTCAGCCTGCAGTGAGGAATGGTGTGACCTGCGGACCATGTAAGGAAGCACTGTCATGGTCACAGAAGGGACTGAGGTTTCGATGCCACAGACACAGCCACCTTTCCATGTATGGCAATCTTCAACTTCCCCCAGAATCCCCTGTAGTTTACAACACAGAAACCTTGGGCCTCCTTGTTCACATCTTTTTTCTTAAGTGCATTTTTCCTTTTAAATGTTACTGTAACTAGGTGTGGTAGCTCATGCCTGTACCACCAGAACTCAGGGGGCTAAAGCCTGAATTATCAAAAGTTCAAGACCAGCTTGAGATACGTAGTGCATCCCAAACCAGCAAGGATGACAGGGTGAGACCTTATCTCAAAAAACAAAAATTTAAAAAAAGTTACTGTGCTCCAAAGCCACAGAGAAACCCTGTCTCGAAAAACCAAAAAAAAAAAAACAAAAACAAAAAAAGTTACTGTGAATTAAGATTTTCTTAATTTTTCACTTCTAATCGCTCCGTGCTTGCCTATGGAGATACAACTGGATTCGTGTGCAGATTTTGTTCCTATAGCTCTGATGATGAGTTCTCTTATCAGCTTCAAAGGTTTTTTGTTTTTTTTTTTTTTGGTTAGGTCCTAGGAGTTGTGTGCATGTAGTGATTGTGTCATTGGTGCCTAACAACAAAGTTGCTCCTCTCGTGCTAGTCTGAGCCGTTCCTTTTCTCCTGTCTGGCTAACTCTTCTGGCTATGTCTCCAGGCCAGCATTGGCCTTTCCCTCCTTTCAGTGGAGCACGTGCTTGCCAAGTTTGTCAAGCCTTCTAAAGAGGCGCCCTTCAGTGTGCCCACTGTTTCCATTTTGCTTTCTGTTCTGTCATCTCTGCTCTGTCCTTTCTTCTGTGAACAGGTTTGTTTCGCCCCTCTTCCTAGTTCCTAACCATGTGAAATTGGGGGGATTCATCTTTCATTAAACCAGCTCTGTCGTAGCTGTAGGGTTTGTGTGTGTGTGTGTGTGTGGCTTTGCCAGGTCCCCAAGGCATAGTGTGTGGTTGTTCATTTATCTCCAAATCATACTGGTTTTCCTCAGCATTCCTCCCTTGGTCTTTGGTTACTTAAGAGGATGCCGTTTTATTTTCACAGATTGTTAGATATTAGGAAATGGGGGAAACTGTCTGAAAACTTGTGGAGACTTTTCTTTTAGTGATGGTTGGAATGAAGTAATTCCTGGCTTGGTCACAGGTACCGGTGACATTTTAGCTGCTCAGACTCTGCGAAGAGATCTTTGCTATGACCCAGAGACGAGTCTCACCCCTTTATCGTGTTCGGAAAATTCTCTGTGTGCCCAGTGGCTCTGCAGCCAGGGAAGGGAAAAACCGGGCTGAGAGTAGATGTCACATCTCTTCCCTCCCAGCTAAGTCTAGGCCGTGCCCAGACTAGCCACTTCCTGCTCTGTTGGAGTGGGAAGGGGAGAGTGGGGAGTGGAGCTGTGTCGTGCGCTCAGTGGGGACTAGAGCCTCTAGAAAGTACTAGGCATTGAGGACCCTGATCAGAAGCATCCAGACATCATGCAGTAGGCCCAGAGCCTTGATGGCGGTCTCTGGCACAAACACAACTGGAGATTGAGTGCAGATTGCATTCCTTCCTTAGTCCTATCTCAAGCCTCGGTGGGTTAAGAAACCATCAGTAACAAAGAGAAACATCAGGGAAGCCCAGGAGCACAGAGTCTTGGGGAAAAGTCTTAGGACCCTGTTAGGGAACTGGAGGGGCCTCTGACAAGGATAATCCGGCTTTGCCATTGAGGGGAGGGTGACCTTAAACTGGCCTAGCATAGGGGCAGAATGAAGCAGACATAAAGAGAAGGTTATGCAGGGAGAAGGGAAGAGAGAGGGAAGCCTGAGGAAAAGCTGAGTTGCCTGGTTGAGGGGCACAGCAGGATTGGGCATAGCCCACCCACCTGCTGGGAGATGCTGTGCCACCTACGCAGGGCCTCTACTGATTTGGAGAGACCCAGTGTAGCCAAACGTTCTACCTGAGGAGCCACCACATAGCTCAAATGGGATTCCATGCGCAGGCCTTTCCCACAATCTACTTTGAAGTCTCCCCTTGTGGAACCAAGACTCCCCACAATGTTCATATGGGACCAGAAATCCATCCTCCAGTGTCCACCCGATAAAGCATTCCTCTGCAGCCTCTCCTCACAGGTCCTTGTGTGCCAGGCCAAAAAAGGCCTTAGAGTTAATTTCCTGGCCCAGATTTCCAAACGAGGAAACTGAGGTTAGAGCAACCTGGAAGGCTGTGCACAGCCACAGCTGGGCTTACAGGTTCTTGGGCCCCACGTTCTCATCCCCACAGACTCTGGCCATACTGTGTCTCCTCACGCAGATAGCCCAAGGGCCACAGTATTGACCTACTCTCATTGTCTTCAAATGGGCAGGAGGACCAGAAAGAGCTATCTGGTGCTTCCAAGAGCTCACTTGCCATCTCCATGAGAGCCTGCTCAGTGTCCCCCTGGTAGACAGGTAAAATCATGGCAAGTACCCATATCTAGGAGCAATCCTTGAATCCACCCACGGGAAATACATCCTTGAGCAGACTTGACCCAACAATATACGCTCTCTTCATGCAAAAATGGTCCCCTATTCCAACCTGTAGGAAGTCCTAGGGAATAGCATCTTAACATTTTGGTAGGTCTCATTATGATAAGATGTCACAGTGCCATTGGCAGGTGACATCTGGTCTCACTCCACCCCTGATCTCCATGTCTTTGTCTCCACCGGTCCTCTCCTTGCCTAAAGCATCTCCCTCCACCATCACTGGTGTGTCGGATGCACCTCGGGGTGTGTGGAAACGTGAGTCAGCCTTCTTATGCAAGTAGGTGGGAGAGGATCAGCACCTTAGTTCAAACTCCCTCTCTGAGTTCTTGCCAAGCAGAAATCCCTCCCAGCCATCTCTCCATGGATCCTGTGTCCTGGGGACATGAAGGTCGCAGAGGACAGAGCCAAAATGTCATCATTTCTTTCCCAATAGCTGTGATAAAATGCCCTGACTACCCTTGGAGAAGAAGGGTTGTTATGACTCCCTGTTTCAGACCAGTCCTCCGCTGTGGGAAAGGCACAGCAGCAGAAGCTGGAGACGGCTGGCCGCATCGCATCCAGAGTTAGAAAGCAGAGAGCGAGGGGTGCTTGTGCCGGGCTCCCCCTTTCCTTTTCACTCTGTCCGAGGCCTGAGCCACGAGAAAGGGCTCCACCCACATTCAGCTTCAATTAATCCAATTAAGAACATTCCTCACCGGGACCAGAGAGGTGGTTCATTGGTTAAGGGCACTGGTTAGTTCAATTCCAAGCTCCCGCGTGATGGCTAACAACCATTTATAATTCCAGTCCCAAGGAGTCTAGCGCCCTCTACTGGCCTCTGAGGGCGCACTGCATGTATGTGATTCACAGACATCCCGTAGGTAAAACACCCATACACACATAAGGTAAAAACAAAGGGACTTTTCTAAAATGAAAGGGAAATCTCTCACAGGCATTTCTAAGGGCCACCCTGATCCAGGCTGCCTTCAGCCCCCCATAGCCGTCACAGTCACAGCACTGGGCTACATCCCAGGCATGGGCCTGCCTCTTGCTCACACTCCCCCAGCTCATCTGTTAGCTGTCGTCCTAGCGTATTTGTGACCTGGGATGCTGCCTCTTACAAGTATGCAATCAATGAGTACACAAGAGTTCTAGTATATAAATATGTATGTATCGAAGCTGTATGCGCATACATAAACAGATATATATTATATATATACATATATGTGAACCTGTGTTTGTATGACATGTGCATGTCAAGTGTGCACTGTGTGCTGTACAAATGCCATTCGTATCAGTGGTAGGCTCATGTTGAACAGAGAGTGTGGCTGAATCTGAGCCTATTCCATAGTTTCTCAGGATTAGAGTAATAAATTTATTCCAACAGGTGCACCATTTCCAACTGGCAGTAAGGCAACTGGAAAGGGCAGGAACGCAGATTGTCTTGTTAGAGTTTCTATGGCTGTGATAGCACACCATGACCAAAAGCAGCCTGGGGAGGAAAGGGTTTCGGCTTACAGCTTGTAGCCTGTCGTTGGGGAAGTCAGGGCAGACACCCAATACATGGAACCTGGAAGCAGGAACTAGGGCAGAGGCCCTGGAGGAGTGCTGCTTACTGGCTTCTTCCTCATGATTTGCTCAGCCTGCTTTCTCTATAGCACCCTGGACCACAAGCCCCAGTTGGCACTGCCCATAGTGAGCTACTCCTACCCCATCAATCAGCAATCGGGAAAATGCACCGCGGGCTTGCCCACTGGCCATCCTTCCAGAATGACTCCAGCTTGTGCCGAGTTGACAGAAATACCACCGAGCGCCCCACTGCCTGGGTTCTTCTCCTTCTTCTTTTTCTCCCAAGCATACAAAGGAGCTCTTACAGAGATGAGTGCAGCCCAGGGCTGTGCGGTCTGCAGCCGTGAGGAGCTGTCATGCCTGTCTAGCCCCGAGTTCCACTGGCCTGATTTTAGAATGCCCCATTGTCTGTGGTTTGCCACCCAAGTTTACGTACACTGAACCTGAGCTGGGAACCCTGGGATCATTTCGCTATTTTGTTTTCACCGTGGTTTTCTCCTGCACGCTGTTCTTTATGGCCCATTACGTAACTATCCACAACACGGCTCGCCATTAGGTCTCACTGTGCAAGACAGATCTGTATGGTGCTGTGGTTGGTCCAGCCCCACTGCCCCCCACACGCTCAGGCTTCCTGGTTCCACCTCCCTATCCATGACCCTGAACTGTTACATCTGGAGGTCAGCCTTCTGAGGCTCTTTCCTTCTTCTTTTGATATACTGGGATCTGATTAGGGCTTCATTGAGACTCAGCTTCCTCCTTCCATTCTGGAAGCTGTCACTAGGAAAGGAGATGGCCACACACACACACACACACACACACACACACACACACACACACACAGCTAGATAATTCAAGCTGCACCTGCCCTATGTCTGGTGGGCTGATGATTCCAAAGAAGTCCAGAGTCAGAAGGGGCCCTGGGGCCAGGGCTGAAACACTCAAGATAGACAAACGCCTCCCTAAAGAGGCAAACTCCACATATCAAAAGTGGTACTAGCAGGGCACAATACAAGAGAAGGTTCCAGAAGAGAATGCACTTGGAGCCTCCTCATAGCAAGCCAGGAATCAGACCCCAGTGAAGAGAACGTGACTCATGAGGCTCTCTTAGCAGTCAGGACAGGTGGGTACCTAGGAAGAGGACAAGACAGGCACTGGTGCAAAGGTCCATGGCCCAGAAGCTGACAGTGAGGGAGGGAGCTCTCCACAGTAGTCCAGCAACTACCCAGGTGATGGATGCAAAGGCAAGGGAAAGCCATGGCCTGGGCCAAAAGGCACTTGCAGCAGGCTCTGACGCCCTCTGCTGGACAAATCTGGTAACTGCAGGAAATCCCGGAAGGAAGTAAAGACTGAAGTTGTGGCTGTGACGTATGAGGGCTTGGAGTTGGAACTCTGGAGGGGAGGAGCGACCTTCCAAGCCAGCAACTGTGAATAGCGCCAGCCCTCTGAGCAGATCATGGGGACACAGGAAGAGCCAGTTTCCCAGGATAAGTTCTACAGGCACTGCAAAAGCAGTGGTGGACAGTACTGAGTAGCCCTGGTGGGGACCACAGCAGAGTTTCCAATCTCCAAGTAATAACTGGGACTCTGGGGCACTATCTCTCTCCAGCTCCTCTGGGTGTGTGTCTGCAAAGGAAACCGAAGGTTAGTCTCAAATAGAGCGAACACATTGTTCTTGTGGCATATTGCTGCCGGGAGTCTACAATATCAAGGGGTACCTCGCAGCTGGAACCTATAGACAACATGGGTCATGGGACTGCCTCCCCATTCTAAATGGGCTCCCAGCTTCCATGTGTAGAACCAGGGCTTTCTGTACCCCACCAGCCATAGAAAGAGCAGAGAGTCCCTGTGCATAACATGGGGTCTGCTGGCTCCAGACAGCCAGCCACAGACTGACCTCCAGTACCCAGCAGCAAGCTCAGGAAAGAACCTGTTTTGAGTGGATCTCCACGCACAGATCACTCAGGAGTTTTCCCACTGCTCTTACGAACAAGGGTAGCATCAAGTTGACCACTAATAGGTTTATTGCTCATAGTCTTATACACCCCAATCAGAAGGAGAGGGAAAAAGCCTTCCTTCCCATGATACAAGAGACAAACAAGTGTAATTACCTCCTCACCTCTCAGAACACCTAGCGACCACGCCCTAAGTCAAACGTCCAGCCCTCTGGTCTTTGAGTAGCAAGACACCCAGTAGCCACACCTTTGGCCAAGCGTCCTGTTATTTGTCCTTGAGAAGCAAGACTAGGTTTGAATTCTGACCTTTAGTCAAGATGGAGCGGATTCAAAACCGTGGGCTCCCACAGATTATAATCTGGAAGTTTTTTGTGTATTTCCCCCCCACATAAAGCCAAAACAACGTCCCAGCTTTTGGCCTTGCTTTGACCCCTCATTCGGCTGGTGGCCGGACTCACTCTGTGACAGCATCCTACAAATTAGGCCGCTTCCTGGCAAACCATCTTCCCTAGCCCTGACGTTCTAGCATGGTGCAGACCCACATTTAGCCACAGAAAAAGCCTTCGTAGCCACAGCGGCTGCACGGTCCCAGTGGCGGTCTGCACTGATGACTAACTTGACTAAGACACGTTACTGTGATAACAGACCCAGCATCCACCTGCCCGCAGCCCCGGCGCGGAGGCACTGTCTCGCTATGGGGTCAGTGAGGCCATCTCCATCTCTGCAGACAGAACAGTGGTGTGGCCACACCGATTCTCCAGTAGGGCATGGGGAGGTTGTGGAGGCAGAGACTTGGCATGGGTGAGGCAAAGCGGCTCGGGAACAGCCAGGACAAGTGCTGGTAGAAGATCTGGAAAGGGTCAGGGGCTGAGCCTTGAGGGGCTATAGACTTCTTAGGGATGCTGCTCAGGGGCCTCTGAGATCCTCGTTATTAGGCTGAAAACACTACCTTACTGTTTAGGGTTCCCTGTTTCCTAAGAAAAATCCCGACACTTTTTGATCAAGTGACACACACACACACACACACACACACACACACACACACACACACACACACCTTCTTCCCAAGAAGAGCAGGGCCTTTGTGAAAAGACATTGGCTATTCTGTCTCTAGGCGATGGGGCTAAGCCTGCCCTGTGCGGGCCAGGGGCAGAAGGCCTATGGAGAGAAAGAGGCCCAGGTGTTCCACTGGTCTCCTGTTTCCCTGGGAGCCACACAAAGCCAAAACACCTGAAGCTTTAAGTGTTAATGACCAGGAAGCCAAGCGGCCCCCAAGTGGGATAGCATGGTTAGTGTTGCCTGTGTCTAGTGGCAACTCTTTCAAGAGAAAGGACTTAAGCAAGGTCTGGAGGGTACCCCAGGGGCCGGGGAGGGGGGAAAACCCCATGAGAGGGGAACAAAGGCCAGAGTCAGAGATAGATGGGACCCCCAGCCGAGAATAAGTCTGTGGAACCGAGTCTTGCCTCGACTAGTGGCTAGAAAAACCGAGTCTAGCCTGGACTAGTGACTAGAGAAACCGAGTCTAGCCTGGACTAGTGACTAGAGGAACTGAGTCTAGCCTGGACTAATGACTAGAGGAACCGGGTCTAGCCTGGACTAGTGGCTAGAGGAACCGGATCTAGCCTGGACTAATGACTAGAGGAACCAGGTCTAGCCTGGACTAGTAGCTAGAGGAACCGAGTCTAGCCTGGACTAGTGGCTAGAGAAACCGAGTCTAGCCTGGACTAGTGACTAGAGGAACCGGGTCTAGCCTAGACTAGTAGCTAGAGGAACCGAGTCTAGCCTAGACTAGTGACTAGAGGAACCAGGTCTAGCCTGGACTAGTGACTAGAGGAACCGGGTCTAGCCTGGACTAGTGGCTAGAGGAACCGGGTCTAGCCT
>NC_022015.1:32783736-32799680 GCF_000317375.1 Microtus ochrogaster
TCTGGAGGGTACCCCAGGGGCCGGGGAGGGGGGAAAACCCCATGAGAGGGGAACAAAGGCCCGAGTCAGAGATAGATGGGACCCCCAGCCTAGAAAAAGTCTGTGGAACCGGGTCTAGCCTGGACTAGTGGCTAGAGGAACCGAGTCTAGCCTAGACTAGTGACTAGAGGAACCGGGTCTAGCCTGGACTAGTGACTAGAGGAACCGGGTCTAGCCTGGACTAGTGACTAGAGGAACCGGGTCTAGCCTGGACTAGTGACTAGAGGAACCGAGTCCAGCCTGGACTAGTGACTAGAGGAACCAGGTCTAGCCTGGACTAGTGACTAGAGGAACCGAGTCTAGCCTAGAGGAACCGAGTCTAGCCTGGACTAGTGACTAGAGGAACCGAGTCTAGCCTGTACTAGTGGCTAGAGGAACCGGGTCTAGCCTGGACTAGTGGCTAGAGGAACGGGGTCTAGCATGGACTAGTGGCTAGAGGAGCTGAGTTTTTCTAGATGTACCTTCTGACTGCAGAGACCATGTGGACTCTGGTAGGTTCCCTAAACTGTAAAGCCTCAGAGAATTTGATGGGTTCAGAGATGGGACAGGGCCAAGTCAGCCCAGCTGCTGCACCTCATACCAGGGTTCAGCGGGAGATCAGTTAGCCCTATTCTGATCAAATTCCCACCTGGTCCCGCGTAGCTCCCTCCCAAGGTACCAGCTGGACATGGCTTCAAATGAGCTGCTGTGAGAGGAGTGCCTGCGTCTAGTGGTCTTCGACTTTGCTTTTGGTTGCTGTGATAAAACACTAACCAAAGCTGGCTTGCGATGGCACACACCTTTAATCCCTTTAATCCCAGCGTTTGGGAGGCAGAGGTGGGGGCGGGGTTCTCTGAGTTTGAGGCTAGCCTGGTCTACAGAGCAAGTTCCAGGGCAATTGAGATATACAAAGAAATCCTGTCTGGAGGGGGTGGGGGACACTCACCAAAAACAGTTCAGAGGAGGAAAGGGTTTATTTGGCTTATAGGTTACAGTCTATCATCAAGAGAAACTAAGGCATCACCTGGGGGCCAGAAATGAAGCAGAGACCACTGAAGAAGAGCTGCTTAGTGACTTGCTCAGTCTGAGTAACAACCACCTTTCTTACGCATTCCAGGCCCACCTGCCTAGACACAACATTGGGGCCAGTGCTCTGAGCACTCCTCAAGTAGCGATTAAAAAAAAAATGCCTCTGACCAGGTGCAGCAGACCTTTAATCCCAGCACTCAGAAGGTTGCAGTCCGCACAGTTTTGCGAATTCAAGGCTAGTCAGTTAGTTTCACGCCAGCCAGCACCACACAGAGCATTCCTGTCTCAAAACAAACAAGCCACATGGCCACAGGCCAATCTGATCAAAGCAGGTCTTCAACTGAGGTTTCCTCTTCCTGTTGACTCCAGGTTTGTGTTAGATTGACTGCTGATTGCTAACTAAGGCAAGTGGTTTCCGAAAGGTGCTCTTAGGGAATTCCACTGCAGAGGCATTTCCTGCTAGGACTGCGGCCTTCTTCCACCTCCTCCCAACATCTCCTGAGAGCCTGCACGAGTGTACAAAGCTGAAAGTCAGCTGCCCCATCCTATCCCACCCCAGCTGGGCTACCCTGCACTGTCCAGTCATCCTTCAGAGGCTGTTGCCCTCCCCCTGTGCATCCATCTGCTCTCTATAGACCATCCTCCCTCTATCCATCCCACCCTCCTTCCACGTCTAGCTACACTCCCTAGCAACCCAGCCCTTCCGCGTCCCCCACACACCTGTCCATCCATTGTCTGCCTTATATCTGTGCTCTTCCAACTGTGCACAGACCTCGCCTGTACAACAGAACTGTCCGGCAGCGTCTGCTTGCAGGACTTCCCCACTATGTAGAACTCGCCTACTATGAAGTGAGTAGCGCTCACGCATGCTCAGTGACCTGAAGCAGATGCAGGCAAAGAACTTGACCCTCCACCTAGGTAGCCATCAGAGCCCAATCTATGAAGACGTAAGTTTACAGGAGGCTAAGCCCACCATGGCAAGCCATGAGTGTATTCAAGGAGGAGGCAACCATGAGAAGGGGGTGGTGTCCATGGGGTGTAATAAATGACCTTCAGTCCTCAGTCCACAGCGGATTGCTGCCTGAGTCTGAGGGGCCTCTGGGGACATCCCCACCAGAGTGTGTCCTCCTGGAGGCGGGGTGGCAAGCTGTGCTTCTAGCGGTCTGCTGTGGTGGCTGTTCACTTCAGGCACACGGTGAGCCCTTCTTAATCACCTGTCACTGTGATTTATCTACTCCCTCCTTTGTACTCGTTCTGCTTCGGGTTTGACAACTTTCACAGCCAAGTCCCGAAAGTGATCTCATGTCTGGCCCTAGGCATCTCTGTGGGCGGATGTCTCCATCACACTCTGACTCTGCCTGGTTGGGTGCCTAGGAGGAATAAGACCACTCCAGGATGGAGTGCAGCTCTGTGGTAGAACACATGATAGCAGGCACGCTACCATCAGAGCACCACAAAGAAAAAGGCAAGCAAAAGAAACCCACTGCAGGGGGCAGGCTTTTGAATTAGACATGCTTGGCTCAGAATGTTTTATATTCACCTCCCATGGGGACAGATATACAAATCCAGCTTCTTAGGAATCTGGGGGGACCAAGGAGTCTTCTGGGTCCTTCAGATGAATCTGAATAGTCTAATCATTTACACGCCCAGATAATTCTAGAATCAATTTTTCAACATTTTTTTTTTTTTTTGGTTTTTCTAGACAGGGTTTCTCTGTGTAGCCCTGGCTGCCCTGGAACTAGCTCTTGTAGACCAGGCTGGTCTCGAACTCACAGAGATCCACCTCCTTCTGCCTCTTGAGTACTAGGATTAAAGGCATTTTTTCCATTTTTTTTTCAACTTTTCACTTTTACAAGAAGAAAATCTTCTGGGGCTGTGACTGGGATGCATTTATGCCATTTAACGGCATCTCTATTTTATTTCTCAGCGGCGTCTGTTTTCACTCAAATATAAAAATGTGTGTCTGTGGCAGGGCGTTGGTGGCGCACGCCTTTAATCCCAGCACTCGGGAGGCAGAGGCAGGTGGATCTCTGGGAGTTCGAGACCAGCCTGGTCTACAAGAGCTAGTTCCAGGACAGGCTCCAAAACCACAGAGAAACCCTGTCTCGAAAAAAAAAAAAATGTGTGTCTGTGTGAACCCTGCACCGTCGTAAGCGTATGCTCGTCCTGTAGATCCTGCAGGATTTCTCATGCAGACCATCTCATCATCTACAAACAGAGACATCGCTCTTCAGCCTCATCTGGTGCTAGTTGTTCCCAGGTGACTTTTAAAGAAGGGAAAGCTGCCTTCTTCTGCTGATTGGCTGAGTATAGGAGGAATGAATACATGCTATTTCCACTGGATGCTTTCCCTGAATACAGCGACTGAACGCACCGTGTTGTCCACCTGCTGATAAGTCAAACTACTTTGCTACTGTGTATGAACAATAACCCAGCCCAGAGTTTTGAGATCAGTCTTACTTCCTTAAAATGCTAAGACTTCATTTAGAGCGAAGTTACAAGCACTACAGGTGCAAATAGCTGACCTCTTCAATGTCTGTGTCTGGTTTTGACCTCGGGTCCCACTGGCCTCAAATCTGAGGGAAATTTTCCTGCCCATCCCCCCTACTTTGCCATCTGAATAATCTGTATAATACTCTACAAGCAAATTCATTGAGTGTACAGATGCTAAAACCCATTCTGTTTTTTATTATTAGACAGAGCACAATTAAGTTTTTTTTATTTTGTTTTAGTTGGTTAGTTGGTTGGTTGGTTGATTAATTGATTAGTTGGTTGGTTAATTGGTTGATTGGTAGGTTGGGTTGATTAACTGGTTAGTTGGTTGGTTAACTGGTTGGTTGGTTGGTTGGTTGGTTGGTTGGTTGGTTGGTTGGTTGAAAGAGTTGTATTTTGGCTTCTTGAGGCAAAGTCTTGCTATGTCGTCCAGGCTAACCTTGAACTTTCAGAGATCTTCCTCTCTGCCTCCCAGAGGAGACTGTGCCATCAAGCCCAGGAAGACTTTCTTTTCTTTTCTCTGTGAAATAAATTTTGATAATAATTTCTGCCTCCCCACTTCTCCCAGATTCTCTTCCTACCTCCCTACACACCAAACTTTGTCTTCTCTCTCTTTCTCAGAAAAAAAAAAACACAAAGTGAAAATCAAAACAAACAATGAAAAAAACCAATATGACTGGAAAAAATGCCAAAACAAAACAAAAAGTTCACCAAAAAAAAAGAGTTTTGTGTGGATCAACAATATATTCTTGGGCAAGGGACCTACCTGGAGTGTGGTTGATAAACCCAATGACACTCTGTTGGAGAGAATTGATGTTCCATTTGCCTTTAAGTATCAACTCCAACAAGCTTTTCTAATGTTTTTTGTTTTAGTTTTTTCCCAAGGAATATATCCATTTCCTCAAAGTTACTGAATCTGTTGGCATACAGTTATTCACTATATACCCCTTTGATTCTTGCAGTGTGTCTGCAGGGTGCATAACAATAACTGTTCCTTAAGATTGAGAATTAAGCTTCTCAAACAATCTTTGTAATTAGTTTATCATTATTGTGTGTTCACAGTGTGTGTGAGGGATATACAAGCCGTGGTATTTGGGTTCTAGAGATCAAACTTGTGCTTGCAAGGCAAGGTCCTTTGGCAAACTGTGCCGTCCTGCCAGCCCGTCTCTCTTTACTCGGTCTGAGTGTTTGTAGCTTCATTGATTTTTGCGGTGGAGGAGCAAGTTTCCAACTTTTTCTCTGATCTTTATCATCTTCATCATGTGACTACCTTGGGCCTGTCTTAAGCTTTTGTTTTTCTACCTTGTTAGTTTAGATCACTAAGTCTCAGAACTTTCTCTTCTTCCTAATAGAAGACTGGAAATTAGATACAGCCCTGCTGTATCTGCTGGCAAAAAAATTTTCGGTATGTTGCATTTTCTTTGGTATTGTTTAAGGTACTTTCCAATCCTTTCTGATTTCTTCCCTGCTCTATGAATGATTTATAAGTGTATTGTTAAGTCCACAGTGTCTGTAGTGTCTTGGCTATAACATTGTTATAAATGTCTCTTCTAATTTTTATGTGGTCCTAGAATATGCTCCTCATGATCTCAAATATTCTGAATGTTTGAGTCTTTCGTGGCATGTACCTATTGAAGGGCCCAAACACACTGAAGAATGTCATTGTTGCCACATGCAATGAAGGAGTGCATATAGGGTACCAATGTTGTCATGGTGAAGAAGCCACACACAGGGAAGAGGGATGTGTAGATACCACAGTTGCCATGGTGAACAGGCCACATACACAGTGAAGGAGGGTATATGAATGCCATTATTAACATGATGAACAGACCACATACAATGGAACAGGATGCCACTGTTGTCATGGTGATCATCAGTACATGCACAGTGGAAAAATGGATGCTTGCTGCAGGTGCCAGTTTTCATGGTGAACATGCCGCAGGCTCTGGAGGAGGATGCAGGAATTCCATGGTTGACAGGTCACACACAGCAGAGAAGAATGTGGAGATGCCATGGTTGACATGGTGAAACACACACACACACTGGGAGGAGATGTGTGAGTGCTTGGATTGCCACGGTGCAGGGGCTACATGCGCTGAACAAAGATGTGAGTGCTGCTCACCTCTGCGTGAACAAGTCACACGTTCTGGAGAATAATGTGCAAATGTCACTGATGTCATGGTGAACAAGCTACCATCACTGGAGCTGGGTGACACTGGTGGCACTGTAGGGTGAGATGTGTTACAAGGAGCCTTGGGGTCAACTTCCTCAAATGCTGTGCTCATGGCCTCTGTTTCCTCATTGATTTTTGGCTAGTTGTTCTATCTCGTACTGAGAGAGGGGACTTGAATACCACCTATAACTTGGGAACTTCTACTTCTCCCCTCAGCCTGACAACATTCCTTCTGCTGTCTTGAACCCTCAATTGCCTCAGCTGTGCTGCCTCCCTGGCAAATGCAAATGTCACGTCTTACTGTAGCCTGTGTTACTCCTGTCTTGCCTGAGCCTGTTTTCCCTCCCGCTGCTGGCCTGGCTTCCTTGGCTTACAGCAGTAGTTCTCAACCTTCCTAACGCCATGACCCTTTACCACAGTTCCCCACATAGCACAAAATTATTTTTGCTCAGAGCTGTAATTCTGCTACTGTTATGAATCACAACGTAAATATCTGATATGCAACCCCTGAGAAAGGTTCATTCAACCCCAAATGCATCCCAACCCACAGATTGAGAACCCATGACTTACAGAGGCTGAGACTCCTCCTATAGGTCCACTTCCGGCCCCACCCCATCTCCTCTACTCTATACTATCCCCAGCTGGGTCTTCCTTTTTTCTCTATTCTGACAATCTCTGCCTTGAAGTGGAATATTTAGAGTGTTAAAACATAACTGGTTTTTCTCTTGGTTAGATTGTCTCCATTTTATTCTCTTTTTCTGCCTCTTTTGGGATGTTGTTTTGATGTGGCTTCTGTTCTTCCATTCCTCCTTTTATTCCTGCTCTTGTGTTGTTATAATATTTTTATTTCAAATTAATATATTAATTAGCTTTTCTCCCTTAGCATCTTGCAGCCTCCTCAGAGATCAAAATGCCCAATCTATTCACAATCCAAGTAAATAAAGTTGTACCACATCACATAAAACATCGAGAGATATCCGGTAACTCAAGAACCTCCTCCATCTCATCTCTTATGTCACAAATGCCATATGCATTACTCCCCAGTGTTATTCATGAACTCACGAGGTGTCAGACTTCTCTGTTTTAACACTCATCTGTATTTTGAAGAAGTTAGCGAGAAAGCAAATCTATTCTAGCTACTGTCATCTCAGCCTTCCTTGTATTCTTCCTTCCTGATGACCAGCTTCCTTCAGTGCAGCATCCCGCTACCCTGAGGACCATCATGTGATGCTCCTTCAAGTGTAGTTCACCCAAGCACAAACTGTTTTTATTCCTTTTCAAGAGAGAATTTCCACTACACCTGTTCTATTTTGTCTGTTTTCAGACACGGTATCTCCATGTAGCACTAGCCTACTTGGGACCTACCTGCTAGGCCACCCAGGCTGTCCTCAAACTTGTGCCACACTGTCTGCTCAGGGTGTCTGTCATAGCCGCCACTTTCTCATGGGAATCCTCTCTGAGCTGTCCCCTGAGGTGGCCTCACCATGGCTCAGCACAGTGGGAAGTGCTCAGCCATGCCTGTTATGGCAGATTCGGTGTGTGCACAGGCCAAGCCTAGGACACACATGCTCAGTGGGGTTGTACTCAGATAGGAGGTATCCAGGGGGCTGAGCACTGAATCACCCTCAGTGAAGCTATCATCTGAGGCCCATGGAGGGGAGGTCAATCCATGATCAGCTGTCTCTCTGGGGATAGCTCAAAGGTGAGCAACTCTCCCAACTGCCACAGAGGGCGAGGTGAGCTAGGCTCCTCACCCTAAAACTACGTCTAACAATACACTGGCCCACTGATTGCTGGGCACTGCTGACAGGGAGGAGAGGGGTCTGAGCAGGGCTCTGGCTAAAGACAGATCCAAAGGGAATCTAGCTGGGCCACGACTCAGTATACCACTTTAGGATAGCGATGCCACACTCAACACCCTCCTTCCCCTGCGGATTTACTGTATGTACCTCTTCATATCTGTCCTGTTCCCAGCCCAGGCTCCACAAAGTCCCACTGAGTCTGAAGATTCACGGTGAGCCCCTGCCAGCCAGAACCAAGTGGGAGGAGAGCAGGCTCCCCTGCAGGACATGTGTTTGTCTATACCAAAGGGTGGCAAGGCCCTGGAATTCAGCCACCTCCCTTTTGCATCAGGGAAGGGGGAGGAGAATGGCCTCATTTCTCTAGGAGGCTTTGGGGCATTCCTGGAAAGTCAGCCTTCTGATCTCTGGCAGGTTCTACCTCATCAGCGGAGGGGTCCCTTTCATCATCTGTGGGGTCACAGCTGCCACAAACATCAGAAATTATGGGACCGAGGATGAGGACGTGGCATAGTGAGTACTTCCGACTTGTGAGCCCTTGAAAAGTTGGGGGCACTGCCCAGCTCCTCCTCGGGTCATCCCAGAAACTTGAGGAATTTGTCGAGTTAGCATCCAGGCCAGGGGAGGGCAGGGAAGGTGTCCCACAGACACCTGTCATAATCAACCTTTTTTTGTGTGTGTGGTTTTTCGAGACAGGGTTTCTCTGTGGTTTTGGAGCCTGTCCTGGAACTAGCTCTTGTAGACCAGGCTGGTCCAGGCTGGTCTCGAACTCACAGAGATCCGCCTGCCTCTGCCTCCCGAGTGCTGGGATTAAAGGTGTGCGCCACCACCGCCCGGCTATAATCAACCTTTGTTAGTGACTCTCCTCCAAGGCACCTGTAAAAAGGCAAGCCCTTGAGAGGAACAGAAAGCCTGGGGCCCCAGAAGATCACTCAGGATCGTGTCTCCCCAGACTCTGTGTAAGCAGAGCCCCCTTCTCCCAGTACACTTCTCCCAACACTCAGTTTCCCACTGACTCTATTAGACACCAAAGGCCTGCCTTTTTTATAGCCCGGGACCAGATAACAGAAGGTCAGCTAAGCATGACACACCCCTGGAGAAAAGACAAAGCCACTCCCAACCCCACAGGTGCCCAAAGCCCTAGTGGCACCTTCATCCTTCTCAGTACCTCAGGACCTCAGGACCCCAGGATGTCCGACCCTCACTCAAACCACGCTTGCCCCATGTGCTGCCCATCAGAACCTGCCTCTGCCCACTCGCTCCTTACCCAGGACAGTTTCCTGACCCTCAGCGGACCTCCTTGCCCCATCCACGCCAGGCCTGCCCCGTCCCATCCCCACCCACCTCCCGAGGACTAACACTTAGAGTTAACCAACCAGCTGGCTCCGAACACTCTTCTAGACTGCAGTTCTGTCCCCATCAACCCAAACCTCAGGACTGGTCAGTCTTCAGTGTCATCTGTTTCCTTACCACAAGTAAAATACTCCCATTTAGTCCTGAAGGGGGGCTGGCACGTAGTGTGTGGCGGGGGGGGGGGGGGACAAGCACTTGAGCTACATTCCCACACTTGCCTGCTTCTCCCTGCAGCTGCTGGATGGCCTGGGAGCCCAGCTTAGGTGCGTTCTATGGACCAGCTGCCTTCATCGCCCTGGTCACCTGTGTGTACTTCCTCTGCACCTATGTGCAACTACGGCGTCACCCAGAACGCAGGTATGAGCTCAGAGAGCGCACGGAGGAGCAGCAGAGGCTGGCAGTGCCAGAGAGAGGCCATCGCCATGGGGTGCGTCCCGGCACGCCACCCGCCTGCGATGCCCTGGCTGCCTCACAGCTGCAGAATGAACATTCCTTCAAAGCCCAGCTGCGTGCTGCCGCCTTCACACTGTTCCTGTTCACAGCTACGTGGACCTTTGGGGCCCTGGCCGTGTCTCAGGGCCACTTCCTGGACATGATCTTCAGCTGTCTGTACGGCGCCTTCTGTGTGACTCTGGGACTCTTTGTCCTTATCCATCACTGCGCCAAGCGGGAGGATGTGTGGCAGTGTTGGTGGTCATGTTGCCCGTCTCGGGGAGATACCTCCACCACCAAGCCCAATGCCCACCCTGCACTCGATGCCAACGGGGATGCCCTGGGGCATACAGCCTGCCTGCAGGACTCACCATGCCCTGGAAAACTCAGAGGCTTTGGCCATCCACCAGCAGGCCACTGCAAGATGACAAACCTGCAGGCTGCCCAGGGCCATGTCAGCTGTCTGTCACCTGCCACCCCTTGCTGTGCCAAGATGCACTGTGAACAGCTGATGGAGGAGGAGGCCCACATGCACATGGCTGGGGAGGACACCTTCCCGCACGACCCCCACCTGCACGACCCCCACCTGCACAGGTGCCTCAAGGGCAGAACTAAGCCCCACTACTTCAGCAGGCACCAGGCAGCCGCAGCTGAAAGGGAGTATGCCTACCACATCCCCTCCAGCCTGGATGGCAGCCCCCACAGTTCACGCACAGACAGCCCTCCCAGCTCTCTTGAGGGCCCAGTGGGAATGCATACACTGGCCTGCTGTGCCCAGGCCGATCCTTTCCCCATGGTCAGTCAGCCTGAGGGTGGAGATACGAGTCCTGGGCTCTATGGCTGTCCCCCACGGCTCTCCCCAGGCCCTGCCCATTTGGAGATGCTACGAAGGACACAGTCCCTGCCTTTTGGGGGCCCCAGCCAGAATGGCCTGCTCCAGGGTGATGTCCGAGAAGGCCTGCCATTTGGTACTGATGGGACAGGGAACATCCGAACAGGACCCTGGAAAAATGAAACTACAGTGTAACCAGGTTGGGAACACAAGTCCCTCACCAGTGCCACCGTGTGTCCCTGGAGGAGTTTCAAAGCAGAGAGTGGCACTCTGCTAGGTGAGGTTAGTGGGCTGGGAGGGTCCTCAAATGACCAAGCGGTTCAGTAGTGGTTCACACCCCTCAGCCGTGATCTCTTTTATTGTGACAGAACCCATCTGGAGAACACTGGGCCACAGCCACCTCCGCTGGTTCCCAGGTGGGAGGTGGCTCTCCATCAGCTTATCGCCTGCTCTCTGTTCACAGCACCTTCCCTTCCTGCCGGGAGGGAAGCTGGGAGACCTCCGCAGAGACTCCGCCTTTGGTACATGTGTGTTAGGTTTTACTCTAGGGACCACAGCAGTGGTTCTCCAGAGCACACTCACACTGGGCAGTTTCCTGTCCCCTGCCATCCTAGTGTTACCTCAAATCTGCATCTTCACCGGAAATCACCTAGCACTTCTGCCTGCCCACCCCTGCACCATATGGGACGTGGCCCTGGACTGATAGCCTGAGGGCATTCTGGGTGCTAAGAATGGGCCTGCTGTGGAGCTATGGGGGGGGGGGAAGGAAACAGCCAATGGCTGTGGCCTTCAGAGAGCTGGCCTCGGTCTCTCTGAGCCTATGCTTTTGAAAGATGCCCACTTTTTAATGGAGACCTAGCTTTGAAAGTCAGCAACCATCAGACTGGATTCTGTTCTAATGAGAGCAAGTAGGAATCAAGTTCTCTGTCCCACAAGGAGGGGCCGACCGGGCTGTGACGGTCATCACAGACGAAAGCTGCCTTTCCGTTTTTGTCATTTTCACGAACATTTGGGTACAAAGCCCCACCTCAAAGAATAGACATCAACAACGACCCTTTTGTAAAATCAGATGTCTCGTCCTAGGGGAGGCCTTTACAGAGGTGAGAGCTCATATGTCCAGAGATACCAACCTATGAGACTGTACACCTTTCCTTTCTATCTTTCTCTTCCCAATTTGTGATCCATATGATACACATACACACATGCATACACACACAGCACATATGCACACACATATATGTACACTACACGTGTGTAAACACGCACCCTTATACACATTTACAGTTACACAATGTACACCACAGACCTGTGCATCCACACACCTGCTCACCACATACATGCACGTGCACATGCGGGAACACCACCACACACATGCATACATACTCAGTGCCCACATATAGACATACTGGTGTTCACCCACAAATAATTAGTGTGCTTCATAGCCCTGAGCCCTGGGTTCCTTTACAGATGTAAATGAGTCTCTGTGATTTGCATCACAGAGCATAGCCTTGCTGACAACCTCCTCAGAGAACAGGGCCCCAGTAAGTTCCTAGAGCATTGGAAGCAGCACATTCTGCAGCCTGTGGTGGGCAGCGCCACCTAGAGGCAGACACTCAGTATCTGAGTAAGGAGACTGGCCTGCAGATAGGACGTTTACAAGCTCCTCTGTGCAAACATTCTGCACCCATCCTTCAGGTGGGGAGCCGGGGACCACCAGGCTGTTTCAGCTCCTTTCACTCCCGGGCTTCTTCACCTGCGTGTATAGCTGAAGCGTGCAGAACCCACCATGCTGTGTGTGTACTGTAGATTCAGACCATCCAGAGGAAAATACAGCGTTTTACATTGTTTGTCCTTGGTCAGGTTGGTCAATAGCCTTCGTGTGTGTTTCTCAGTCTTAACAGGGATGAACAGCGCGGGGGAGGCCGGGATGCTGTCCAGGCTGCTCCCCTGGGCTTGCCCCTCACATTTTTTCTTCCATGGTGCCTCTGGGAGAACAGAGACACCTCTTCATTCAAGCAAAGAAATTCAGCATTAAATATTGAACCTGACTCTGCTTCAACCTTGACTTAGAGTCGTGAGTCCACTTGGACCAACACTGCAGCAGACTCCAGTTGTGTCCTGCTGGGGGAGTGTAGTGATTTGTAGCGTTGTTGCCTCTTAGAGCCCTCGACCCCTCAGCAACCTCACTTAGACTGTAAAACTTGTCTATGCCAGCCTGGCCGGCTTCCTCTGTCATGACCCTTCCCTCTTTCATAAGAATGCACATGGCCAGCGTGTAGGTGGCTGTGCTGTGAGTGTGCACGTTAGTGTGTGGATGCACATCGGTGTGTGGCGTGTGTGAGTTGTGAGTGGGTGTTTGTCAAAGTCATGCCGCATGTCCGTCTGTATCAAGTGCGCCTGTGTGTATCTGCCCATGCACTCTTCACAAAGGTAGCATGAGACACCCCTCACCCTAGCCTCCCTGCACTGCTAAGGATTTCAAAAGGTTAAAAGCTCGGCACTCGGAGATGTTAAGGCAACTTTAATCACCTCTGAGGTGATTCTAGCTTCGGAGGCTCTGCATGCCTGGAGACCAGCAGTGCTGCTGTGTCTCCCAGGGGTGTACTCAACAGCCAGACAATCTCACATCTGCCTAGGCAGATAGAGGACACCTCTCAGATCTAGGGATGAGTCACCTCTGCGGGGGCTTTGGGCACCTGAGAGGTCTCTTAAGCTACCAGAAAGAAGATGAGATGATATCCACCTTCCAGCTGCCTAAAACAAGCAGACGAGACTGAAACATGGGGAAACAAGGAAGACTCTGGACCCTGTCTTCAAAGGAAAGTTAGCTCAGAGGATACGATGTCATGGATGTGGAGTCTGGGAGCAGTCTTGGATGGGGACCTGTGGATGAATCCTTCTGCAGGACAGGTAGTCCCAGGTAGTGCCTGGGAAAGGTTTTCCTAACATTGGCTGCACTATAGGCAATCTTCCAAGTCCTACCCCCCTGTCCCCTGACTCTCAGTGTTTCTGGGTAGGCCCTGAGATCCTCAGAGCCCTCTGCAAGGACCACAGCCCTCAGGGAAGCTCCCCATCCCCAATTACACTTACTCCTCCGTTGTTAGAATTTGCATTTGAGGTCAGTGGCGTGGGAAATACCTTCATTGTGTGATTTGCAATCCAACAAAATGTCACCTGTTATTATTACAACAGGGACCAAAGACTGACGCCAATAAAGCTGTGTATTTGGAATCCTGTGAGCACAATGGAGCCCAGCTGTGCATCCGCAGCACAGGGCGTGCCCAGGAAGGTAGAGACAGAGGCTAGAGAGAGAAGAGACAGGGACAGGAGCAACACTGAACACATAGCTCAGGCAGAGGCTGGCCCCGGTGAAGCTTCTGGGGTAGAAGACAGAGAAACCAAGTGAATGAGTAATCACCTGTGGGCTACAGTGAGCCAAGAGGGTGGATAGAACAGGAAGGTCCTGAGAACCAGGCAACAGAGAGAAGTAAATCCCTGGGGCCACCACTACTAAATGATATTTTCCAGTGGGTCAGTGAGGCTACAGTGAGAGCCATTCTTCATCTCATGCCTCTTTGGCTTGGCTTCTGTCGTCCCAGATAGGGGGTTTAAACAAAGTAGGCACCCAGACAGCCAATTCCCACTACTCTGGGATTACTGTCTGAGCCTGCTGTGGCTGCCCACCACACTCTTTCCACTCAAAGGCCCAGAGGGGTACTGGACACCTCCATCCTGTGGCATCCCAGCAGATCATCTGGAACCATGGGCCCCTGGTTCACTACTCACCCACTACTGATATGGGTGCTTAAAGCAATGACATTAAGTTCCTTCTAAACCTGGCCTACATGATTTGATTCTGCATAAATATCAACACAGCTGTGACACCACATTCTTATTCCCACAATTCAAACTCCAGTCATAACCACTCACGGCCCCTTTGGTTTGGGGTGGGGAACAGGGTCACTGCAGTCAGGCCTGTGAATAAGTCCCCATGGGTGCTCCAACAAGCCAGTGACTTGTAAGACAGCTGATTGAGAGAGCAAAGGCTTGGTTTGACATGCAGTTTGGAGGATCTGATTCGGGACCGAGAGACCATGGCTTTGGATCCTTGTGGGGGGAGGGGGGTGTAACCAGACAGCATCAACAGACATGTTGGGGAACACGTAGAAAAGCAAACAGTACAGATCACACAAAGAAGAAAGACCAGAACCCCACAATCCCTCTTAAAAGCCTGTCCAATGACTTAAGGGCTTCTCATCCCACAAGGACCCCCTCCTAAAGGTGCTAGCCACCCCCCAATAGCACCACCTGGGGAAACAAGCCTTTGACACCTGGGCTTTTAAGCATACCTATCCAGGCCACAGCAAGGACACAGCAGCAGGACACCTGGAAGGCAGGCCCTTCCCTGATGGTAGATGTCCTTGGCCTGTCCTCAGACCAGATCCACCTGTGGGGGAGGGGAGACATGAGCTGACTCACCAGGGAAAGCAGGAGGAGTCCTCACGCCTGTGTCTCCATTTAGAGAGGACTCCTGGCCCTGTCCCAGGAACATAGCCCTGTGTACCAAGACTCCCAGAAAGAGAGGCAGTCTAGTGGGTTGTTGTGGGAAGGTGTTCAGAGCCGATGCCAGCAGGACAAGGGACGTGGCCTGAACATGGTAGGATGAGTGTCACTATCAGAATTCACCTTTCTGGTACCCCGGGATGGTGAGTGTTCCCCACTGGTGCACTCGGGAAAGCCCCTAAGTGCTATTGGATAGTGTATTGTGAGAAAGAGTGGGTGCAGTCAAGGCTCTGGGGAGCTGAGCCTGGAGTCTCTGAACTGTCATCATCTTCATCACCATGGAGGTGTCTTGGGAGAGGACCTAGGACAGAGGTTATTGCAGGTAGGTGGCCCGGGATGGGAGACAGATGAGGGAGAGGGCTTCTAGACAAGGACATAATACCATTACGGTTTGGGTGATTCAATTATGCAAGCCCAGTAACCTGCATCAGATGGTCAGTGTCACTTTCCACAGCCGGGGAGGCAAGATGGTGGTCAGGTAAGACAATGGTGGAAAGAAACAATTCAACTCTGAACACTCAGAGCGAGGGGAAAGTGAGGCTCAAGAGCAGGTGCCCAGAAGCAGCAGAATGTACCCTCCACGCTAGCCACCAGGATTAGAAGTGGAGAGGCTCAAACTTAACCAAGTCAACATTTCCTCCAGCAAAGGTCGATAGAAATTGGGCTCTGTGGCAGGGGTGTCTTAGCGACCTGAGTCATTTGGTGGCACATGACCACAGGTGCCCTCAGCAGTTGCCCTGTGCTGGGCAGAGACATAGGCTGCACAGATGAAGACTAACCGGAGAAACCCTCTTGAGGGCAGGTGAAGCCGGCACAGACAGGTAGCCAAACTCACCCGTCTTCTGCTCTCACTGCCGCCCACCATCCCATATTCACCCGCTCACACTCCACACCCCTCTGCCTGGGATGGGAAACAAAAAGCTTCTGTATAGAGAAGGCACAGGGGGTGGGGAGGAATGAGCAAAGGACCACACCTTGGCTCAGGCATTCAGAGTCAGCCTTCAAAACCTACCTGAGACACTGGGGGTCACCACAGGACTATGGGTATGTCTTGGTCTAATGATCACCGTGGAAGCAGAATGGAGACCATGAGTAATTTCTGAGACCCCGGCCTCGGGCGTGCTCAGGATGTCTGGTCTCATAATGACACCTAAACCTCTAGGCTGCTGAATCCACCCCTCTCCACTGCTGCACCGGGTAACAGGCCATTCACCCCACATGTCCTCAGACACAGCATCTTCTGCCCTGCAGG
>NC_022015.1:32800166-32804142 GCF_000317375.1 Microtus ochrogaster
AGGTGGGGGAGGGAGCAGTCAGACTCCACTGAAATGCCTTGGATCCTACATGAAGCTGGTCATTTGGACACTGACTGATACACTGTACTGAGAGAGGCTGGGCGACTGTGTGAATGTCATGTGGCCACCCCAGTTTTAGAAAGCAAAGAGCTGGTAAAGGCTAAGGTTTTACCTGGGGGTACCACTGAGAAAACAGTGCACCCTGGAGTCCCAGCTTTGCCTGGAAAGACAGATGATGTGTTGGGATTCACCCATATATATCACCCAGAGGGAGCCCAAGACAACCTAGCCATGAATTTCTCACTAGAAGGCCAGGGAGACACCCGAAAAAGCCACAGAGTCAGAGAATGACTCTAACCCCAACTTGTAGGCACTTTGGGCTAGCTGCCAGAGACCATCCTTGTGGTAAGAAAGAATCAACTGAAACATAGGCCTTGGAGGGAGATGGCACATCCCTGTGCCTCTGGCTAGCTGGGACAAGGATGCATTATTCTGTCGCCTGGTCCGAGAGCTACCCACAGTGACAACTGGGGACATCTATGTCAGCTTGAGTGGGGAAAAGGACTAAGTGAGTCATGCTTTTCCAGAGTATAGTTCAGTCTCTCCAGTGTTCAGTGGAAGCCCCAGGATTGGTCAGGCTGGCACCAGACTGTTAAGCATCAGTAGTCCAGGATAAATGTATTCATAACTCAAATACATATTTAATATAAATGGAGAAAACACTGCATGCAGCTGAAGTGCAGAAATGGCCATGCAGAGCCATACTTACATCTTTATCAATATCTACATACCCTGTTGTATAATATTGCTGAGAAGAAACAACATGACCACAGCAATTCTAATAACAGAAGGCATTTAATTGGGGCTGACTTACAGTTTCAGAAGCTTAGTCCAGTATCATCAATGCAGGAAGCATGGTGGCATGCAGACAAGCTGGTCCTGAAGAAGAAGCTGAGAGTTCTACATCTGGATCCACAGGCATCAGGAAGAGAGAGACATTGGGACTGGCTTGGGTTTCTGAAACCTCAAATCCCACCCCCACTGACACACTTCCTTCAACAGGCCACATCTACTCCAATCAGGCCACACCTACTAACTCCTCTCAAGTAGTGCCACCACCTGATGACCAAGCATTCAAATATAGAGCCTATGGGGACATTCTTATTCAAATCACCACACCTGCCAATAACAAATATAAATTGGAGGATGTAGAAGAATTGAAAAAACAAAAGCATGATGAGGCTGGAGAAATGGCTCATTGGTAAAGAGCACTTGTTGCTCTGGCAGAGAACCCAGGCTCAATTCCCAGCACACACATGGCAGTTCTTAACTGTAATAACCCCACTTCCAGGGGATCTGACACCCTCTTCTGAGCTCCAGAGGCACCAGGCACACATATTGTACATGGATATACATGCAGGCAAAATGCTCATATCCATAAAATAATATTTTTTAAAAAGTGAAAAAAGATTGCCTACAAAACAAATGTTTTATTAAATTAATTAAAATGCAATATTAATATTAAAAACATGAGGTGTTTCCCCAAATTCATGAAGAAATGTGCTTCATAAGGATAAGATCAGGGGGCTGGAGAGATGGCTCAGAGGCTAAGAGCACTGGCTGCTCTTCCAGAGGTCCTGAGTTCAATCCCCAGCAACCACATGGTGGCTCACAGTCATCTGTACTGAGATCTGGTGCCCTCCTCTGGCGTGCTGGCATACATCGAGGCAGAATGTTGTATACATAATAAAGAAATAAATAAATCTTTTTAAAAAAAAATAAGGATAAGATCAATCCCAGCACTTGGAAGGCAGAGGCAGGTAGACTTCAGTGAATTTGAGGCCAGCCTGGTCTACAAAGTGAGCTCCAGGACAACCAGGACTGCTATACAGAGAAACCCTGTCTTGAAAAACAAACAAAAAATGAAAAAAAGAAAAAGAGAGAGGAAAACTTCAATAGGGAAATACTATAGTTGAAAATTGCACATTTATAACTGATTCATCATGGTAGACTATCTGATTCTCATCACAGTGAATGGTTTTTGCATGCCCCTCTCAGCACTAAAAGACAAGCAGACTAACCATTCACGGTGGTGCATGCATGTAATCCCAGCACATGAAAGACTAAGGCAAGAAGATTGTGGGTTTGAATCCAGTCTGGGCTATATGAACTGATCTTATCTCACAAAGAGAAGACAAAGAGAGGAGGCTAGAGAGAGAGAGAGCTCAGCTATTAAGAGCACTGACTGCTTTTACAAAGACCCTGAGTTCAATTCCCATCATCCACATAGTGGCTCACAACCATCTGTAACTCCAATTCCAGAGGCTCAGACACCCTCTTCTGGCCTCCTTGGTACGAGGCACACACATGGTACACAGACAAAGGTGAAGGCAAACAAATACTCATACATAGGAAATCTCAAAACTTAATCATTTTTTGAAAAAAAAAAGGAGGAGAGGAGGGGAAGAGAGAGGGGATAAGGGAAGGGAGAGAAGAAGAAGGGGAGGGAGGAGGAGAGGGAAGGAAGAGGAGGAGGGAGAGAGGGAAGAGGATGGGAGAAGGACTAAAGTCAAGATATAGAAGCTCAAAACTATTATCAGCTAAGTTTGAACTACTAATGTACAAAAACTCAGATCATGGGCTGGAGAGATGGCTCAGAGGTTAAAAGCACTGGCTGCTCTTCCAGAGGTCCTGAGTTCAAATCCCAGCAACCACATGGTGGCTCACAACCATTCATAATGAGATCTGGTGCTCTCTTCTGGCGTGCAGGCATACATATAGGCAGAGCACTGTATACATAATAAATTTAAAAATTAAGAAAAAGAAAACTCAGATCATATACCACAGAAAAGCATATTTTGAGCTGTAAATAAAGCCTCAAATTATCTGATTCTCCTTCTCTCTTTCCCACTTTTACATGCTTGCATACACATGATTCACATACAATAGGCACACGTACAGGCTCATAAACAAAATAATTTTTTTAAGTTTTGGAGAATTTCTTAAAAATAAGGTCTTCTATATCTCAGACTGTCCTTGAACTCACTATGTACCCAAGACCGGCCTTGAACTCCTGATCCTCCTGCCTCTAACTCCCACAAACTGAGATTATAGGCATGCCCAACCATGCTCAGCCTCAAATAGTCTCCTGACACAATGCACTTACGATAGATGTCATTAACATTGAGGTAAGCAGAAAACATATGTTTAGACATTTTGGAACATATTTTGACAAGAATAACAATGACAATGTAATCCACCAAAACTTATCATTGTAGAACTCAGAGGCAATGTACAATCATGAAGCAAAGAAGGGGGAAAAAAGAGAGAAAGTACTGTGGGAGCTTCTTCTGCTAAACAATAAAGATTATTATACCTAAAACAATTTACCAAAATCTCATAACAAAGGTAACTGTTTAATTAATAAATAAATCAATAAACTTGAAAGTTATATAATGGCAGAAAATATTACCATAAAGAATTTTAGTAACTTTTTGCTAATACTGTAGATTGTATTCTGCAAGGCTTATATGATTATTGTGATACATCCATTTATTGGATACTGGGACTCAGTTTTTTTCTTTATCCTTAAGAAAATGGTTTGATAACAGAGCCAAGAATGAGGCACTTTTAGAAATGATACAGTCTTTACAGACTAATAATGAACAGCTAGCTGGCAGGATTAATATCATCAAAAATCAAAAGTTACCTAAAAAAATTAATACTCTTGAAAAGGGTAGGTAATATTAATTTGACAGACAAATTGAATCCATGTCAAAGGGTACTGACAAAGTATCTGAAAAAATTCTAACTGTTGAATTTAATAATCAAAATTTGTTAAAAAGTTAATGATAGGTTAGTAGATAGAGTATCTCTCCAAGAAGGCAATCTGCATACTATCCAAATAATGTCCAAGGATGAGGTGTTATCTTTAAAGAAAAAACTTCAGACCTTGGAATCACATGTGCAGAATGAG
>NC_022015.1:32809197-32813505 GCF_000317375.1 Microtus ochrogaster
TGTCAGCAGCCATCTGGTATGGGACAGAAAGAAGACAGATTTTAAAGAAATTTTACTTTTCTTCATGCCCACTTTGTCTATATTATATCTTTTGTTGAATATATGTTTATATGAATAATGTCTAAGTTTTCAACTATGAGCAGCTGACGTTCCTGCAATAATCATTGAAGCTTCCAGGAAGAAGATGGGGCCCCACATCATGACGTCATGATGCTGATAGCACTACTATAAGACTGGTTTTTGGGTACCAGCTGTGGAAATGGTGCACCTTCTTACAACATTCTGGCCTAAACTCTAAATAAGAACTTCAAAAAACAAACAAGCAGAAAGACTCTATTGACTACACAGAGACCATTTGTAATATACAAAACAGCAATCTTGAAACTTAACCATCATTTTACTTTTACAGGATCCCATAGAAAAAACATCACCCCTATGACAGCAGAAAGCAATTCTAGAAAGCAACATTCCCCTCTTCCAACAAAGTTTGTCTTCCATGGTTAAAGACACTATTTAGGGGTTGATTATTACTTGCATAGGGTTGGGGTTAGGATAGAAATTATGTAGGCCTAGAAATCCCAAAAAAAGGGAAGATCAAATGGGATAATTATTATTCACACTAATAATAGTGAGTAATAGAATATTTGTGAGCTTCTATTTATAGACAATTTACACTGGTATAGTTTCTTGTATATTAATACAAGTTTAAATTATATTTGTTATTTCTGTTTACAGTATTTGTACAACTATGCAAAATTATTTTGTCATATTATATGCATGCATGTTTCTTTCTCTGTTTAAGACATTTTTATATTGATACAATTTTAGGATATACTTATTATATTGTATTATATATTTCTACCTCATTACAATATTTATACATTGTTTACTTTTTGAGTTCATTGTCCTCCTTTACTACACAGCTGTTTAAAGATTGTTTAATATTCTGATATGAAATCTTAATCTTTAAGTTATATACGTATTAAGTATTATAGGTCAATAGTCATTCATGTTTGTTATACTTTTAGTCAGACTAATTAAATTCTTTAGATACATAGAGATTGTATTCTACATAGAAAGGTAACATTCAACCACTTCAAAGATCTATAGAACATGGCATTTAAATAACTTAGGATTCTGTTGATGTTAGACACAATTGCTTCTGTCAGCACTGATCTATTTCTGAGAGTGCTGAGCACCAAAGACACTCCTCTTGGAGTTTGTCTTCTTGACACATCTGGCCTTTGGGCAAGAAACTGCCCATATCTTGACCATTGACAAAGTGCACAAGGTCTAGACTGGACAAGCAGGATACAAGAAAAAAGACTGTCAAATCTTGCCAAGACAGGTTAAGATGGTTTTAAAAAAATTTCTGCCTCTGAAAATGGTCTGTTAGTTACTCTTCTAGGTCTTAGCCAAAGTTGGTTGCTTCAACATTGCAAATGAGACTTGGGGTGATTGATCAAGCAGCCAGTTGTCTGTGTCATCTACTACACATTTTGGAAGCTGCTCGATTGCACTTCCTGCCTACTCAAGTGATATTATCTCTCTTCTCAAACCTGCAATGGGGTGAAGATTAGATAGTCATATTTACTGTCCTCTTATAATCTAGCCAAGCCATTTTCAATACAAGACTTAGACTCTTTAGGATAGAATGTTTATTAAAACATTTAGAATACGTTCCTTGCTTAATATTGTTTATGATGGTTGTAATTCTAATCTTATACTTGATATCTGTTCCTAGTGTATATAGTTTTGTATTGGGTTTGGAACTCACTTATTTAAACAAAAGGGGGAGGTGCTATGGGAGCTCCTTCTAGTTCTTCAGCCAATAGCCTTTAAGATACAGTGCTGTGAGAACTCCTTCTGCTTCTTCAGCCAATAGTCTTTAAGATACCAGCACACTTGGGCATGGTCTCTTATACTATAAATGCTGCTGTAAAGCGTGCACTCTCTCTCTCTTGCTTCTGACTGCTAGACTCTATTCTTGTTCCCCATTAGTGCAGAGGACTGTTATCTAGGAGAGTGATCTGTAAGTCTCCCCTAAATAAATAGCCTTTTATTATACATAATTCGGAACTAGTGTGGGATTACTTTGTAACTTCTACCATCAAGAAATGGGTGGAGAAGGGAGAAGAGGAGGAAAGAAGCTGTCAATATGTAAGTTATGCACTCACCTCGAGAATTTGTAAAAGTAGAGTGATTAAGAGCATTTGCTGCTCTTGCAGTAGACAGGGTCTGGACCCCATAACTCCAGTTCTATGCTTTTCTGGCTTCCACGGGCACCTGTGCACACATGGTTCACATATAATCAAGTACACATACATGCATAAATAAAAATTATTTTTTAATTTTTAAAGAATTTCTAAAATAAAAATTAACCAAAATTAGAAGAAATTAAATAATAAAGAAGAGCATAAAATATATATAAATACATGATAGATAGTCTTTAAAAGTATTAATAAAGCTTGGTCTGGTGGCACACACCTTTAAATACAGTGCTCAGGAGACAGAGGCAGGCAGATCTCACTGAGATTGAAGTTAACCTGGTCTACATAGTGAGTTCCAGAACATCCAGATCTACTTAGTGAGACTTTGCCTTGAAAAAAAAATTAATTAAAATAACCCTGGCAAATCTAATTAAGAAAAAAATAAGCAACAAGCAGTGGTGGCATACTCCTTTCATCCCAGTTCTCAGGAGGAAGAGGCAGGTAGATCTTGGTAAGTGCAAGACTAGTCATGTCAACAGAATATGCTCCAAGGACATCTAGGACTACACAGAGAAACCCTGTCTCAAAAAACAACAACAGCACAACAAAAAAGAAACACAAGCTATAGATGTCATGAGTCACAGGGGCTATCACTACAGATCCCATAGAAGAAAGAGAAGAGAGTGGAGACACAGAGAATGCAAAGTACACTTAGCCATACAGCAATGAGTTCGCACGCCTTTAATCCCAGCACTCAGGAGGCAGAGGCAGGCGGATCTCTGTGAGTTCGAGACCAGCCTGGTCTGCAAGAGCTAGTTCCAGGACAGGCTCCAAAACCACAGAGAAACCCTGTCTCAAAAAAACAAAAAAAAAAAAGAATCATAAGAAAATACAAGAACAGTTAGACAGTTTATAACTCTTAAAGAAATGACGCTGTAATTTGAAACTTTCACATTAAGAAAAATAGTGTCTTAGTCCAAGTGTCCAGATGGCTTCATCAGAGAATGCTACCAGCCATTTAAGATGGAAATAATATGAGTTTACAAGAACTTTTCCAAAGAACAGAAAAAGAAGGAATCTATCCAACCACTCATGAGTAAGCATAATCTTCTAATTAAATCTGACAAGGACGTTATAAAAATATAAAATGTAGGCCAATAAAAACAAGTACAAAAAGCCTACACAAAATATTATTCAACCAAGCCCAGCAATATTGGGAAAGATAACATATCCTATTCATATGGATTTATTCCAGAAATATATAATTAGTTTAACAGTAGGCATTTGTCAGTATAGCCCAAAACATTAACAGAACAAAAGAGAAAACATAATCATCTTAATAGGCACTAAACACATATTTGATGAAATCCAGTGTCTTAAGATGTTCTTTAAAAAAAAAAAGCATTAGTAGGAACTGGAGAGATGGCTCAGAAATTAAGAGCACTGGCTGCACCCTAGTGTTGCTGACACAAATCTTTAATCCCAGCACTTGGGAGGCAGAGGTAGGTGGATCTCTGTGATTTGGAGGCCAGCCTGGTCTACAAAGAAAGTTCCAAACAGCCAGAGTTGTTACACAGAGAAACCCTGTCTAGAAAAACAAAAATAAAATAAAATAATAAAATAGCACTAGCTGCTCTCCCAGAGGACCCAGTTTCAATTCCCAGCACCAACATAGCAGCTTACAACTATTTCTAGCTCCATTTCTAGGGAATCTGACAGCATCTCTGGCCTCTGGAAGCTGGTATAGGAGGTCCTTTGATCTGTGTGTTGCTTGCATTAGTTAATGAATAAAGAAACTGCTTTGGCCTGATAGGGCAGAACTTAGGTAGGTGGAGAAGACAGAACTGAGTGCTGGGAGGAAGAAAGCCAGAGTAGGTGAGGAACACCATGGAACCGCCAG
Organism: Microtus ochrogaster; assembly: GCF_000317375.1. Taxonomy (NCBI): domain Eukaryota; kingdom Metazoa; phylum Chordata; class Mammalia; order Rodentia; family Cricetidae; genus Microtus; species Microtus ochrogaster. Next base: position 32,813,308 of record NC_022015.1, read on the forward strand.
AAACAGACATGATGAATCTTTCCCGGTAAGCCACTGCCATGTGACAATATACAGATTACTAGGGCTGGAGAGATGGCTCAGAGGTTAAGAGCACTTCCGGAGGTCCTGAGTTCAATTCCCAGCAACCACATGGTGGCTCACAACCATCTGTACTGAGATCTGGCACCCTCCTCTGGCGTGCAGGCATACATAGAGGCA
>NC_022015.1:32813605-32826777 GCF_000317375.1 Microtus ochrogaster
CACAGAGAAACCCTGTCTAGAAAAACAAAAATAAAATAAAATAAAATAAAATAAAAAAGCACTAGCTGCTTTCCCAGAGGACCCAGTTTCAATTCCCAGCACCAACATAGCAGCTTACAACTATTTCTAGCTCCATTTCTAGGGAATCTGACAGCATCTCTGGCGTCTGGAAGCTGGTATAGGAGGTCCTTTGATCTGTGTTGCTTGTATTAGTTAATGAATAAAGAAACTGCTTTGGCCTGATAGGGCAGAACTTAGGTACGTGGAGAAGACAGAACTGAGTGCTGGGAGGAAGAAAGGCAGAGTAGGTGAGGAACACCATGGAACCGCCAGAAACAGACATGATGAATCTTTCCCGGTAAGCCACTGCCATGTGACAATATACAGATTACTAGAAATGGGTTAAATCAAGATGTGAGAATTAGCCAATAAGAGGCTAGAACTAACGGGCCAAGCAGTGATTTAATTAATACAATTTCCATGTGGTTATTTTGGTACTAAGCTAGCCAGGCAGCCAGGACAAACAGCGGCTCTTCCTGCAACAGGAAGCACCAGGTATTACATGGTGCACAGAAACACATGTAGGTAAAGCACTCATACACGGAAAATAAAAATAAAGAAAACCCGTTTTTAATGCATTAGGCAAATCAGTGGTATACAAGAACTTAAATTGTTGAATGGAGTTACAGAAACCCACAATAAATTTATCCTTCCTGGCAAAATAGAAATCTTGTCTGCTTTCACTCTGGGAACTCAGCAAAGACTGTTATTACCACTTCTCCTCAATTATTGCACAGGAGGTCTCGGTAGGAAATGTAGAGAAAGACACATGATGAGAATTACTGGTAAAGAACCCAAAATTCCCTATTCTCTGATAATACAATTGCTTGCATAGGAAATCAGGGCAATCTACAGATCAAAATTAATGAGTAGGTTTAACAACCAGCTATGGTGGCACACACCTTTATTCCCAGCATTGCGGAGGCAGAGGTAGGCGGATCTCTGAGTTTGAGGCCACCTTGGTTCTACAGAACAAGGTCTAGGACAGCCAGGGCTACACAGAGAAATGCTATCTTTAAAATAGAAAGAAAGAAAGAAAGAAAGAAAGAAAGAAAGAAAGAAAGAAAGAAAGAAAGAAAGAAAGAAAGAAATTAAGAAAGGAAAAAATAAAAAACTAAGGTCATATTCAAAAGCATAAAAACATATGTTGCTTTTATAGGACAATGCAAAACAGAACTTCTTTAACTTTTCTGTAGTATTGTGGATCAAACCTAAGACTTACAGTCATCCACTTACAGATTTTTTTTACAAAGATCCCATTTGCAATAACACCCCAAAACATCAAATATCAGCAATAATATAGTCAGCAATGCACAAATCCCTTCACAGGAATCTACAAAATGTAATCAAAAGAACACAAGGAGGCTCTGAAAATGCAGAAAGATGTGCATGCTCCTAAAGCAGAAGACTAGTAAAAATTTATCACCAGCCATGACATCTCAGCACTAGAAAGGGAAAGGCAGGTGCTCTTCATGAGTTCAAAGGCTGCCTGATCTACATCGTGAGTTCCAGGACAGCCAAGGCTACACAGTGAGATCCTGCAGACCCCCGACCCAAAAACAGCACCTGCTGCACAAAATTGTCAACTTGCATCTGACCTCTGGAACCCACATAAATGTGGAAGGAGGGGACCAACTCCACAGGTTTGTTCTACCGTCCTCATTGTCATAGCACGCAAGCTTACACACACCGCACAACAATGGTGACTGTTTAGGAGGATTTGTAGGGAATCGGACCTAATGCAATCCCATCAAATCCAGGTTTCTGGGGCACAATAGCTAATTCTGAATTGCCAAATGTGGCCAAGGACTTCTTTTTGTTTGTTTTGTGTTCTGTCTTTAAGTGTACCACATGTATGCAGTGCCTGTAGAAGCCAGAAAAGGGAATCAGATTCCCCTGGAACCAGAGTTACAGATGACTGCTGTGCCCAGGGTGGATCCTGGGAACAAAACCCAGGTTCTCTGCTAAAGTGCTCTTCACTGCAGATTCATCTACCCAATCCACGGCCAAGACATTCTTTTAAGAGACATACAAAGAAAAGATAATTTTGTGTATAGAAATTTTTGCCATTGTGAGGACAGAATGGTGCTGTTTGACAGAAAAAAATAAAACACACTTGATTCAACAATATCAAACTGGGAGAGCTGACGGCAAAGAACTCCATCTCAACACATGATGCCCAAAGCTTACTTGTCTCTGAATCCAGTTCAGCCACTACAGTGAACAAGTCCTCGACAACATGACTGCCTCTCAGAAACATCACACGAGAGGCCCCTCACCAAGGCATCCACATGACCCGTGTAAGATCCCAGTTCACATAACAGAAAAATAAAATGGGCAGATGATGCTACTGTAGGCGATGACATCAGCTTGCGGTAGAAAACACACAAAGAGAAACAGAACCGTGGGGCACAGGTGCGTGCACCTGAGCGTGTCTGGATGGGAGTGCATCCTCCTGTTCTTTTAGCCTCTGCTTTCCTGAATGTATATTCTCACCACAGGTCCACATGGGGACCTAGGCTTACAGCCTGCTGGGGTGAGAAGTCACACCGGGCTCCTGGGAATGTCCTCCTTAAGGCTGGCTCCAGGATGAGCAGTTGAGCTGGAGACTTCTGTCCTTGTGTGTGTCATCATTTCCATTGTGGCTACAAAGGAGTAGATGTAGGCTATGCCCCGAAGCCAGCTAGCACTGTATTCTCATAAAGTGGATCTATAGTCCCAGGAAACCAAAGTGGAAATGTTAGGGGAGTCAGCAAATGATGATAAGGTATCTATAAAAAATGTCTGGAATAGAAACATGACAGCAAGATCAACTTCTGGGAAAGCTAGATGCCTGCAATGAGCCTGGAGGAAAAGTGTCAGGATGGTTCTGACTAGGGAGGTGTGTGCTTCTGGGGTCCTTGAATGATTGATAGTGGGCACCAAAGCTTCTTTGGGACTTAGACTCTTGGATGTGTTTATAAGAATGACTAACAGTTTTGTTTCAGAATATCAATATTTACCTCACACTGGAGATTATATTCTTTGCATTTTTATTTTTTTAAAAAAATGAATATTGGCTTCAAAATGTACGTGTGATTTGGCAGCTTGTCAAAATTTCTATAAGAAAAAAAAAGTGTGAGCCAAACTTTGAAACTCCCATTCCACCTGCCACCATGTGTAGTGTGATGTAGTGGTCAGGCTGAGTTCTGCCACGAAGTAAAAGTGGCCTCTGTCAGGCAGGAGGTGTGGGGGAGGGGACAGGGGGGGGGACAGGTGGGGTCATGGGACAAGATAAATCCTGACCATGTCTGAATATGACCAGTACAGAGCAAGATCTCTGAAGAAGAGGTCAGGGTCTCATATACCTGGTGGAGGGGTAGATCAGGAGGAGGCCACAGGAGGCAACCCCCAGGCAGGGAGAACAGCTCAGGCCACGAACAGCAGTAGGCAAAGCTCTCCAAGCAGTGGGGCAGTCTTGCAGGAAAGAACAATAGGACGGGTAAGGAATGAGCAGACCAGCCAAAAAGGGAAGAAGCTGGCTGTCAGAAAGCCAGAGTGCATCAAATCATGGCTTGGATCAGGCACCTGAAGGTACAGTCATCACTTTTCCGGAGTACTGACTGCCTGGGATAGGCCTTAGGAGGAAAATATCGAGCATATGTCAGGCACACGGCATGAACAGGGGCCGACAAGTGGAGGAAGCCATTCTCGTGGTCTATTCCTGGCGTGAGCCTCCAGAGGCCGCTTGGCCATTCAGGTACCATCTGCTCATCCGCTAATAATGTGGACTGCCCACTCTAAGCTTGTTCTGACCTCCAGCATTATGCCCTCACATAACCTTAGTAAGCACCTACAGTGTGCAAAGCACCGAGTGTTGCGAATGAGCTCGATAAGGGAAATAACCAGGCCAGCTAAGGATAACAATTATATTTTTAGTGGGAAAGTCACGGCACAAGAATAGGGAGTCCGACTTCCTCTGTGTCCGGTGGGAATCGCGCAGAGAGAGCGCGCACCTGGTCCCTCTCAGTTTTTCTTCCTCCGTTCCAAGTAGCCACGCCTTAACTGGGTGTGATTGGTTAACAGAGCTTCCCCATCAACCAAGAGCCAGGACCAGGACCACATCCTTCCCCATCAGTGAGCTCACCATCAACGCAAATATGCCGGCAGATGTTCAATGAGTAATGAAACCTCCAGCTAAGGCCAAACACCACAAATGTTCAGGAAGTAGATCCGAGCCCTCCAAAGTCTTCTCCTCACCCCCTCACAGTGTTCATGTTCCAGTCCTACAAAGGAGCCATGGTGTTACTCAGCTTAGAAGACAAGGACCTGGTGAGGAGGTTTAACTGCTGCAGCCCAAGCTGAGTCAGGGTCTGTAGTCAAACTTCACCTAAGTTGGATATACTTTTCCCTAACGTAGATGCTGTGCCATGACAGCCAGGAGTGGTACAGTGTGGCCACCCCCGAAGTCTGGGGTTATCTCCGCCCCTTCCAGTCAATGTTAGACATTTTCCTTAAACCCAGAGCTCAAGGGCACCTGTGAGACCACCTGACCAAGTCCCACCTCCATAACCACCCTGGAGCCTTCTCTTTGTGGTCATATCTACCTAGGTTCTCCAAGACAGCAGGGATTCGGGAGAAAGGAAAAAGCACAAGCTGGGGGGAGGGGCAGCCAGGTGAGGAATGCACAGGCTTAGGGAGCACAGATAGGAAGAGCATGGGGCTAGAGGAAGCACTAAGCTACAGGGAGCACGGACTGTGGAGAGAGCACAGGCCAGGGATGCACGAGCTGGGGGAAAGAGTGGGTGAGAAGCAGCAAAGCTTGAGCAAAGGGAGCTGGCAGCTTCTCCGTCTCCAAAGCAGAGGACTCCTTACAGCTGGAGCCCAGGCGTTGGAGCAGGGTCTGCTGGCCACATCTGCCCTCCTAACCCCAACCCGTATCAGCAGAGTCGGCAGGCCAGCTTTTCTCCAGCTCAAGCTTCCAGCACCCTCCATCACCTACTCTGGCTACAAGCTCATGAATGGCCAATAATTGGAAGCCTTTAGGGCAGGCTGTTGAGGATTAGTGTCCCAGCGTGTGCTGTACCCTGGGATTTGCGTGACCAGTTACAAGCCCACCCTCTTTCATTCAAGGAGCACATATTAAAGAATTTACTATCGTGCCTATCCAGGCTAGGATCTGGGTATAGGGCCACCAAAGCAAGGGACCAGGCTGACCTGCAGTTCTTCAGGAGATGCTCCCTAAGATTGGGGAGACTGTCGTAAACTAAAAAACTTGCCTGTGCAGGGGATCAATGCCTGCCGTTTGCCAAGTTTGGGAGAGCAATCTAGTCCTTTGCTGTGCTTGGGGTGAACACCTGACTCCCTGCCCATCACAGGACCCGGCCAAGGGAAAGGCTCTAGGAGCTGAGGAAACTAATACCTGCCCCAGACTCTCTCCTGGCAGCTACCGCTGGAGGTGACTGCAGCAACCCCGCCCCTGGACTACTAGGTGGGGCGGGAACTGCGAAAGTCCTGGGGCCCGGAGTGGTCTAGGTGAGCTCAACCCTGCTATCCTCTGTGAGCCCAGGTGGGTGCAGCCTCCCCCCCCCCCGGGCAGCCGCTGTACGGAGTGACTCCGCCCCGAACTGTCACGGACAGCGCAGGCAGGCGGAGGGTGCACCCCGGAGGTTGACGTAGTCGAAGACATCTGCGGAGCTCAAAGTCGGCCCCAGCCCGCCAGTGACCACGGCCCTCAGGGCGCCACCCCCGTCCCCGCCCCAGGCGTCCCCGCGCCACCGTTTGGCGACACTGCGGCAGGCGGCGGGCGCGTTGCCATGGCGGCCAGGCGCGCGTAGCTGGCGGTGCCCAGCTCAGCCCGGCAGGGACAGAGGCGGCGGCCAGCTTGGAGATCTGTCGGAGAAAGGACCCGCCAGAGAGGGGCTCTGACCCAGAGGAAACCTGCTGGGGGAGGGGATTCCAGACCGGAGCGTGGTCCAGGGCCGGAGTTCCAACCTGCGCGCAGGCCCTGCTAAGCGCCAAGATGCAGGCCATGGACCCAGCCTCCCGGGGCTTCTACGAGGAAGATGGCAAGGACCTGGACTTCTACGACTTTGAGCCGCTCCCCACCCTGCCGGAGGATGAGGTGAGTTGGTCCCAGAAACCCACCTACCCCTTTGGAGGGATAGGGAAGAAGAGAGGGGAGAACACAGCTCTCCAGCTGTATAGATTCTGGCCCCTGGGGTAACGATTGCTAAGGGTTCCTGTCCTCAGCCCCACTCGTCACAGAACAGCTGGAATGCTATATGGGACAGCAATGGGGACTGTCCCTGCAAAAGTTGGCTGCTGCAGGGGTGGGTTCCTGGTTTTAATCCTTGAACAGATTCGGGGTTGGGGCTCCTGGCAGGTAGGGACAATAGGTACGCTCCTGACCTCCTCAGCTGGCCTAGTGCTAAAGCAGGTGAGCTTGGTAATGCCTGATGAGACCCCACCCCAGCGCTGAGGGTGCTTCCTGCTCTGGGGAACTTCCCTCCCCCAAGTCCCCTGAGAGCTTCTAGTCTGGAACTGGGGAACTGGCTTGGGCTACGTGGAGCCCCTCCTGGTTGGAGAAGCTAGGTGCCCCGCCCCCAGGCTCCTAGATGATGGCCAGGCATAAACCCCACGTCTTGGGAAAGCGTGGCAAACAGACCCCCAAAATGCTTCCAGGGGCACCTTGACCTCCCTCAAGAACCTTTGGGGAGATCCTTCCAAGCCAGGAGCTTTGGGGAGACCTTTCCAATGCAGGCTCTGGAATCCCTATGGAAGAATCCACCACTCTTTAGCCATTGAATACACTGGTACTAGAGACCATCCACCCACCTTCGCAGCTGGCCTAGCCATCTGATGAGCGAAAGTTGGCCAGAGCCCTCCTGAAGCATAAGCCAGGGATCTGACAGCTCTACCAGACCCCTTCCCTGGAGGAGTGGGCACTGAAAGAATAAACATCCACGCTTCCTGCCTGCCCCACCTCCAGGGCCCACTGAGTAGTGCTGGGGTTGATGCTGCCCCCACCCTAAAGTGGCCTGGTTTTGGTGCAATTGAAGGCTGCAGAGAGGAGAGGCCAGGGAATAAATAAACCTTTTGGACATCGCCCTGGCTTTGATGGGAGAGAAAGGGTGCCCTCCACACACAGCCTTCAAACACTGCTGGAGGACAGGACGTGTTCTAGAGTGTCTATGGGAGCCTCAGCTCTTGGTTAGCGCCAGGAGCAGATCTGAGAACCCCTGCACCTTTTTATATCATCCACTGAGCTTGGAGGGCTCACTCTGTGCCTGGCATCTGAGGCGGTGGTACCGCTCCATCAACGCAGGGCCACAGGTTGAAGCTGAGCCTTGCACCCAGAGTGCATGCTGTCTACCAGACCCTGGCACCTTCTGTGTTAGGACCGTTCCTGTCCCTCTGGGTTGGAGAGTTGCTGTATACACAACGTGTCAGGTTTCTATCCTCTGTGGTGAGTCCTGAGCGTGAGCTGGAATTCCCCCATTTCGGTGGCATTCAGTGGGAAGTTCAGTGAGGCCCTTACCTGGGGAAGAGTGCTACTTTTCTTCCTATAAATGGGAGGGGGCTGGTAATGGGGCTCAGGTGTAGCATGCTTGCCTGGTGTACACAAGGCTTTGGCTTCAACAGCCAGTGCTGCAAAGAAACTGAACAACAAAAACTTACTCTCTAAAATAGGAGTCTTTGGGGCCTGGCCCCGAGCCAACACAGTCCTGCATCTAAGAATACAGCTGAGATCCAGATTTTATGCTTTCTGCAATCAGCTCAGTCCCCATTAAGGTTTTGTAAATTCACGTACATCAGGGTCATATGACTCTGTACCTGGCACAGCCTTCTGTGTCTGGTTGCATTTGAAAACTGTCTGGAGGGAGGCAAAGAGTTGGGCTGCCATTCTGAAGCTCAGTGCTGGAGAACCCCTTGGGGTCCTGTGCCACCCAGGCCATGACAGCCTTTGTGCAGGTGAGGTGAGGCCAGATCAAAGATACGTGCAGAGTATACGGGCCATCAGAATTCTCTCCGCTACAGCTAAGGAATAGAACCCTGCAGAGCCTCTAGGGGCCCCTGAATATCTCTACCCTGTCATGTCTCAAAGAAAGTCCAAATGACTTGGGAATGTGCTGTCTAACCTCTTGATAGCTGGTAGAGAACTAAACATGCTCACTGAAGGCCTTACCATGATGCCTTAGCAAGGCCGGCGGTGACACAGTAGACCATGGTACGTGTGAGCAAGCCCCTCGTTTGTGGCGGGAGTGGGAAATGCTGGCCAGAGATCATCTTGACATTTTCTTGTTATGAAAAGACCCATGCCGCATCCTAACGATTTCTCCAGAGAAGCATGGCATATGAGCAAGCCGTGTGCCTATGAGAAAACCTGCTGGACACTTAGAGCTCACCATGAATGGGCCAGCGTGTTCCTCTACATTGTGAAGTCTGAAACCATGCTCTGTCCCTGCTCTCTTGAACTGGTAAAGCAAGAAGACCCTGGGTGCACAGTAAAGTTGCTCTGACCAGGAGCTATGCAAGGCGGACTTCTTGGAGGAGATGGCATTTCCAAGATTCAAAATGGAACGTCAGCCTTTCTGGACGTGGAAATTGGAATCAGAAACAAACCAGTAAGACTGGATGTAGGCAGAGCCATAGCTGCCAGAAAGGCAGGAAGGCAGGCAGGCACCAAGTGGCTGTGGTTGAGGGTCCAGTAGTGCTGGTCAAGAGGTAGGAGATATCATTGGCCTTGTTGAGGTTTGGTGATGAAGATGGCAAGCGACATTAGGTGTCAGCAGAGAGTTCTCACTGTTTCCAAGCCAACCAAATAAATGCCTCCTGCTGCTGGGCTGGCCTTGGGGACTGAAAATGAACAGGAACCCACAGCAGAAAATCTACTATTAAAAGGGGAACTTACCCCACCATTACCTTAGAGTCTATATAATGTTTCCAAATGGGCTTTGAGCAGAAGGCAGCCTAAAACCAGAAAAGAACCCTGAGCCAGCAGGGTGGGCTCTTGGGGGCAGACACAGCCCACAGAGCACCTTGCAAGCTCCTGCCTCCCTGCTGGGGTTTGGCTGAGGCTCACAAACTGAGACTGCCAACAAATGGTGCCAGCATCAATTTGAGTTTTCTGTTGGCAGGTCCCGTTATGATAAGCTGAAAAGTTAATTGGTTATAAACGTACTTACAATGTGCACAATGACCCCTAGAGTCCCTGTAAACCAGCTCCAAGTCTGTCTAGGGGAAAGGGAGCTCATGAGTGCATATAAACCCTTAAGCAGGGAACTCTGTGGTAACCAGAGAAGGGCTTGGCCTCTGGAGCTCAGAGATCAGCTGAAGTGTCTCTCTCCGGAGCACAGCCCCCAGTCCCCAGGGTCTCATCCCTTCAGCCAAGCTCAGATTAAGCTTTCACCAGTACACTGGTCATCCTGCCTGCGGGGAAATTCTATAGGTGATCCTCACCCCACGCCCTTAAGTGCCACCAGGATAAGGATGGTGAGGGGCAGGCTGGACTGTGAGGGAACTCTTCTCACCCACTGAGAACATGGGCCTCTATAAGGGAAATGGAGCCACTGAGTTGGCTGGAGATCAAGCCGTCAGCTGATTTCCATGGCAGGAGTTATATGAGACCGCAAGGCCTGGAGCTTGCAATGTCTGGGTCTGCATGAGACCCTTAGTGTGCTTGGCATGGGAACGCAATCCAGCCCCACATATGCATGAGTGACCTTTACTGGGACTCAAAGCAGATCACCTCAATGATGGCCCCTGGATATGATACCTTGTGAAGCCAAAGTCAGGGGCCCGCAGCTGGCTGAGAACATTTCACTGGGGACTGAGCTGTGTGGCAGGTAGACTGGCTACCATATCTCCAGGTAACACCTTGAAGAAGCTAATGAAGACACTCAAGGTGGGTTCCTATCCATGGGGGAGAACAACAGGGTCCCTCCCGGTCTGTCATCCTTGTCCCTAGCCCATTAACCAAAACTTTCCCCTGCTCCTCTCCAGTGGTGTAGATTTAGGCAAAAGATAGTCTTTACTCCCACCTAGCAAAACTGGAGCAGTTGGAGGCCCTAGAGGCAGGTGACCCCAGAGTTCAGAATTCAGACCTGGAGTCCCTCAGCTCTTAGTGCAGAGCTCCAACAGGATCTGCAGATGTAGAAATAGACCCTGACCTGAGGATGTCATGGGTGGAAGTGCTGAGCATCCTGTCGTTGGAGAAAGCATTGACCACAGCCAGAAGCAATGACTCAGGGCCCGTGGAGTTCATCCTAGAATAATACAAATGACCCCGGGCTCCTGCTTTCCCAAGTTTTATACCCCTACCACAGATTGACACTGAGGGACGCAGGTCTTCAGCTGCTCTGACCAGGCTCCCCCACTTTCAGGAGTGTCTTCCTAACAGACCTAAGTAGGAGGCGGTGATGTGGGCTGCAGGATGGCCAAGCAGCAAGTCTGGCAGGGCTGCCTTCTGCTGGCGGCACATCCTGTCATGGCTGTGAACAGGCAGACCTGCTGGCCAGCATGAGCAGCAGCAGTGGGGTGCCGGCAGGCCCTGCCGTGGGACTGACTCAGACTCACGTCGTGAGCTGGCTTCATTTCTCCTACACAGCGCAACCCCACAGGGTCTACAAGGCTGCGTACTAACTACATCATGTGTGTGTCTGTGTAGGCTTGCATGAATATGCATGTACAAGCATGTTGTCATGTACTGCCCACTGTGCACGCACATTCCTGTGTGAGGACGTAGAGGGATGGTGTACACGTGTGTGTGCGGTGTATGTGTGTGCCTCTGCAGCCATGTTCAGCAGGCAGTTCAGCAGGCATCACTGGGAGCTTGCATTCTCCTGAGTTTTGAGGGATCCTTGGTACTTCAAAGAAACCACAGGCTTGCGCCCTGGTTAGAAAATCAGCTCAACAGTTAGAGAGCAGGAGTAGGAGGTCTAGGGATGTGACCTCCCCAAGCCCCACCTTTAGCTCCAGGAATGAAACGGCCTGTGGATATGCAGGATCTAACACCCACATAGAACCTAAAGGCTCAGGCCAGCAGCTTGAGGATCCATCCTGCTCTTGATTTCATCCATTTGGCTGGTTGCTTGTTAGGTTGATTTAACCGCTCTGTCTTCTCATCTCTGACCTGTGATCATGGGAATGCCTTACAATGTCAGCTAGAGGCAGACACCCTTAACAACTGTCATCTGCCTGTACTTGAGCAGCTCATGTCCCAAGGCCACAGCTGGAGAAGTCAAAGCTCTGCCTCTTCTCCATCAGCCTTCTCCCCCAGACAAGGTGTATCCACATCCTTTGCCCACACCAGCTCCCACCCTGACTCCCGAAGAAAGGCTCACCCACTCCTATAACACATGAGCACAGGAGATGCTAGGAACTTGACAGCAGCCGGGCAAGACGCTTGCAGTCTACGATAGTCTTGTATGAATGAGTCCAGGTGTGTGTGAGCATGTGTGGGCAACTGTAGCTGTGCTTGTGCGTGTAGTGTGTATAGCAGTGTGTATTGTTGTATGGGAGTGTTTTTGCTAAGTGTGCGTGTCTGTATGTGAACTCAAGTGTGTGTGAATGTGTGTGCCTGTTCTGGGCAGCACACCGATGGTTTCATCAGATACTCCCTGGCCGTGACATTCAAGGACTAACAGGATGACTGTCTGAAAAGGGCTTGACCTAAGATACTTTCGCTGACTGTAAGTGAAGTACCACCACGAGTCCTCTGTCTTCCTGGAGCATTAGTCTCAGCACGGAGTACTAGGTCCTTTCTGGGGCAGCCCTCTGTGGGCTTACACCAAGCCTGTCTTGGCAGGAAAATGTGTCTCTGGCTGACATCCTCTCCCTGCGGGACAGAGGTCTCAGCGAGCAGGAGGCCTGGGCTGTGTGCCTAGAATGCAGCCTGTCGATGCGGAGTGTCGCCCACGCAGCCATCTTCCAGACCTTGTGCATCACGCCTGACACCCTGGCATTCAACACCAGTGGAAACGTGTGCTTCATGGAGCAGCTCAGCGGTGAGGAGAAAGGGGACCGCGGTGGGGCGGGGATACCATGTGCAGCATCGAGGAAGGACCTGGAAGCTGGGTGTGAGCACCAAGCAGCTAAGGCTGTAAGGGAGGGCCCGAGCCTGGGTTTCCTTTTGGGGATCCTCTGGTCAAGACAGCACAGAGGAAGAAACGGAGACTAGATGCTGTGTTTGGGTGACCCCTGTAAGCCACCATCCTGACTGCCATGCATGCCCTCAGGGAGAAGAGCTCTATTCAGGCCTTCCTCAGAAGAGGATGCCTGGGTCACTTTCCCCCTAGGCTGGCACTCCTAACCTACAGGAAGTTCATGCAGGGGCCTGAAGTCAGGATTTATCTGGCCAGGTAGACCGGCTACCCTTTAGGCTCCTTCCAGGGAAAGTTTGGTTTTCTCAAGTTAAGAAGAGCCCAGGGTTCCTTTTTCAAGAACCCAAACAAATTCCTTTTCTCCTTTGGACCTTTTCTGGTTTAAGAATGGTGTACTATTGCCTCAGATGCTTACAGCCAGCCTTCCTTAAGAACATCAGCCTGAGCAAAGAGAAGGAGACTCCAGGAAATGCAGCCTCCTTCGGGGTTGTCCCAGGAGGCTCCCTAGGTCTGAGCTCTGATTGGTGGGATGCTTTCTTCACCAAAGGATAAGATCAGAACGCCTTCTCTTTTTTTCTCCAAGATGACCCCGAGGGTGCCTTTGTGCCCCCAGAGTTTGACCTGACAGGAAACACCTTTGAGGTAAGCGTTAGTAAGTGGTGACTCTCCATATCTTGCCATCTTCATCTTTGGGGTTCCCTTTGTTACCATAGTCCTGTGGCCTCAGTGTAATAGGTTGTCTCTGGTGGAGGGCTTCCTTGGGGACCTGCTGTGCTGTCATGGGTATTTTCTCCGCCCATGACCTTGGGCTAGCAGTTTTCGCAGTGAACTCGGGATGCTGGAACGTGGACGCTGCACCCTGTTTTCATTCCTAGTGGCTACTGGAAAACACGTGGGTGTTTGGGAGCAATGGCCCCAGACATCTATCTCTGTCAGGGTTGGTACTGAGTTCACTTATTGCAATGTCAAATCAGATGACCTCTGAGTCTCACCAGTGACTTGTGGGAGGAGCCAGAAAAGGCTATGGGC
>NC_022015.1:32827740-32874164 GCF_000317375.1 Microtus ochrogaster
CCTGTCTCGAAAAACCAAAAAAAAAAAAAAAAAGTAACCTGCATACAAGGCTAGTCCACAACTCCTAGATTCAAGTGATCCTCCTGCCTCAACCTCCCAAATGCACAGGTGGAATGGATGCAGCACCACACCTGCCCAGTTTCTCAGCAACAACAGAGTAACAGTGACCAGTGCTCCGTCCACCTTTAAGATACTCTGTATCCTTAACAGACCTCCTGGTCTTGAAGTCAAACATGCTCACTGACATTCTCTACCAAGAGTTTCGAAGTTCTAGTCTTCAAGTTGAATCCATCTGAAGCTGGTTTCCTTAGCTTCCCTAAACTGTGACTGACAAGCCAAAGCTGTGTGTTTTAGCGTACGAGGTGATGGTCCTATATACACTGATGCTATAATGGCCCGATCAGTGACGTTTGATTTTCTTCCTCACCCAGTATGAGATAGAAATCATTTCATCTTTTTCTGCAGATAGCTGGCCATTTTCCCAGCTCTATGTCCTAGCTATCTGTGAGGCACATGAACTACCATTCACTGGGTTTTTATTTTCAGTTTTCTGTTCCTTTGTTGACTTTATCCACTTTAATATCAAAACATCTTGCAGAATCTTGCGGCTATTTCTAGCAACTTAGAGGTTCTTTTCATTTTTCCCCCTTGATCAAATCACCAGCAGTGTTTCATATTGCCTCCTCCAGGAATAAAGCTTATTTCTGTTCCAGTCCTCAGCGAGAGCAGCATCTAGTGTCTAGATTCTAGCCTGGTGCAAAGACCACCCATGCTGCCTCAGGGAACTGATGACCCTGACCTAACCATGTGGACGGTATTGGCCTGACTGACCACATGAGTTTCTATCTGTTCTGACCTATCAAGGTTTACCATGAATACATAGTTCATATTATAAAATATTTCTTTTTGTCCCCTTGAAATGATCATGTGATTTCCTTCATTGTGTACAGTTTTATGTCCTAATAGTATCACCCTTCCCCATTTAGGAAAATCTAGCCTGAGCAAGTTCTGTGTCTCTCCTAGGTACTGTTGAATCTGACTGACCAGTGCTTATTATGGCTCTTCTGGGGTTTTTATGGCAGCTGGTACTTTTCCACCCTACAAATGTTTCTCCCCAGCACAGATTTTGTGATTGCTCTGGGTTTGACTCTTTGTTCTGTTTGTACAAGAATAATATTACTGATGCCCTGGGAGTCTGGAAAGGCTCATTGAAAAGAACCTCGGCTTCCTTTGTGAATGATTTCGAACTACCATCAATTGCTAATAGTTATAGCACCGCCCTTTTTTTTCCACAATAGTTTTTTTTTTTATAACTACAGCAGAAAAAAAATATGCACCTAATGTACTGCAGGTGCAGGTGATGCCCTGTGCATCTTGTGATGTCTGCAGACTTCCTATTCCTGCGCCCTGGATGTTCTTCTTTGGTTTCTCTTTCTTTCTGCTGCTGATCTAACCAGAGGCTGTTTACCTTGTTAGTTCTTCCAGAACACCCTCTGCATCTCCTAGTTGATTCTCTCTTTTCTTTTGTTCGCCCTGAGTTCAATGTCTGCTCCTTCACTTCAGGGGGAACGTGCTCATCCACCTCCATCCTCTTTGTCAACGGGCTGGGAGCCTCCCCGGCGTGTGAGCTTTGTCACGTTATGTTTGCTTCTGGGTTTTTTTTTTTTCTGTACAGGAGCTATTCAGCTATGTGAATAGGTTGGCTTTCCTTTTTTAGGAAGACACAAACACAGAAGGCACACGTGTGCCAAGTATACAAACCCACAACTTTTCAAAAACTGAGATCTCTGCGATCAGTAGCCAAAGGGAGTCATCACAGTGAAAAACTGGCTCCCCTACCCGCGCGGTGACTGTCCAACCACACGGTACAGAGATGTTGATCTCATCCTTGTTCTCCTGCTTCCTGTGGCTGGACTCAGCAGGGCTGGTGCGAACTGCCATGTGAGTGTAGTCACTAGGAAGCGTTCATTCTCTATAATCATTTCCCATTTCTGAACACACTGGGGCTTTTTCATGCATCTTTGTCTTTCTCCTTTGACTTTCTGGCCCAGTCAGGCTGTGGCTGAAGCGATGTCCCCTGCATGCCTACCAAAGAGGGTGTGCAGGTTTCCTTTGTTCTGTGGATCCTCGTGTTCCCCGGTCAGGAGGCAGCCTTTTCCATGTAGCTCAGCTCATTCATCCATCCGTCCGGATCTTCTGCGGCCTCCATTCTGTTTTATTTATCTACTTGCCTACATATTTACCCTAGTAGCCATCGAAATGCACTGAGTCTGCCTCTAGGGAAGGAGAGTGGGGCTCTTGCTGTAAGGACGGTATGTTCCCATGGTTGCAGAGCAAGTGGCCACTGAACCCTGAGGATCCTGATGAGGAGCTCCCCTGGGAGCTGAGCCTTGTGGGGAGGGGATTTCTGGTGGGTTGACTGCAGAGTACCTGTGTCCTTAGCCAGAGCAGAAACAGGAGGCTGGGGATGTGTGTCAGAAAGGGGCCCCAGGTCTCTGAGCTGCTTCAGTTCCCTGGATGGCCAGCGACTCCCTTATGCTCTGGACACAGAACCGTCGGTCCTTTCTACCCAACCCTGATTATGGAGAGACTCTGCGTGTCCTGGGAAGTGTCCCATGTCCACTCTAGGACATATGGCCCTAGCATGAGACAAGATGCCCAGGGTCTCTGTTCTGCCCCAGATTAGCTTTGCTCTGGAGCCCTTTGCGGGGAACTGACAGAAGCCCTAAGCAGTTAGGTGATGCAAACAGTGACCGAAACACAGCCTAAGTGTGTATCCTAGACACTCTGGCTCAGGTACACCCACTCTGGAACCTTCTAGCACCAACTCATCTCTGTGCTGTTCCTCTCTGGCTCTGCAGGGCCTGCCACTATAGATCCATGCTGCACAGTCGGCCTTCTGTCTCCAGAATGGCCTCACTTTGGACAGAGGTTGCCCATTGTGGCCAGGCTGAGGACCTGCTTGCCCCATCACTTGCTGATCTACCACAATAGCTCTGTTCCACTGTCCATGTTGTTATCCATCCAGACCCAGACCCTACTCCCTTCTCCTCCTGACCTGGATCTTTTCTCACTACAGAACAGTTCCTCTCACTCCTCTCCATGTCCTCCCCACAGAGGCCAGACAGCAGGGAGTATCCCCCGAGCCTCAGTGCCCCCGCTTATCCAGGTATCCACCCTGGACCCTCCGTGTTCCAAGCACCATCTAACCACCCCTTCGGATTCTCTTCTTCTGCTGAGACCATCTCCCCAATTCATGTTCTAGAATTTCCCAGGCTTGTTGTGGCCAGTCTTCTCAGAACTGAGTGTAGCCAGCCCCCTTATCCAAAACCCCTTCAGGCTGCCTAGCTTCCAAAAGTTAACAATCCCCCAGTCTCTGCACTGTCCCCTCCTCCACACGCACAGGCCATTTTCTTGCCCTTGTCACTCGGATGGGCTCCTGTGGTACCAGCCAGGAGGGCTCAGTCCTGTCACCTGCCATTTGCTTGGGACCACAGTCCACACAGAGGACCATGATGAAGATGAGAGACTATGAGTCAGGGACCTGTGAGCCAAGCCGAGATGAAACAAGGATCCTGGTTTTCATCAAGGGCTTGGAGGCCTCTGCGAGCGGGTAGACTTCAGGCTACAGACTGCAGGATGAGTTCCAGGGGAACAAGGAGCCGGGGAGGAGGCAGGGTAGTGAGTGAATACTACCTCTTAAAGATGAGGATGCTGATACTCACTGCACAGGAGAGGCAGGCCTACAGTCCCCTCTCCTCACCCATATTCCCCTCACAGAATGTAACGGGGCTATGGGGTTATCGGAGCTGGAAAGGCAGTGTGGTCAGGGCAGTTAGGATCCCAGCACCGGCTAAGAGTGCAGCAGACAATGACCCTGAGCAGAGTGCACACAGCAGGGGCTGCATCCAGAGCAGGTGCACACAGGACTTGGGCCTGAAAGAACAAAAGACTTCCGATGTATGAAACTAGCACACAGCCCAAAGCAAATGGATTTTTTTGTATTGATAGCTTCAAGGTAGAAATGTAACTTCAGTGTGCCATTTATAACAGTAATAAAACCTACAGGAATCCAGTCATCATGACAGCAGGATTTTTAAGAAATAGGAACACCAGGTAAGTCAACACAATGAGCACACATTGAGACATCTTATCGTCCCCTCAAATATAGATGGGTATTTGTGAATTAAAAGTTTAAAAATAAATAAAGAGTCTGACTACATAATCATGATTTCCTTTTGTAAACAGATTGAAAGGGAAGCTAGTCTTTCTGGAATAACATTGACTTCTCTGCACGCACACGAGCCTGTGCGCGCACACACACACACACACACCTACCTATGGGAGCCTTCCACACACGGTATCCCAGCCTTGTACAGAGCCCGCCCTCTGTACTGAGCACACACCAGAAAATGCCAACTTTCAAACCAAAAGGAAACTCTTCTTTTCTCCTGCTCACTTGCTGTTTGTGAAGAACGCCTAAGGCAAAATAGGTAGCTGGGGCGAACAGGATTTCTATGCCTTGGGCAGCAGGCCCAGGGAGCATACCAACCATAGGAATGGCAGACTTGCTGGTCTTGGCAGGGGAAAGCAGTCACTTGCAGGGCAGGTACTAACACTCTTTGGTACCACAGGCTCACATTTACTCCCTGGGGGCCACATTGAAGGCTGCCTTGGAGTTTGTGGCAGAACCAGAGCTAGAGCCCAGGCTGAGCCCAGACCTGGAGGGACTGCTGAGCCAGATGCAGGCAGAAGACCCCAGGGACCGGCCAGACCTGGAGGTAAGCTCCCAGCTAGACATGCAAGCTGCACACACACACACACACACACACACACACACACACACACACACACACACACACACAGCCCAGACCCTGCAACCTCAGCCAGGTTCCTTGGCTAGTCTCTGGAGGCAATGCATGATGTTGAAATAGAAGCTGGTTTTTGTTATACATTTTCTACTAAAGACTATCAGGGATGAAACAGAATCTTCTTTTTCTGCCAGGATGTATGCCTTGCTGTTTTTCGTTTTGTTTTTTTTGTTTTGTTTTGTTTTTTTGTTTTTTTGTTTTTTTATTTAATGCACCAGAAAGTGCATGTGGAAACAGGTGACCTGATCTGGGGGTGATGGGTGCCATCCCAGAGCTGTGCGGTTGGGTGGGTCTTAGGAGGATAGGCCTCCTTGTTGAGCTGCACACCTGAGAGGCACCCTGGTACCTGCAGAGCATCATAGCACTGTGCGAGGAGAAGATGCAGCCAGCGTCCTCATGCCGCCTGTGTCGCAGTCTCTCAGCCATCGGAAGAAGGGTGCTCTCCATCGAGTCCTTCGGAGCATTCCAGGGTAAGCGCCACTACCTACACATCTATGCCTACACATGCATACATGCATACATATACATTCATACATGTGCACATGGATGCGTATACCCCTCCACAACCACCCACAGAAGTAAGCACGCACTATGCACATATAGAAACATGCACCTTTACTCATGTTCACATGTTCACATACACCATATAAATACCACACTCACAGTCGCACACTTGTTCAAATCCAGCACATGTGTATCCCATGCAAACACGTTCACATGTTTGTACCACTGCACATATAAATTCACAAATGCCTGTTGATACTACACACTCCAGTGTAAGTGTGCACACTGGTCTGCACATTCCCTTGCATACCACATACATGTACACATGTACAATCTGGGCACACAATGACATTTTCAAACTCGGGCTTAGTGACTCCAGCCAGCCTTGTCTGATGCATTGCCTCTCTACATGCAAATCTGTTGCGGTTCGTCTGGAACTCATCATAGTCTCGGGATCATGCTGACCTCCACAACCACCCAGAGCCTCAGAGTGGCTGGAGGTTCCTCCCTAACAAGCACGCAGCAGTGTTTGTAATGTTGCAGCCCTAGTGGCTGCCAGCGTCACCCCAGCAACAGTAGAGAGGGTAACTTCTGAGTGCAAAGCCATAGACAAAAGATTGAGTAAAACAGGCAGCAGAGTCTCTGTGCCATGTATGCAGCTTTGTGCCACAGTGTGTGTGTGTGTGTGCGCGCGTGCGTGTGTGCGCACGCGCGCATGCGTGCACAAGGCTGTGTGCCATAGCATGTGTGCCAGACCGCGCTACATGTCATGTGTGTAGAAGACTGTGCCCTATGCCTGCCACCAGACTTCATTTCTCTCCTGAGGGAGTGGCTGTTGTAATCACAATAGAAAAATGAGGAGCTTTGGGATACAGTAATTAGACAGCAAGAGCTGATCCCCTGGGAAGCTCAGTCAAGAGGGAGACCCGGAAGCCTCCATTCAGAGACTGTAACTGGCTGAGCCGTGTGACTGTAGATACTGGGGACCTCTGGTGCCTATGCTGAGGGAAGGAGTGGGAATCTGGGGTACAGGACTTTGGGAAGGGTCTGTGGTAATGAGTAGAACAGGGTCAGGGGTGGCTCTCAGGGTACCACCCTAGCACAGGCTCCTGATCCAAGCTTCCCTGCAGTAACCATATCCTACCTTCTGTTCAGACCTCAGCGAGAACACCTGGAGGGGAAGACCTGCTCCAAGAAATGTGGGGCCCAAGAAGATGCCAGGAGAGCTCAGCACTGATCCAGAGGCACTGTCCTCATCAAGGGGCCTCCAGCCTTCAGCCTCCAGAGAGGAGGAGGTCGGCCAGGGTCCCAGAGCCCCCTCCCCCAAACCACTGCTGTCAGCCCCCATGAGAAATGGTGAGAGCCCAGGACAAGAAGGGCTGGCCAACCTTGTCCTGGATGCCAGGTGCCCCCTGGGTGAGCTGGACAAAGACATTCTCAGGCGAAGCCGGCTGAAAAAGGCTCAGACATTTCCCAGGCTACCGCAGGAAAGCCTAGAGGCCAGCACCCTCTGCCTGTCACTGACCAGCTCAAGAAACCAGCTGACCGTATCTGAGTTCTTTTCCCCAGACCCCAGAAAGCTCTTCCTGGAGGGGAAAAACGGTCTTTCTGGCTTTAAGGCACAGTCCAAAAGCAGACTGTGGCCAGAGCAGGAGGAGCCTGGAGTCCAGCTGGAGAAGGCACCAAGTACAGGCCGCAATCCACACAGGAGTCCGGGAGCCTCAGGGCAGTTGGAGGCTTCGTCTCCTAGCCGGGGGCCTATAGAGTACAAACCTTTGCCCTGCCATGTAGACCCTGGAGACTCAGACCATGAAAGCCAAACACCTAAGAGTGAAGAGGAGATTCCAGAAGGATCCGGACAGCTGGAAAGTGCAGCCACAGAACAGGTACGTGGAGTAGGAGGGGCCAAAGGCTGCTTGTCCTTAGCCTGGACATGCAGCTCACACAGGACCTGCCCCACCCTGCCTTCACTCCTAGCTAATAATTAAGAGTGTCTTTTGGATTACCTTTTTTTTTTTTTTAAGATTTATCTTTTTAAGATTTATTTATTCTGTATAGTGTTCTCCCTGAATGTATGCTTGCAGTCCAGAAGAGGGCACCAGATCTCACTGTAGACGGCAGTGAGCCACCATGTGGTTGCTGGGAATCAAACTCAAGAACTCTGGAAGAACAGCCAATACTCTTAACCCCTGCGCCATCTCTCCAACCCCAGATTCCCTATTTTTTTGTTTGTTTGTTTTTTGAGACAGGGTTTCTCTGTGGTTTTGGAGCCTGTCCTGGAACTAGCTCTTGTAGACCAGGCTGATCTCAAACTCACAGAGATCCACCTGCCTCTGCCTCCCGAGTGCTGGGATTAAAGGCGTGCGCCACCACCGCCCAGCCTCGGATTCCCTATTTTTGAAGAGAACTTCACATGCAAAGTGGGTGAAGGGCTGGATGTCACGCCAGGCATCGATCTCCAGGCCTTTCTAGGTGTACAAGTTTACCTCAGGACACCCTAGAAAGAACCAACTTCCTCAGCCCCAGTCCACCCATATACAGGAACATCCCCATGGTTCATTACCTTCCACAATAGAACTAGACAGCGTCTAGTAATGCTGCTTCAAGGGCCCAATCACTTCCCAAGCCTTTACCTCAGACTGGGTCCTTGAGCTTCATATTCACAGCGGCATGAAATTCTAGTGTGTGGATCTGCAGGTGCGACACGGACCACAGCACTGAATGTTTTCCCCCTTGGTTTTTCTTGTTTGTTTGTTTGTTTGTTTTCCAAGACAGGGTTTCTCTGTAGCTTTGGAACCTGTCCTAGAACTAGCTCTTACTGTAAACTAGGCTGACCTCGAGCTCACAGAGATCCGCCTGCCTCTGCCTCCCAAGTACTGGGATTAGAGACATGCCACCACCACCCAGCTATCCCCCCACTTGGTTTTTTAATGGGTTCCTCAAAGCCTTGTGTCCTCATGTGTTTCTCAGAGTGAGGACACCTGAGCCAGTGGCCCAGCATACAGTTCTGTCTATCTAGAACCATCAGCCCTATTTCCCACCAGGCCTTGTTGCCCCAAAGGAGAGGAGTATGTGAGGCAGGTGACTCTGTGGGTGTATATTGTCAGTTGTACACTGATGAGAACTTGAAGAATCCCCATGGGTAGTGGTTACTTAAAGAGGTGTCTGGTGTAGGGTCGGTGATGCAGATGATCGGTGCTATCTGAGCCTGTGATGCTCACATATGCTCAGTCACCAGCATTTCTCCACAGGGCACAGCCACCCGACCACACCATCCATCTTCTACACAGGCCTGGGTAGCTGGGTGGGCTGTGGTGGAGAATGCACTGCCAAGGGGAAGAGTTGAGGTCTCTAGCTCGGAAGAGAACAGAATAGACCAGTAAGCCTGGCTTTCACCTTAACCATCTGGTTAACCTGCCTCAGACAGAGTATACCCAGGACCCTCTAAATCTCAGGCTCCCACATAGGGATCCCTAGAGCTGGGAGATCTCACCTCAGCTTCAAGGCTCATTGCTCCCACCCCAGGATAAAGGGCACCACCAAAAGCAGAACAGATGAGCTGGTAAGTAGAGAACCACAGGACTGAATTGTCTAATGTATCAACCCTTCCTGTGCACAGAGCCAGTGGATAGCACCTCAGGTGAAGGTGGTGGCTTCTGAAAGCTTCTGCTAACATGTATACTTCTGTGGTGACCTCCTTCCCAGACCTCCAGGTAGCCTCTCCAGGCAGGAGCTATCTTCTAGGCCCCATTAGTTCTTTTTACTTGAAGATGTGTTAGAATACACATGAACACAAAATTTACTATCTCAACCACCTCTAAGTGCATGGCCCAGTGTATTAAAGACCTTCACATCTCACTATCTCCAGAGCAGCCTTTCTCATCCTGGGGGTCATGACCCATTTTGGGGGAGGTCAAAGGACCCTTTCATAGGAGTCTCCTAAGACCATTGGAAAACACAGATGTTTACATTACAATTCATAACAGTAGCAAAATTACAGTTACGAAGTAACAATGAAAATAATTTTATGGTTGGGGGTCACCACAACATGAGGAACTGCATTAAAGGGTCACAGCATTAGGAAGACTGAGAACCACTGCTCCAGAGGTTTTCCATTTTCTACAGCTGAGCTCTGCCTCCCGCGAACACTGACTCCCCTCCATCCCTCTGCATAGCCTGATAGCCTTCTATAATCATACAAATATGACCTGTGTGTGAAATCCAACAGCTTCTGTTCTGTTGTCTAGCTTGTTTCCTCAAGATCCACCAATAATCAACATTGTGGGATTTTTCCTCCTCTTTTTTCTTCTTGTCTCATGGCGCCCAAACAGTACTGGAACTCACTATGGAGCCAAGAATGGGCTTGGGTTCTTGGTCCTCCTGACTCCATTTCTCAAATGCTGCGATTACAGGTGCCACGCCCAGCTCCTGAATGTTCTATTGACCTGGGCCAGGCCCTTAGAAATAGTTAAAACATTAAGTTTTATGCTATGTATTTTAATACACACTCACACACACACACAACACACTCACATACACACATACACAGGGAAGTGAATCTCTTCCTTTTAAAGCTTGAGCAATACTATACAACATACTGTCCCATGGATGGACCACATTTCTTCTCTCTTATTTTTAAACGTTATTTTAATTAATTAATTAATTAATTAATTAATTAATTTGGATTTTCGAGACAGGGTTTCTCTGTAGCTTTTTGGTGCCTGTCCTGAAACTAGCTCTTGTAGACCAGGCTGGCCTCGAACTCACAGAGATCCGCCTGCCTCTGCCTCCCGAGTGTTGGGATTAAAGGCGTGCGCCACCACCGCCCAGCTTTAATTTATGTGTACGGATGTTTTGCCTTTATGTATGACTGTGAGCTGCTGTGTAGGTGCTGGGAATTGGAAGATCCTCTACAAGATCATCAAATGACCTTAACCACGGAGCCATCTCTCCAGTCCCTGAACCACATTTCTGGTTTTTTGGGTTGTTTTTTGTTGTTATTGTTGTTGTTTTTGTTGTTTTTGCTTTTTCGAGACAGGGTTTTTCTGTGGTTTTGGAGCCTGTCCTGAAACTAGCTCTTGTAGACCAGGCTGGTCTCGAACTCACAGAGATCCGCCTGCCTCTGCCTCCCAAGTGCTGGAATTAAAGGCATGCGCCACCACCGCCCGGCTGGACCACATTTCTTTATCCATTCATCCATCCGTGGATGTTTGAGCTTCTTCCCCTTTTTGGATCTGGTGAATGGTGCTGCCTTGAACCTGGGCAGACAACTGTCCACCTCAGTTTCCTTTCAGGTCTTGGGGTAACCTAAAAGTGGAATTGTTGGACCTTAGGGTGATTCCCTGTACTTTCTCTAAGAACTGCCATCTTTTCCCATGGCAACTGTACCACTTCATGGGTGAGGACTCCAGTTTCTGCATGCACTCACCCACATCAGTTTTGAATCTGGAGCCTTGTTCCAGCCCCTTGCACAGGGGTGGCTGCATGTGGAAACCGAGTCACTATTCACCTGTCACCCTCCATGGAAACCCTTCCTTGGCACCAAGTGGACTGAGTGTTCTTACGTGACCCGTCTCTTCCACAGAGCCTCTCCCTGCAGGACCTTCTGTCTAAGCTAGGCCGGCCCTTCCGAGAGTACGAGCTGTGGGCCCTGTGCCTCTCCTGCCTTAGGACTCTGCAGACACACATGGAGCACCCAGGTGATGCTCTGCCTGAGCCCTGGGCCCGAAAGCTGGGGAGGGAGAGGGGAGTAGCAAAGTCAATGCTGTGTGCCAGAGACAATGATTCAGTTTGCTCCAGCAACATACCCTAAGAGAAGCATCTGGGTCTTGGCACAAATAGGAACAGTAGAGACAATTGTCTAAAATGTGGTTCTAAAGCCAATGACCTCCCTCCCCCGCCCCCAGGAGTGAGGGAAGGGCTCAAGATGTTACCCTAGTTTGTGACCCTGCAAGTTCAACCCTGCTGAACAGACAGATAAATGAACAGACAGTCCATCTGTGCTCTCAAGGTGCCATGGGCAGCAATGGAGGTAGCCCCTGAGGGGACCAAGTTGCCATCCTCAGAGAAATACTCTCCAGGGACAATCTGCTGTTAAGCTGCCTCTCAACCATGAGTCTGGGGAATTTGAAAAGCCCAACCTCCCTCATCCAGCCATTCCCAAGGGCAGAGCAGTGTGGGCCGTGTCCCCACCCACCCTTCTGTTTATTCTTAATGATGAGGGTGATATGCCCCAATAGTGTTCCCAGGAAACTCTAGCCTGTTAAGATGAAAGGCCCTCAAGTACCTGTCGAATCTTGACAGGTCTCTCTGGGCTCTCTGTGTCCTGGAGGCCCCTGATGCTGGCTAGGGAGCTGCCCACGTGCAGCTGCATCCTTAATCTGCTCTGTTGCAGCTCACCTGTGCCTGGACAACGTGCTGGTGGCTGAGGACGGGACAGTGCTCTTCGGACCACCCCCTGCCAATGGTACACACGGGCCACTCTCAGAGGGGTGGGAGTCGGGGGCGGAGGACCAGAGCTGTCTGCTAAAGTGGGAAGGAAAACCAAACTGTGGTTGCACTTCTAGGCTCCTACAACTCACTCTTCCTGGCTCCAGAGGTGTCTGAAGAGAAACTGGTGACGGAGAAGGTAAGCGCATCACCTCTCGCGCCATCCACGCCCTTTGCCCAGTCGGTCGCGGTGCCTGATGGCCCAAACGCGACACCCACCCAACTCGCGTGTGGGGCAACTGGGGCGACGTTCACTGCAGTCCTCCGAAAGTTAATGCTGTGACTTGGAACCTTGGAGTGGGAGACACGCCTATCCCGCGGGCCTAAACTCCGCCACCATTAACAGGCTAATCGGCTTTTTACAAACATTTTTTTTTTTAAAAAAATTAGCTAAATTACACTCAGAACCTGGTGCAAACCACCACCCTGGGGACGAGGCTAGCTGAACCTGGCTTAGACTCACCTGGTACTGGGCAGGGCAGGGGCCAGGTTGCTTGAGGGGAGAGGGAGGGACAATGTAGAGGGCGGGGCCTTAAGGGGCAAGGCGGAAACGTTGTGAGAGGAAGGAGTGAGGGAACAGGGTGACACCAAAGAGGGCAGAGCAAGCCCAGTGGTTTTTCATGCTCACGTGCTGGACCCGCTGCTAGAGAAATGGCCCCTGGGAAACTCCGCAGAGGCAAACAGAGCCTCCCCGAGGCCAGGCTTCCTAGACAGAGGGCCAGGAAAAAACAAGGTGACTTCAGACGCCCTGCCGGCGCCTGCTGCTTATGCAATGCACACGGGGCCCATGGGCCAGCTGAGACCGAGAGCACGGAGATACATTGGCCTTGGCTGCTGATGCTGAGGATCCACCCACGGCAGCTGCGGGGGAGCTAGAACCATAGATGTTTGGACAAGAAAAAAAAACACGAGACCAAAAGTTGAACCTGCCTGAGGAGCTCGTCCTAGAAAATGGAACATTCCCGTGTCATCAGAATTCTGGAAGGAAAGAAAATGGTGGGTGAGGCAGAAGAGTAAGCAAGTGATGAATGAAAAATATCCAATTATAGCAATATACATTCAAGAAATGGGAAAGAAAAGGGGGATAAACCTAAAGAAACCAACACCAAGTTATAGTAAAACCTCTGAAAGCTGAACTCAAAAGAGAAACAGTTTATCTATGTATAGGGGAAACAGTTCAAATGGCAGTGAGTTCCTTCTGGATGACCTTTCACCTAGAATCTTCTGCAAGCACATTTGTGTCAAAATTCTCTCCTGTGACTGGAGTGAGATGGTTCAGTGGTTAAGAGCACTGGCTGCACTTCCAGAGGACCTGGGTTCAGTTCCAGCACCCACGTGGCAGCTCATAACTGTCTGTAACTCCAGTTCCAGGGGATCTGATACCTTCACACCTAAAATAAAATAGATTATTTGAAAAAAAAAAGAAAAAGAAAGAAAGCAAAGAGCCTGTTAGGGAAAAAAAGAACTAAAAATGGATCATAGGCAGTCACAGTGCTGTGCTTCTAAGCAGCAGCGCTGGGCTGGCAAGATGGTTCTGTGGGTAAAGCACTTGCTGAGCAAGCCTAACAGTCCAAGTTCAAGCCCCTGAATCCAGGGATTCTGTGGTGGCTCAGAGGTTCAGAACATATACTGCTCTTGTGTATGATCAGAGATTTATTCCCAGCAGCCACAGCAGGTGGCTCCTGTAACTCCATCTGGTGACCTCTTGTGACTTCTTTAGGCACTGCACTTATGTAGGCAAATGACACACACACACACACACACACACACACAATTCTAAAATAAAAGCATAAAAACTTTAGCTGAAGAAATAAGACTATAGATGGGGTTGTTTATGTAGAATCCAAGGAATCTGCCATACAAACAAACAACTGTTCTAAAACTTAGAAGTGAGTTCTGCAAGGTCACAGAATATAAGATAAACATTCAAACATAGTTATGGAGGGTGGAGAGATGGCTTAGCAGTTAAGAGCGCTGGCCGGCCTTGCAAAGGACCCAGGTTTAATTACCAGCACTCAGATGGCAACTCACAACCACATAACTCCAGTTTGAGGGGATTCAGTGCCCTCTTCTGGCCTCAGAAGGCATCAGACATTCATATGGTATACATACATACATGCAGGTAAAACACTCATACACATAAATATTTTGAATGTCAAAAGAAGGCTTCATTTAAGAAAAACTTCGGTAAACACTGAACTGGCAGTTTTCCAGTCACGTGGCTTCAGTTGGCTGTGGATTTGCTCTTGGGCTGTCTGTACCCTGAGTGTCTGGAATATGGCAGTTGGGCATTGGTGAATCCGTGGAAGCTAGAGGTTGGCTGTGTAAGAATATTTGGATCAGGGGAATTACAAATGCACACATTGTGGCTCAGCTACTATTTTGTTTATCAGCCAGACTATTATGGCTTGAATATGAACTGTCTCCCACAGGCTGGTGTGTTAAAACACTTGTCCCGGGTGGTGCTGTGAGAAGTCCTGGAAGCTTTCAGGGGGAGTCTAGCTCGGGGAAGTAAGTCCTCACTGGAGACATGTCCTGGGGCTGTACCACGCTCTGCCCCACCCATACTTTTTCCTGGTCACTGTAATAGGACTGTTTTGCCCCACATTATCCCCCTTCCATGGCAGACTAACACTTCCTTTAAATTATGTATTTCAAGTTGGGCAGTGGTGACACACACCTTTAATCCCAGCATTCAGGAGGCAGAGACCAGCCTGCTCTACACGAGCTAGTTCCAGGACAGGCTCCAAAGCTACACAGAGAAACCCTGTCTCGAAAAACAAACAAACAAACAAACAAAAACAAAGTTGTATATACCAAGTACTTATTTTATCATTGTAATTTTAAAAAACAAAAAGCAAAACAAACAAAAAACTTGTGCAGGCTGGGGGGATGCCTCAGGTTAAGCACACAGACTGCTCTTCTAGAGACCTGTGTTCAATTCCCAGCATCCACCTGGCAGCTCACAACCATCTGTAACCCTAGTCCCAGGAGATCTGACATCTGCTGGCCTCTGAGAGCATTGCACTCTCACAGTGTACAGGCAAAACCAACAAAACCCGTACGCATAAAAATTTTAAAGTAAACAATGTAAACAGCCCTGGTGCCAGAGATCGGACTGACTGGAAAAGTGGTTCTAAAGCCCTGGGAATTGGTTTGTGGGAATTTGGAAACACTGAATGAGGCAGACTAGAGAAGCCCTCGAAAGCTGTAAGCAGAGCTCAAAGGGCAAAATAAAAGCATAAGAACTATGATTTCTGGTAAAAGTTCAATACAGTAGTGGGACAGAGGTGGTGTGCACCTTTAATCCCAACATTCCGGAGACAGAGGCAGGTGGATGCCGGAGGCAGAGGCTAGAGTTCCAGGACAGCCAGGGCTACTCAGAGAAACCCTGTCTGGAAAAAGTTGGTTTTTTGTTTTTTAAAAAAAGAAAAGAAAAAAGGAAGGTGGGGGAAGGGAGAGGAAGGAAGTTAATTTAAAATGCTAATAAAAATGCCACCAGAAAAGGTTGGGCACACATGATTTCAAGCGAAAAGAAGACCTTACTGGGAAATGCACTGGAAGTCGCTTGTGTTTCATTCTGGCAAGTCACTTTGGTAAGAAACTAAATTCAAAAGTAGTGGACTAATTACATTTATGGAGGCAGTTTCAAGATACCACATAGTTTAGGTTGTGGCATGATTCTCGCTGAGACTGATTTTCACTAGAATTTACAGTGAGACTTGGGATCAAAAAGTAGAGTGGAATTGCAGTTTGCCCCTAATAGAAGCATCTGGAAAGAAAGTTGGGGCCAAGGCAAGAGATTGCTGAACAGACTACAACCATTAAGAAGACAAATACTTTGAGCTGGGACAATGGGGAACATGCCTGGAGGGAACCTCAGGAATGGCCCGATTCCACCCCAGGGGACCAATTGTAAAGGCTTTTATAATACCTCCCCAGTAAAGATAGGAATTTTGTTTCAGGGTGACCTGTTTGCAAAGCTGAGCCTGGAAAAATGTTTCCCTGGTACTCCTTTCACTGAGCTCAGCCTTCCAGACTCTCAGACACTCCTACACGGTCCAAGTGGCTACTGCTCCAGCTGACTGCATGCCTGGCATCACCCACAGAGTGCTGTTGTGTTTTTGTTGCTTTGTTTTGTTTTTGCTGAAAGTGCAGGAGTTATAAGAGCCCTGGAGGCTCAAAGGGAAGACTTCAAAGGAAAGCAAGGCCAAGGTGTGTCCCTGACAGGTTAATGCTTGGAGCTAAAGCCTAAACTTCAGAGGAAACCTAGGATGTTAGACAAGGACAATGTCCCTTTTTCTTGTTTTTCTCAGGTGTTGATCACAGCAGTGATAAAAATGGTAATAAAATCAGGGCTAAAAAAAAAGTAATCTTCTACCCAGAGTTTTGGGTTTAGCTGATTATTTTTGAAGTTGGGTAGCCCAGGCTGGCTTCAAACTGTCTAAAATCTACCTGCTTTGGCCTCCAAAGTGCCAGGACTAAAGGTGCACGCCTCTCTCCACTGTTAGGCTTTACTCTGCTGTTACCTATCCAGATCAAAGAAGGGGGTGGGGTGGCACACGCTTTTAATCCCAGCACAGGGGGAAGCAGATCTCTGTGAGTTCAAGGCCAGCCTGGTCTACAGAGCAAGTTCCAGGACAGCCAGGGCTGCACAAACACTGACTCAAAGAAAATCTCCCAGGCACGTGTAAGGAAGCATGCATTTGCCAAAGGCTGCTATTGATGATGCAGTTGAGTAAAAACTAAGGAGAGCACTCAGTATGCGCCATTTGGCCAAACAAAGAGAACATCTTAAACCCTGTGCAGGGCACCCCTCCATCAGAGAGGCAGTGGCTGCTCTGTGAGCCCGAGGGCTGTCCACTCAGAGCCAGTTCTTTTTTTTTTTTTTTTTTTTTTTTTTTTTTTTTTTTTTTTTTTTTTTTTTTTTTTTTTTTTTTGGTTTTTTCGAGACAGGGTTTCTCTGTGGCTTTGGAGCCTGTCCTGGAACTAGCTCTGTAGACCAGGCTGGTCTCGAACTCACAGAGATCCGCCTGCCTCTGCCTCCCGAGTGCTGGGATTAAAGGCGTGCGCCACCATCACCCGGCTCAGAGCCAGTTCTTAAGCATGTGGCAGCACACTGTTAATTGGCATGGAGTTCCTGCTGCGCAGGTTCTGGGTGATAGATTAGAAAATGGTTTTCAAACTATTGAGTTTTTGATCTCGCGAGGAAGGAGATGGCAAGCCCTACTGGGGTCTTTTGCAGTGTCTGAAAACCAAACAGAATGGGGGAGGGGACCTGGTGCTGGCACTGAGCAGGCTACCCATCTGAGGGATTGTGCTCAGGACTGGGGGCCGTCAGGCCTGGTGATCTCCCCTGTTCCCACTGTTACTACCTCTTTCTCCTCCTCTGTCTCCCCACCGTCCAGGCATCTGTATACTGTGTGGCTGCAGTTCTCTGGACAGCAGCCAAGTTCAGTGTACCCCGAGACCACAAACTGGCCCTGCCGCGCAGGCTCAAGACCCTCCTTCTGGATATGGCCAGACGCCATGCTTCAGAACGGCCATCTGCAGCCGAGGCCATCAAGGTAACACACTATGGTCAGGCCTACTCAAAAGTCTCAGGGGTTAGGTTGGGGAACAGTGGGGAGTTCATGGCCTCAGCCTGTGATGCTGAAGCTAATAACCAGTTATCTTCAGAATGCTTCTCACCCGTGTAGGCAGCATGTAAAGGATTGGCACATCTTGTACATGGTCCTGATCCAGTCCTGCTGTGACCCTCCTTCCCAGTGCCTGCCTCTCAACTCCCCAAAACCAGGCAGCCCATGGCACGCCCCCCTCAGCCCCTGTTATCTGAGACTCCAGCTCTTCAGTTTTATTTACAGCTATGACAGGAAATCTAGACACCAGGCTGCCCGGGACTAGGATTATGCAGAGAAGTGCCAAGGGTTGCCCTCACAAATATTCCCTACAGTATCGGGAGAAATGGGGCAGGCGTGACAGAGCCAATGCCTGTCCTGCTGGGCTATCCTGCAGGGATGTCGCCTTTATTTCAGGTGTGCAGCAGCTACCTCCTTCAACGAGGCATGGACAGCAGCAAGATTCTGGCCCACCTGCGGGCGTCCACCTGCAAGGCAAGACAATGCTTCCCAAAAGTCACAAGGACTCCGCCATGCTGTCACTTGCTCCCACAGGGCCCTGCTTGTCTCTAGCTGCTTTGGAGACTTAGGGGGAATCTAGGGAAGAGGTAGTGACTATCCAGCTGCCTTCCCAGCAGCCCCTGCCGAGATGTGATGCCAACCACTGCACAGTGCATGCACTTCCTCAGGAAGACTGCTTCCTCTCTGGTCCCCCCACAACCTTTACATAGGAATCTGTAATCCCCTAATGGGGGGGGGGACCCAGAAGGGGTCCCAAACTGAGGATTACAGGTAGTGGGCAGGAACACTGGGCTCTCTGGCAGGCTTTGTGGGTTGGTTTTCTACCATCTTCACATCCCTAGAAAGCTACCCAGATTCACTGAAGGGGCCCGATGGCTCCGACTCTGCCTGTGCCAGCTCCCCCATGCCACAGAAACCTCCTTGAACTAACCTGGAGGCTTGTCTGGTGGCTATAAAGCACACATCTGTACAACACCTCCTCCTCAGCCCCAGTGGACCCCAACTGACCATTTATGACCTTCCACCCCAGGTTCACCCAGAGGAAGAGACCATCGGTCTCCAAAATGCCTTCTCAGTGGTTGAACTGAAACCTGCCATGGAGCCTGCTCCTGAGAGTAGTCCAGGTGGGCCTGCCCAAGCCTTCCCGCTCATTGGCCCCTGTACCTCTTAGCCGCAGCTGACCCCTGTCCTCCATCGTAATCCTGTCCTGAGTGGACACTTGCAACACATTTCACCCATAAGGCGGGATGGCCATGTCAGAATGACTGTCTGCCCTTGGCCTGAGCCTTACCCTCCCTCACTGAGGACTCTGCCACCTGCAGGTGCTCTTCACAGTCAGTCCCAATCTTCCTTCCCCAGTCTTCATCATTTATAAGCCAGTGGATAAAAGACCCCCCACACACACACCTTATAGCAGCATCACAGCCTCCTGGCTATGTCCCTGTTTCCTCGCTATAGCTCTTCCCAGGTGTTTTCTCTCTCTCTCT
Source organism: Microtus ochrogaster (assembly GCF_000317375.1). Classification (NCBI taxonomy): domain Eukaryota; kingdom Metazoa; phylum Chordata; class Mammalia; order Rodentia; family Cricetidae; genus Microtus; species Microtus ochrogaster. The sequence goes on from NC_022015.1 coordinate 32,846,731, forward strand.
CTCTCTCTTTCTCTCTCTCTCTCTCTCTCTCTCTCTCTCTCTCTCTCTCTCTCACACACACACACACACACACACACACGCACCCTTAGGCTCCAGGGCTAAGCTTGACATAGAACTGCCTATGGATATATGAGGTGCCCTGCTGTGAGATTGTACATGTAGGGTCACACAAAGGCCCACTGCTCCTTCTGGCCCCAACTGCCTACTGTCCCCAGGCTTCCTGCAGGTCAGCAGTGATACCAAGCTTGTTGCTGTCTCAGGGCCTGTGCCTAGTCTACCCCACTGCTGCAAAGAAGCCTGCGAGCTGCCAGCGGCCTTCACCTCTGAGGCCACTCACTTTAAGCCCATAGTCCTGGCTCAGGACATGGGTGTTGCCAGGTGAGTGTCCCCATCCCCTGCCAGCAGTGATCCCAGGCACAAGCGGTCCCTCCTGAGGTCTCTTCTCTCTCCACAGAGACCAGTTTGCCTTGTCTTCAGAGCCAAATGAGAAGCCCGAAGATGGAAGCAGTCTGCTGGAAAGGGAGGGACCAGGAAAGCAGGCCTCGCGGGAGCTGGTGGAAGACACTGACTTGAAGATGTCTGACCAGCTGCCACCCTACCCTGCTGGTGACTCAGTGCCCCACAGCTCAGCCAAGAAGTGCTCCTGCCCACACGGCCCCTCTCTGGCCAGCCAACAAAAAGGAATATCAGAAACACCCAGCTCTCCTGTCTCTTCCCTGCCCCCTGAGCACAGGTCAGATGGTCAGGGTTCACTAGGAACCACTCTGCCCTCAGGGTCCACCTCAGCCAACCAAGGCCCTCGACACCCATCTAAGCCACCCAGGGGCAAGGCTGCATTGAGTCCCGGCAGCCCTAGGGGCCCAGATGGTCAACCTGGAAAGCCTCGGCCAACAGACCGCAAACTCTGTCCATCCAGTGTGGATACCTCATCACCCCCTAAGATGACAGCCTGCCCTTCACTGCAGGAAACCATGCGCCTCATCCAGGAGGAATTTGCCTTCGATGGTTACCTGGACAACGGGCTAGAGGCACTGATCATGGGTATGGAAGCCACAGGGGCCTCTCTGTAAGCTCAAGACAAGGGATAGGTAGAGGGAGGTGGTCCAAAGAGCATCAGTTTAGAGGGGACTCAGGGGTCCACACATCTGTCCTGCTGGAGTCAGTCAGGACAAACAAGGGCAGCTTACAGTTTATATCATGAAGGAAGAGAGCGTTGGGGCCTGTACCCTTCTGATCCCAAAGCCCTGAGACTGCCTCCCAGTGACCCAGTGCAAGGGAACCAGAAAGCCTCCCTATATAACCTGAGCCATCCTTTGCAAACCAGGGGAGTATATTTACGCCTTGAAAGACCTCACCTTTGCCACTTTCTGTGGTGCCATATCTGAGAAGTTCTGTGACCTGTACTGGGATGAGCAGTTGCTGCAGAACCTCTTCAGGGTGGTCAACGGGCCAGCCTCACCCTCTGAGAGGTAAGTACCTGGGCCCAGCCATCCCTGTTCTGGGCAGACCGAGCCACCAAACCCTGTGGGCTCAGTGCCTACAGCCACCCTCATCCACTCTGACTGCCCCAGGGCAACTCTGTGGTGCTGCATGTGATTGTTGCTGGTGTTCACGGTTGGGGACAGTGGCAGGAAGGGAAGGAGACACTGGTGACCACAAGTTCTACTTTTTAACAATGAAACAACTGCACCAGGCAGCCACACATGGTAGTATACATTTTTAATTCTAGTACTTGGAAGACAGAGGCCAGAACATTGCCATAGTTAGGGGCCAACGTATTGAGTTCCAGGTAAGCCATAGTGAGACCCTGTTTCACAAATACAGATAAACAAACAAGCAAATGAATAGTCACAGGCAAACATGCTTTCCCCATGCACCCAACCCTGTAGCATTTCCACAGCTGAGACTATACCCACCCTCTTCCAAGTGGGGCACTATGGAGCCAGTGCCCAGGGGTTCTGACACCAGGGAGATGACAGGGTCCCATCCTACCAGAGTATGCTCAGGTGACTTTCCATGGTGGTGCCACTCTGCACAGGCCTCATCCAAATGGGGGCCTGACTGATGCTCTTATTCCCAGCACTTCTGAGGAGCCTGGATCCCAGCCAGAACACTCGCCAAGCAGATGCTCACTGTCAAGCAAAAGGCCCTCACTACATGGACTCGGTAAGAGACAAGCCTGCATCACAAGAACAGGCAAGAACTATACTCAGTGGGGTCCCCTGGACAGCTGCAGGAAGACTTCTGTTGTCAAGAACAGCCCTATGCTGGGAGACAGCCAAGCAGCCCGGATCTCAGGGCATGGAATGTCACGGGACAGTTTTCCATGCTTTCCTTAGCCAGCATTGACACTGGCTGTCCACAGCTCCTCTGAAAGTAGAAACCACTTAAATACCAGAGCTGGCCTTCTAGATTGCTAGCTAGAACCAGGTCAACTTAAAAACTCAAAGAGCTGGACCTAGGGGTGCACGCCTTTAATCCCAGCACTCGGGAGGCAGAGACAGGATGATCTCTGTGACTTCGAGGCCTGCTTGCTCCACAGAGCAAGCTCCAGGACGGTTAGGACTACATAAAGAGAACTTACCTCAAAAAACAAACAAAACCTCAATAAGCGGTTTGAGGGAGAGAGGCCCACCAACCATCTGGGGGTCCCTAGGGACCAGTGCAGGGCTGTGATCACCTGGGTGTGTCTACTGGCCAGGATAAGACCATGGTGGTGACTTCATCCCTATTTAAGTAAGTCAAGGAGCAGGGTGATCATGTCTCAGGCACGAAGTCTACCTGCTCCCGCATGGCCAAGGAGCCAGAAGGCTGCTAGCACAGAGAGAAGCTTCTGGAGTGGCCAGAGTTCCGAGTACCCTGACAGGTTTGTATATGAAACAAATGTGTATGAGTGAGCTAGGTTTGATTTTTAAATACTCGAAAAGTGCACATAGGAACTGAGAGAACATATCCGCTTGGGATCAGTTCTAGGAGAGGAGAAAGTCCAGGTCCCAGAAAGGTTTGAGACAGCAGGGTGAGTACCTGAGGGAGCTGGGCCTGGCTAAGCCTGCCCCTTCACAAGCACTGCTGTGTCCCCCAACCCCTGTTCAGTTCCCCCTAGCACAGTAGCTGTGGCTAAGGCCCTTCATGAGGGTGTCTGGGTTTCCTCCACAGCTGAGGGTGGTGGTGAGGGTGCGACCCACTGACTGTTATCTTTCTTTCAAGGCAAGGAGAAGCCAGCCACAGCCTGGGGCAGTGGGGGGCCCTGCTCGCCCACAGCACTATCAGATGTAGATTCCGACACGCTCTCTCAGGGAAACTTTGAGGTTGGATTTCGGTCCCAGAGGTCAATAAAAGTCACACGGGAGCAACAACCAGAGGCCGAAGTGGATGGGCAGCCAGGCCCGAGCCAGGAGCCAACCAGCAATGCCTCAGACACGGTGACCCGGCTGGCCAAATCGGAGGACGGTGGCCCAGCTGTGTCCCCAGGTGCACCCGATTTCCAGAACTGCAGCCCTGGATGGTCCAGTGCCTTCTACGAAGCTGACTGCTTTGGAGCTGATGTCTACAACTACGTGAAGGACCTGGAGAGGCAGAAGGCCAATGGGCACACAGAACTGGAAGCCCAGAGTCCAGTGAGTCTGGGGTGTCTACCCAGTGCTGACGGGGAGGGCATCTGTGGCCTTAGGAGCACCACGGGCAAGGAGGCTTCTGCTCAGGCAAGGAGGCTTCTGCTCAGGCAAGGCTTCCGGGCCACCTAGGCCCAATGACAAGACTCTGAGAACACCCTATCCAGGCTGTGTCTGTTCATAGTGCTCTACCACTTGTTGGCCTGGCTCCCTGTAGCCTGCGTTAGAGGTTCTATACTGTGGGCACATGTTCCCACAGCTAAAAGCAGAGAATGACTTCTTTCCTATTAGCTGAGTCTGTGGCTTCCAGATGACACTAATCAGGGAGGGGTCACTTGGTCTTTGTGAGCGTGATTAAGTGTTGGGTTAAGCCTCCTGCAGATGGGCTGCAGGGGCAGGAATCTCTTCCAGAAGCAGCATGCATGCAGCAAGTTTAAGCTGGACTTAGGGTCAGTGTGGACTAACAAGGGTTTCCCTGACAGACAGCACCAGGAAAGACCTAGCCAATAGGAAGAAAGGAGTCTGGCCAGCATGGTATACAAAAGAACTTTGATAGCTCTAGAATGGACAGGCAGACCCGTTGCTGGGAGGAGGGAGTGTCAGTAGCTTGAACACGCCTATATATATGGCATCTGTGAACTACAGGCATCTCCACACTTCACACAGGCGGCCCCTGCCACCCCAGCATCCTGGCCTGGTTCTAGGCCTTGCTTTTGGCATCCAGGGGAGTGCTGCGGTTCAGTTCATCTTTATCTTCTTTTTGTCTACAATTTCTTGTTACTCTGCTTTCTTCTGATTGTTGTCTTATATGTATATCTGATCAATATTCATCACCCTTTTCCCAACTAAACCCAGCTGCCTTCCTGCTTAAATTATTCCTCAAGCCCCCCCACACACACACACACATACAAGGAACCAAAGCTTTTTAAAATTTTATAATAAATTCGGAATCAGATCTGGCCATAGGCAGAAACATACTATATAGCCTGTGTGTCCAAACAGGGAACAAACATCAGAGCCGACACTCATTTCCATGAGATACAGAGACATGACAACCACATACCCAAGCCCACTGTCCATAAGGTCATCTGTGTCCCCAGGAGCCTGACAAAGTGAATGGCCTGGAGAGGAGGCTCCCTGTGACCAGAGAAGGAAGGTAGTCTACCCTGAGCCAGGATGAGCCCGGGAGGCTGGAGACAGTAGAGGGGTTTGGGGCTACACCGACGGGCCTGCCTTTGCTTACTGAACAAGCCTCTGTCTTAGCAGACCCTGACTCTGCCGATGGTCCTTAAGAGCAGGGAAGCCACAAAGAGACTTGACCCTGGCCCTTTTGAGTCAGAGTCTAGAGAACTCTCCAGAAGCATCCAGGTGGGACCAGCCTGGTGGGTGAGGGGAAGGATACCTCAAAAGACAGACACATCCTAAGACTGGACCATGTCTCAGGAATCATCCCTAGGGGATTATGGGGATCTTCACTGTGCCTCCCCGTTAGGCAGTCAACCCATGGGTACCGGTGGGGTCTGGCATCCTTGAGAGATCATCCGTCAAGCAGTGGCTTCAAGGTGAACCTCTGGAGCCCACTCCTAGTTTTGGTTGTGAGCCTAGCCTTTAATGGCTGAGCCTTGTCTCTCCAGCCCCCCAGAACCTGCTTCTACGGTGTTCTCTCAATTATTTCATTTGTCTTTCTTATGCCAACCAAATGGCTGCAGCCCTAAGACACACTTATTCTTCCTGTGGCCGCTCAGGCAACTCACCAGGCTACTGTGCCTTCTGTGTCTGCATCTTGTGTAGAAGACAAGTGGTCCCTGAACCCACAGTTGCTCTGGCTTCATGCACTGTGCTTCCTCTTAGGAGCTGGAGCAGCAGCTCATGATCGAGAAAAGAAACTACAGGAAGACCCTCAAGTTTTACCAGAAACTCTTACAGAAGGAAAAACGGAACAAAGGTAGTAACACTGTACACCAGCTACCTGCTACAAAGGAGGTATGCTGGGGCGCCTGGAAACCACCTGCTGACTCTGCTCTGCCCTCAGGCTCTGAGGTAAGGACCATGTTGTCCAAACTTCGAGGACAGCTAGAAGAAATGAAGTCGAAGGTGCAGTTCCTGGGCCTGGTGAAAAAGTACCTCCAGGCAAGCAGACGTCTGCCCTGCCCACCCCAAGAATGAGTATGGGCCCTCAGATGGGTTTCCTTCCATCGTCTATGTATCAAAATATGTTAGCCATACACACAGGCCTTGGGTTCAAAGTACTGAGAAGCTCTGACACCCCTAAATCGGTAGCAAAGTGACCTATAGACACATATCTAGTAGTCAGCCATAATTCATTTCCTTTCCCCACAGGTCATGTATGCAGAGCGCTGGGGGCTGGAGCCCTGTGCTCTGCCGGTGATTGTGAACATCGCAGCGGCCCCCTGTGACACGTTAGATTTCAGCCCCCTGGACGAATCCTCTTCCCTCATCTTCTACAACGTCAACAAGCACCCGTGCAGCGGCCGGCAGAAGAAGGCCCGCATCCTGCAGGCTGGCACGCCCCTGGGACTCATGGCCTACCTCTACTCCAGGTGTGTCAGGTGCCCCAGAAGGACCTCCTGACCCTGGGGCACATTTTGAGAACAAAGGGGAGAAAAGCAAGGAAAGCCCTGTCTAGTATGGGTTGTGTAATTATTTAGACTTTGAGGATTGTCCAAGTCCCCTTAAGACCTCCTCTGGCCCTGATGCTGGGTCACGGGGTGTGAGAGCAACACTGTGGGAGAGCCTAGGGCAGGCTTCAGGTTAACATGTGAAAAAACCAAAAGCTCAAACACGATCATCTGCAAGGGCCTCCAAGGTATCATCTGGATCCAAATCACTAATCAAAATATGCCGTAGCGGGCATAGAGCTCTAGCTGTGGTAGTTTTATCTTCTGTCTCTCTGAGCATGCACACGACTTTGGTGGCAGCCTGAGAGATAAATGTTGCAGTGCCTGCCCCCAAGTTAGGTAGAGTCCTCACATCTATGCACAGGTGCCCAGGGTCGCAGGGCCATTTATGGGACTTGGGACTGGACTCTCATCCCTTCCTTCCTCCCTCCCTCCTTCCTTCACCCTGCCTTCCTCTGCCCCATAGAGCTCCAGTCTTGCCTTGTTTCTAGATAATTCAAGCTCCCTGAATAAAATTCTCCTCGCCTTGATGGCTGGTCCTGTGTGTAGGTCTGGAGCCAGAAAGGCCATTGTCACCTCCATAGTCCTGACACACTTTTAGAGTCCTCTTTGAGCAAGAGGCTATCAACTTCAGATCTGATTGGCAGGTAGCATTGAGAAAACAATTAGAAAACAAACTTCCTTTATAGAAGCCCAGGCCTTCTGGGATACACTTGATGTGTGCATGTTTAGTAGACATGCACATGTATGGTGTTTTGAGGTATAATGCAGTATGACGTGTACTGCATATGTGATGTACAGGCATGTAGTGTGCTGTGGGATATTATATAGTATACATAATTTTGTGTGTGTGAGTTTAGTGCATATTGTATGCATGTCATGTGTTTAAGTATACATATATGCAGTATGCTGTCACTATTATATGGTGTGTGTAATGTGTGAGTGTGTGTGCATGATGCACATGTAAAAATAAGGCCTGGTGTGTACTGGGGGTACTGTGTAATGTGGTATATCTGATACGTGTGTCGGTGTGTATGCTGGTGGTGCGTGACATTACTCCTGGGGTGACATGAATAAATATTTACTCACCCCAGATGGGGAACCAATGACAGACAAAAGTAACGATGTCATCAAAGTCTTTCTTGGTAAACCAATGAGTTTATTGAAGTTACATATAGGAATATGGTTGAGGGGTGACTCAAGAGCATGAATGGCTCAAAGGCAGCGATATCACTGGAAGCCCACCCAGCATGAGTGACTACTCACGAAAGCTAGAACCTTTGAGCTCACTGCACAACTTGTGGGCAAATCAGTGGGTCACGGTCTCCTCTCCTCAGGCAGCACAGTTGGTCAGATACTGTCTCTTCCACACAGGTAGTCTCAGCCTCTCCCAGGCAGCTCAGCCGGTATGGGTCTCCTCAGCAGTTTTGACTACTCTATAACTTAGAGAAGGGGAGGCTGTGGTGTATTGCTAAACTTCAGGGACTTCCTGAGACTTCTGAGTTGTTGACTTGCTCACAGTGAGTCTCCCTTTAGAACGTCCTGTTTAAAGCGCCTCCCTTTAGAGTGGGTGGAGGTGTTTTCTGGTGGATGTGAACACATGTGAGGGAGTATGTGGTGGGTGGCAGTACTGTGTAGTTTGGGTCATGGATGCTTATGGTCTGTGGTGCATGTTTGAGCAGAGAGCAGAGGAAGACAGAGCCTCCCCATCGAAGTAAACATTCACAAGGGGTTTTCTCAGCTCTGAGTACTCCATGGGCACTGTCTCTACAAGACAGGCTGGGTAGGGGACTGCTTAGTCACTGGCTTGAAATATGGCTATCAGAAACCTCATGTTTAAGAAAACTCAGAGAGACAGACCAGTGACTAAGCATCCTTGACCTTGGAGACAGTGTCTTCCACCCTGGAACTCCTGCACAAGACCCTCAACTTTATAATTGCCAGATTGTTGAAGGGTCACATTTAGAGCTCCTAGTAACGGCCCTTGCATGAGACTTTCTAGAAACCACTGCTCTGGGTAGAGATGTCCAATGAGATGCGACAGACCCCAGATCCCTTCAACACACACATACTGTATTAAGGAGGGCTGTCCCTGGGAGCACACAGGGTCACTTACCTCACGCAGCAGCTCCTCCTGTACACCTCACTGAGCACACACAGCTGCCTGTCGTCCCAGCCCTCGGTACACAGAACCCAGAACTGCAGGCACTGAGAGCCACGGTGATGGTCTGGCAATGAAGAGGGCCTCACCAAGCCTCACGAAAGGCATGGGTTTGAAATTAGGTCACTGACTCTCTTTTGTTCCTTAAAGGAGTCTTTCAACAAACTACCGTGTGCTGTTCTAACATAGAACTTACCACCTCGGGGGCTGGAGAGATGGCCCAGAGGTTAAGAGCACTGGCTGCTCTTCCAGAGGTCCTGAGTTCAATTCCCAGCAACCATATGGTGGCCCACAGCCATCTGTGGTGAAACCTGGTGCCCTCTTCTGGGGTGCAGGCATACATGCAGGCAGAACACTGTATACATAATAAATAAATCTTTAAAAAAAAAAAACTCACCACCTCTCCTTACATATGCTCACAAACACAGCTCATATATGCTCACACACAAGATTCCACAAAACTCTGTTCACACCACACATAGCTTTCACACACATCACACAATACATATATGTGAGGAAACTCACACATACTCTCATACTTTCATTGCTCTCATCCACACAGATCTCTCTCTCTTCACACACACACACACACCCTGAGAGGCTGCACACCTATTCACATATACACTTAGAACACACAGGCACACACACTCACTCCAGGACACTCACTCACTGCGGGGCAAGGTTGGAGGGAGGGTCCCGGCTGGCGTAGGCTCAAGAACCAATGTCACATTCTACCCTCAGTGACGCTTTCCTTGAGGGCTACGTCCAGCAGTTTCTCTACACTTTCCGGTACTTCTGCACACCGCACGACTTCCTGCACTTCCTCCTCGACCGCATCAGCAGCACCCTATCCAGGTACCACACGGGCTCCTGGCTAACCAGGGTAGGACCTATTAGCCTGTGAAGGACCCTGACAGGGATGAGGCTACAGATGAAGTGTCCCTGGGAAAGGTCAGGGCAAGATGGAGGAACTGAGGGATCATGGGTAAAGGAACCCAGCTGGAGTTGGCAGCTGGAGTCTATGTGCTAGGGTGGAGGAAGAACACTGGCAGGGGCCTGACTGCTTCCAAAAGAAAGCAGGGGTTAGCCGACACCCAAGCTAGAAGACAAGAGGGAGCCAAGTTCACCAGCCTAGCAAGGATAGTCCAAGTGGAAAGAGGCCTGTGGACCATAGCTTCCTTCCACAGGGCACCCAGGCCAGCAGACTGGGGAAAGGGCACCAGATCGGTGACCAGGTGGGTGGTGAACATGAAGGGAGTGATCTGTCCTCAGCCCTCACCTGGCCTGTCATCACTTGGGCTCTCCCCGAATTCCTCACCCTGAATGTGCCCAGTTGGGGCCTCTGCTGAGCCTTACCATCTGCCTCCAGGGCTCACCAGGATCCTACCTCGACCTTCACCAAGATCTACAGGCGGAGCCTCTGTGTCCTGCAGGCCTGGGTGGAAGACTGCTACACCGTGGACTTCATCAGGAACGCGGGGCTTCTAGGACAGCTTGAGGACTTCATTTCTTCCAAGGTGACTGCTGCACTGGCCAGCCCAGTCAGCGACTTCTGGGCTCTGGCAGAGAAAAGCACTCACTGCCATGTCCCAGGAACAACAGTGACACCCGGTGCCTCTGCCTAGATCCTGCCCCTAGATGGCACTGCCAAGCACCTGCTGGGCCTCTTGGAGGTGGGCACCGAGCGGCGGGCTGACAGTACCTCGCGAGGTGCAGACCTAGAGGATCCTAAGGAGGCAGAGGAGGACACCAGACCTTTTAATGCCCTCTGCAAGAGGTTCTCAGAGGATGGCATCTCCCGGAAGGTGGGGAATCTTTCCTGGGGATGGTTTCTCTAGCCAGGAGTGCATGCTGGAAGACATGACGTGTGCATATATACACATGCAGAAACAAGACATGCATGCACGCACGCCCATATGCAAGCGCACATATAGACATGTACACATACGCATGAGTGCTGCTTATGCATGACCCAGGCACTTCCCTGCTGGACCTGCACTTCCTGTCCTGTGGAAGGAAAGCCGTGGATTAGCAAGGTTCATTCTATCCTAGCCAGGGTCCTACTGTGACTCCCTGAACTCACCTTCCTGATTCCCAGGGCAGCAGACTGAGTGGAAGGATCCATGGGGGTCAATGAATGGTCTTCCCACCAGTACATGGAGATAGCTCCAAATCTAAGCAATGTGCATGGGTGGTCTGTTCAAGTGACCAGGACGGGAATCCTACCAACGTGCCTACGTGGAAGGGATTTATTCTCTGGCTCTACTTGAGCCAGTCTGAAGAGTTCTAGGTTGGGCCAGCCTACCCCCACTCTGCCCCATCCTAGCCTAGCCTGGCCCACTCAACCTGGAGGGGGGCATCTGTCTTACTTGCAGAGCTTCTCCTGGAGGCTGCCCCGGGCCAACGGGTTGGTGCTGCCTCACCATAAGGAACGCCAGTACACCATTGCATCAGCCCTGCCCAAGCCCTGCTTCTTTGAAGACTTCTATGGCCCCTATGCCAAAGCCAGTGAGAAGGGGCCTTATTTCTTGACGGAGTACAGCACCAACCAGCTCTTCACCCAGCTGACACTACTGCAGCAGGTGTGTGGGAGCTGGCACCACCACGAAGGGGACACAGACCTCCACATTAGGGTCAGCTGCTGGTGTCAGGGGGCCCAGGGATGCTCTGATGTTGATGAAGCCACAGCGCACACTTTTTAGGGGAACCGTAGAGGGATGTGGTTGCTGGGCGCACAAGTTCTATCTTTAAAGACGGTGCCCAGCAGGACTCTCCTCTCTAGCTACACAGGGCACTGGGCATCTCCCTGCCAACACAGTTCCTTAGTCCTTGCCCAGCTTGGGCACTGATCAGCTACTACCTCTGTCCTTGCCCTCAGCCCAGAACCTAGGCATAGGCATACCCAGATCTTCACCATCCTGTAACCCAATGTCATGAGGCAGGTGACAGTGCCGAGTGATCCTTGTCACTATCATCAGACCTGCACACAGAAAACTCTTCCAGCCGAGCCATGACATGCTTGGCAGGTTGATCTCTGGTTGCACAAATGGCTTCAAAGTACTGAAGCCCTCTTTGAGACACTGCTTTGACCATCAGGCCCTTGGGAGCAGCGGGCTAACCATCTGCTCCATGTCCCCGACAGGAATTGTTTCAAAAGTGCCACCCTGTCCACTTCCTAAATTCACGGGCCTTGGGTGTCATGGACAAAAATGCAGCCATTCCCAAGTGAGTATTCACTCCTCAGGGTGGCCCTGGGAGTCCTTGGTTTGGAAGGTGAGAGGGTCTGGGGGAAGGGGACTCCCCCAAGGTCCTGGCTGAAGGGAGACACTTGGTTCTCATCCTGAGGGAAGGATACCTTGCCCCCCTCCCACTCTGCACAGAGACCCCACACCCCCAGGGTTTGGCAAGACACATTCTCACACCCCCAGGTGACAAGCACCATGTTTTTCTTCCAGAGCCAGCTCTTCTGAGTCTCTGTCCGCCAAAGCCTGCAGTCTGTTCCTCCCCAACTACATCCAGGACAAGTATCTGCTACAGCTTTTAAGAAACGCCGATGACGTCAGCACCTGGGTGGCTGCTGAAATTGTGACCAGTCATACCTCCAAGGTAGACACCTCCATGGCTCTGGGGTCAGAAGGACCTGTGGGGTGGGTTCTGCATGGCCGTGCTCCTGCGAGACCACAGCCAGTCCCTTCTCCGGGTGCAGGGAATCCACATTTTGTGTCTCAGCGCCACAGTCAACTCAAGGCAAAGGGCAAGAGTGAGGTGTTTACTAATGTCAGCAGAAACATCCCACGCCATGAGCTCCTGAGTGCACGGTGGTCACAGCCCAGCTTGAGACTATCTCCTCTCTCTGCTGGGGATGACCCATACCTGTGGATCACCCGGAAAGCAGACTGTGTGAAACCTCCAGCAGGACACTGGGCAGGAGACTGTACACAGTCTCTTATATACATACAATCACTCACTCATCCATTCTTTGTACACACAATCCTTCGTACACAGTCCCTCACAAGACACAGTCACACATGGCGGGGCAGGAAGGGAGAAAGAAAGAAACCGACACATCGACACATCCCTCACAGTCTCTCTCTCTCACGGCCCCTCACAGCCACAGTTCACCTATCTAGCCCTTTGCAGTCAGTCACCTGCAGCACACACAATCCTTCATGGACGCAGTCCCTTGCACATTCACAATAGCTTACACACTGCCCTTTACAAAGCTGTCAGCTTTCTTGTAACCGCAACAGAATGTCTGACTTAAGTGCGGAGGAGGAGCGATTTGTTTAACATAGAGCTCCAGAGTTTTCAGTCTATCGCGGTAGGGGTGGCATGACGGAGTTGCTCGCATCATGGCGGACAAGACATAGAGCCGAGACAGGAAGGGGCCAGAGCAAGACACGCCCTTTCGGACCCACTTCTTCAGCTATGCCATCTTTCCACAGCTCTGTCAGAGTCCATTCGGATGTGGAAACCATCAGTAGAATAAACCATTCATTAGACCAGAGCCCCAGTCCAGTCGAGTGAACAAGGATTAGCCATTGAATACATAGTCTCTCACACGGATGATCCTCCAGCTGCTTCGTACACACAATATAGCCTCTCATACAGAGAATCCTCACGCTCCCTCATGCACGGTTGTCCACACACACGGTTCCTCACACCCAGTCCGTCATAGTCCCCCACGGTCCCTTACACTCAACCGGTCTTCATAACACTCCTCCATACCCACAGACTCCCAAACACAAAGCTCTTCTCACACACAGTTCCCCACGTGCAAAATTCTTCACATGTATCCATTCCTCCACTCAGTTTCTTTCAAACACACTCCCTCACCCCACCCCCATCCAGTCACAACACACCCCAATCACCATGGTATCTTGTCCCAGCTTTATCTGAGTCTGTTCATGAAAAACTTGTCATCCTGAGCTGCCCTGCTTGCGCTGAGGCAGTGATCTTCCTGGCTAAACTGCTGGCCGCTATTCCTCGCTGACAGACCCCTACACTGCAGGCTCTCACCAAACTTGTGGAATTCTAATACTTGCTCAGTATCTGCTCAAGATCCAGCTTTTGTGGGCCCAAACCCAGGTTCTCCCTTAAGTCCTATGGGCCTTGAGCTAGACTGGATGATTCAGACTGCTCACAGACATGTCCTGGCAGTCTAAAAGAGGCTGTCTTTGTTTGGGTTTCTATTGCTGTGATGGAACACCATGACCAAAAGGCAAGTTGGGGAGGAAAAGCTTTATTTGGCTTATACTTCTATATCACTATTTGTTATGGAAGGAAGTCAAGACAGGCACTCAAATAGGCCAGGAACCTAGAGGCAGGAGCTGATGCAGAGGCCATGGAAGGGTGCTGCTTACTGGCTTGCTCCCCATGTCTTGATCAGCCTGCTTTCTTATAGAACTCTGGACCACCAGCTCAGGGGTGGCAGCACCCACAACGGGCTGGACTCTCCCCCATCAATCACTAATTAAGAAAATAATCTATTAGGCTGGCCTACAGCCTGATCTTATGGAGGCATTTTCTCAGTCGAAGTTCCTCCTCTCAGATGACTACGGTTTGTGTCAAGTTGACATAAATCTAGCCAGCAAAGGGACTATCACCTGCCTCAGGTCAGGACTTCCCTCCAGGTTCTCACCCAGGAAGATCCATTGTCCTCAGCTTCTCAAGACAAGGTCCTCCCAATCCTTAGGGTCTGCACCTTCACCCAGTAAAACACTCTTGTTACACAAGGTTCTAATTTCTTCTCCTAGTCAGTGCAAGGTAGGATCAAGTGAGTTCCTTCCCACACAAGCAAACAGAAGATCTGACTGAGCATCAGGATGCAAAGGCTGTCTGTGCAATGCAGTTTATTCCCTCTGCAGCAAGAAGGATGGAGACCTCAGACCACGGTGGGCTCCCATCACCACCAGGACCACAACTCCCCCAAAGATAACTGAACCCCAGTGATCAGGGCTCCTGCAGCATGAAACCCACATTAGCTACACAAATTCAACATTCACACTTCTGCCAGAACATGGGAGCAAAGGGTGTGGGCTTCTTAGTTTGCTGTAATCTGTGATGCTATGAGTATCATGTATGACATTAAAATGTGTCAGGGGCTAGGTAGGGTGGCATATGCCTTTAATCCTAGCACTTGGAAGACAAAGGCAAGTGGATCTCTATGAGCTCAAGTCTAGCCTGATCTATATAGCAAGTTCAAGTACAACCAGGGCTACATACAAAGACCCTGTCTAGAGGCTCTCAGCAGTTGAGAGCACTGACTGCTCTTCCAGAGGACCTGGGTTCAATTCCCAGCACCCACATGACATCTAATGACTGGCTGTAGCTCCAACATCTGACGCCCCCACACAGACATACATGCAGGCAAAACACCAATGTATATAAAATAAGAGGAAATAAATTGCTTTGAAAAAAAAAAAGTCAGGTCCTCAACAAAGCCCATGTGACTGTGATGTACAGGACCAGAAGAAAGATGATGGAAGTCACGTCACAGACCTCAGTGTCCCTGGGCATGCCCCATCCCCAGGCACCCAGGGCCCCTCCCAGCCTGAAGTCACCGAACCCAATGGTAAAAGCCAGAGTGATACATCCTGGTGCATAAGTATCCTTCTGGGTCGGCAGGGTGGGACGTGAGGACCTACATCCTGCCCTCTGAGCATCTAAATACAAAGCACCACAGTGACAGCTTGGCCACTGCTGTAGAAGGAGCCGTGTTCAGATATGGATCAGGAACTCTCACTGGGAGACATGAAATAAGACTGCACCATGTCCTTTTGACCAGTGAGCTCATCGCATTTTAAAATACATGTCGTATTGATGTTCTGCAATTACTTACTAGGGTGCCAAGATACTCCAAAGATTGAGTCTTTTTTTTTTTTTTTTTTTTTTTTGGTTTTTCGAGACAGGTTTCTCTGTGGTTTTGGAGTCCTAGAACTAGCTCACAGAGATCCACCTGCCTCTGCCTCCCAAATGCTGGGATTAAAGGCGTGCACCACCATCGCCCGGCCAAAGACTGAGTCTTAACACCTATAAACTTACAGAAGATTGTTGAAACATGGAGATTGGCCAGACAGTACAGTGGAGTCAACCAAAAACATTGGGGAGAAAAAGTCTGATCCATTCAAATGATGTCCTGGGAGCTCATGGCGGCTTTCTCAAAGCTATTACACGTGATGCCCCAAACCAATTGCAGGCAACACTCAGGGCTCTACATCTATATACCACTTTGTCATGGGGCTCTGTTGCTTGAGAACGGGCTATTTCAGCGGGTCTCGGTTGTTCCTGTTGCTCATCTCTATGGTTCAGTCTTGTCATGTTGGTTCTGGGGCACAAGCTTACTGTTTTGTGCATGCCTGTGCAGAATTCCGCTGAGCTCTACATCTTTAAAGACACCGTCATCGTTTTCTCGTTTCAGCTGCAAGTGAACTTGCTGTCCAAATTCCTGCTGATTGCAAAGTCTTGCTATGAACAGAGGAACTTTGCCACAGCCATGCAGATCCTGGGAGGTTTGGAGCACCTGGCTGTAAGGCAGTCCCCTGTGCGTCATGTGGGATTTAGGGGGCTAAGGGCATGGGCAAATACATAAGACCACAAGATCTCACTTGTGTTTCCATCTCAGGCCTGGAAAATCCTGCCTGCGAAGATTGCTGAGATCATGGAAGAGCTGAAAGCTGTGGAGGTTTGTACAGTTCTTTGCAGAGCTTCCCCTGAACGACTTGCTCCATTGCATCTCAGGGAACTCACAGCAGGGAATCCGAAACACATAGGCTGGGTGTGGTGGCACACTTCTACAATCCCAGCACTCAGGAAGCAGAAGCAAACAGATCTCAGTGAGTTCAAGACTAGCCTGGTCTACATAGCAAGTACTAGGCCAGCTATAGCCACCTAGTGAGACCCTGCCTCAGGCCTGTAGAATGAAGATGCCTGTCTGCTGGTTTACCTGACTAGTCTGACATCCCAGCCCAGGCTATGGGTGCAAGGGATGCCTGGACCAGGGCAAGTAGGAGGCCTGCCCCAGTGGCAGAGGTGGCCTCGTGAGTTGACAGGCAGGACACACAGATTAAATGTCTGTGCATTTCCTACTGAGGCAGCAGGAGCCTCACAGACATTAGCCTGAGGCAAATACCCAGAGTAGTTCTAGCCTGTGCTGTCCCAGAATTCAAAGCCCAGGGCCTGCAGCAGCTCCTGCGGGAAGGGATTCTTTTCTGGAATCGGAAGTAAGGAATTGGCTTTTTGAGCAGCAAAAGCTTTCTGTGGCTGTCAGTGTTTCCATGGCAGAAAGCTTATGATATCTGGGCTTTTGACCTACAGTTCAGAAACTGCAGACTCATTTTGGACTGTATGTTCAGTGAGGTATGAGGGGGCTCTCATGCCCGAGGAAGACAGGTATTAACAGGGACAGGTGAGCAGGCCCTCCTAGGTGATGACTATCCATTTCCCATGCTCACTTCCCTGGCTGTTCCTCCAGGTATTCCTGAAGAGCGACAGCCTGTGTCTGATGGAAGGGCGGCGCTTCCGGGCCCAGCCTACCCTGCCCTCTGCCCACCTGCTGGCCATGCACATCCAGCAGCTAGAGACGGGAGGCTTCACCATGACAAATGGAGCCCACAGGTGGAGTAAGCTGAGGTAAGAGGCCTTCACCCTGCCCAGCAGAGCCCACGGGTAGAGCAAGGTGAGGTGAGGGGGCTTCCCTGTGACCAAAGGGGTGCGCAGATGAAGTCAGCAGAGGTAAGGGGCTGCACCCAGTCCAATACGTCCTACCAGTGAGCACAGTCAAGTGCAAGTCCTCTGCCCAGTGCCGTGCACATGGCCCCAGACATTCTTCTCACCTCCCATCCTCCCATCTCATCTCATTGTCTAGAGTGATGAGAGAATGGCCTTGCTAGGTAGATGAAAACAACCTGCCTAATGCAAGATCTGCCGTGTGTGTGTGTGTGTGTGTGTGTGTGTGTGTGTGTGTGTGTGTGTGTATGCATACACATATGGAGGCCCAAGGTCAACCTTAGATGTGATTCCTTGGGAGCCATTCACCTTGTTTTTCGAGATAGAGTTTCTCATTGGGACCTGAGGCTTGCTGGAGACTAGGCTGTGTAGCCAGCAGGACTGGGGCTTCTGAATGGCTCCACGTTCCTAATACCAAGACCACAAGTGCTTGCCATTGCCTCTGGCATTTTCATTTACATGAGTGCTAGGGATCAACTTGGGTTCTCATGCTGTACAGCAAGCACTTTACCAACTGAGCCTCTAATCAGCCTCAAGATCCCCTTTTTAGATAGCCACCAGGAAGGAAGGAAGGAAGGAAGGAAGGAAGGAAGGAAGGAAGGAAGGAAGGAAGGAAGGAAGGAAGGAAGGAAAAGAAAACTCACTAGCAGTACATGCCTATTGCAATAGGAAGCTATGTGGGCAAAAAGAAATTTAAAGACAAGGAAATGCCACAGAGGTGGGTGAAGAGCTCTTATCTGCTCTTCACAACTTTATGTATGCACAGACATGACCGTCCTTTAAAGAACAAAAGCAATGAACATACTGTTCTCGAACTGAGATGGACATGCGTATCTGCAGGTCTGTTGTCCCCGGCAGGAGGAAGGGCTTCTGAGTTCCAGGAACCACCAGTGATGTGTTCCCAGTACACAGGAGCCAGAAGGCCCTAGCAGAGCTAGGACAATAAGAATAGGTTTGGGAGGTTTGTTTTCCGTGTTGAAGACCTCAAGTGGAGCAGCCTGACACAGAGGTTTTCAGTGAATATTTATGAAGGGCAAAGGGAGTGGGGGGTGGGAGAATGGGGATGGGGGTGCACAGTCATGAAGTGTGTCCTTGTGACTAAGTACAGAAAACTGCCCCTGCAGTGCTGCGCTTTGGAAAGGCGTGGTTTGAGCCATTCCTGAGAAGACATTAGGATCAGTTGGCTAACATGCAAACTAACAAACTTTTTCTTTCCCCCCCCACAAAAGAAACATCGCCAAGGTGGCAAGCCAGGTGCACGCATTCCAGGAGAACCCCTACACATTCAGCCCTGATCCCAAGCTACAGGCGCACCTCAAACAAAGAATTGCCCGTTTTAGCGGGGCGGATGTTTCCATCTTAGCAGCAGATAACAGGGCCAATTTTCACCAGATCCCAGGCGAAAAGCACTCCCGGAAGATCCAAGACAAATTGAGGAGAATGAAAGCCACGTTCCAGTAGCCAAGGGCTCCATCTTGGTGTAGACTCTCTCCGAGTGGTACCAGAAGATGGGTCAGGTGGAAGGAACTCCCAGGTCTGGTTGCGGAGGCTCTGGGTGGCCTGGAGAAAACTGCTTTTACTTCCTAGAACAGAATTGGAAGCTGCAAGGGACTAACCTGAGGTCACTCACATGGAGGGCTGAGCCAACTCCAACCTGGCCCTACCCCCAAGGCAGGGTGAACACAGAGTTTGGTGGGCAGGCCTGTTTTGGCTGGAATTTAAAAAATCAAATTTACAAATGAAAAGGGAATCGAGTAAACTACCCCCAGAGCTTCAGGCTCCAATATCTGCGGCTCCCACCTATTTTTCATTGATCTCTCCAAACCCCAACACAGACCCACATCTGACTCCAGAAGAGCCCAAACTTAGCCACTTGCTGACCAGTGTTTTTATTTCCACTCAGCAAGAAGGACCAAAACTCTCTTTTGCACTTAGCAGCTCCAAAGGGTCTGGAACCTACCACTGGAGCCCAAGGTTTCTAGCAACCTGTCTTGGCCAGGTTTATACTCCCACCCCCACCCATCTGCAGCTGATCCTGCCAAGTCCCCCCACCCCCACCCCTGTCCTCTCAGCCTCCAGAGAGTGGGAAAAGCCTCTGTCCCAGCCGGGCTTTCTGCCTCAGCAACTGACCCTCCCCATGGCCTGTTGCCTTCTGCCCCCAGCTTACAACAGCTGCATTTGACAGGGCTGCTGGGCAGAGGCTCTTGCTCCTGGCAAAGGGGAAAGAACACTGTACACTGACGGCAGCACCAATGCAGGCTCGCTTTCCTGGGGTCTCTGGGAGCCACGTGGGCCCTGAGAATGGCTGCCTATCTGCCTTCAGCAGCCGTGCATGCGCACACCTGTCCACTGTGTTCCCTCCGCTCTGCGCTTTGTTAGCCAGACAAAGGTGGATCTCTGGCTTCGTGGGAAGGGGTCCACTGGCCAGGAGGGCTGAAAATACGATGGAGCGCAGCAGGTTGTCCAGACACCTTAAGCAACTGGCACCCACTGAGCCCTGCCTGCCACAAGACCAAGACTGTTCCGTATTTTAGAAGTAGGGATTTTGTAGGTAAAGCAGCTAGCGGTATTTCTAGGAAGCTATGACTTGTGACCAGATGCTAGATTTTTCATGCTGAGGTGTGTGTTTCCTCACATGAATTTGCTGGAGACACCAGGCCCTCCTTACACTGGATGTAAGGGGGACTGGGAGTCCTGGCCATGCACATGCAACATAACCGTTTGGGAGCTTTTCTATAAGGATTACGTTCTGTTGATCAACGCCGACATTTTCAGACTTTGTATCTAGTGCAGGAGGTGTCCAGCGCAAACCAGCATTCCAACGGTGCTGACTTATTGCGTGGGGAAGTGAACAGGCTTTTGGCTTCAGCCCTGTTTGCATGGCACCCTGATGTCACAAGATACAGATTTCTAAATAAAGTCATTTCTACCAAGCTACTGCCGTATGGTCTGTTTTCGGAGATTTCAAAAACAATGCTCACAGTCTGGTGGTGGTGGCGCACGCCTTTAATCCCAGCACTCGGGAGGCAGAGGCAGGCGGATCTCTGAGAGTTCGAGACCAGCCTGGTCTACGAGAGCTAGTTCCAGGACAGGCTCCAAAACCACAGAGAAACCCTGTCTTGAAAAACAAAAACAACGCTCTCTTTGAGGCTAAAGTAAGTCCTCCTTGGCTTGGCAGGGGCACCTCACCTAGGGTCTCAAAGGACTTCGATAGGAAATATACCCAGTCCAGGACTGAAAACCATACTTCCAGATCATACCACATTCTTGGTGACATTCACACCGTCACTATCACAGGGACCAGGGGTGGGAGACTCACCTCTGATTCAGTCAGCTGTCCTCCTCCAAACCAAGACTTCTGATGATCACAGCTCATTTTCCTATAGTGAGGGGGAGGGGTGTGCCTGCTGTAACCTGTGCACCTCAACCAGTGTCTAGTGATCAGCCTGTGGACAGGACAGAGCTGGCTGGTTTGTTTGACCACCCATTGGGACCACTCCTGAGCTCCCACGCTGTCTCAGAGACACCAAGGGGGTGGGGAGTGGCTTGCAGCTCAGAGTACTCATTCAGGACACAGTGAAGAGACAGGCTTAAGGCCAGGGGTTCTTTTTGTTTGTTTGTTTGTTGTTGTTTTTTTTCTTTTTTCGAGACAGGGTTTCTCTGTGGCTTTGGAGCCTGTCCTGGAACTAGCTCTCTTAGACCAGGCTGGTCTCGAACTCACAGAGATCCGCCTGCCTCTGTCTCCCAAGTGCTGGGATTAAAGGTGGGAGCCACCATGTCCGGCAAGGCCAGGGGTTCTTAAATGTGTTTACTGAATTTTTGTTGTTGTTGTTGCTGTTAATGAAAACTAGCAGGTTCTTAGGGGTGTTTTCATAATGATGACAGAGTGATCTGCCTGTGATTATGCAGAGGAAAAGGTGACAGTCATTGGCCTTCAAGGCTCAGTGATTCCCACCTCTCTGATCTCTTCCCTGTGCTGATCCTGGAGTCTGGTCCTGAGTGCTGTGCTTGAAGGAAGCCTCCAATACAAGATGGAGTTTAACAACCCTAAAACCACAATACTGAGAGTAAGCTCAGGACGGACACTTGGTGTGTTGAATGGACAAAGATGGCCCCCCACCAGCTCCCTCACCCTAGAGCCAGAAGGTACCAGTCCGGTGGGGTTTGAACCAGGTGATGAACACCCGAAAAACAACAAGCTATAGCTCAGAATGCTGTCTCAGGCAGCTAGGCTTGACTTGAATTGATATGGCCAGCTAGAGGTCATCCTGGCCTGCCCCAGTCAGGAGAAGCCCAACTGGTGATCCTTGGTCTTTGTTCAAGCCCTTGACCACAAGTCACTGAATAATAAAACAGTTTAGTGATGCGCAACGTAGCAGTCAGTCCCGCAGCAGGAGGCTAGTAAAATCCCAGAGGTAGGGCAGAAGACTGGTACTTCCTCCTGACTCTACTGCTCTCTGTAAAGCTACGGCTTGTCTAACCAGCCCACAGGTCACCAGGGATTATTTCCCATCTTTATATATTTCTTTTTCTTGTCTTACTTATGCTAGTCAAAACGTCTACACTAACTTTAAGCATCCTTTTCTGTTCTTTTGTTTTGTTTTGGTCTTATTGATACAAGTTTTCTCTGTGTAGCCCCAGATGTCCTGGAACCCACTCACTTGAAGACTCTGGGATCCATCAGCCTCCTGCCTCCCCACTGCAAGTGTGAGAAATGCTGGGATTAAAGGCCTGCACCACCACCCCACAGCTTCCTTTTCTTGATCCTAACTTTGGGGAGGGGAGGTGATATTAGTAGATATATTTTACTATACTAAAGAGATTCCTTGTAGTGTATGTGAACTAGGACTCCAATCCCAGCAGTGGGTCATTGATCTCTCTAAATCTAGCATCCAAGTGGCCTCCTTACAGTCATGAACACCCCACTGTTTGCTAGATTAATAAGTTTGATACAAAATATGTTCATCTTCCAAAGCCCATGGCCAGATGAAAGTAGGAAGGGTGACACTGTCACACTAATGACATGAATGAGTAACAGTTCCTGTGCACAAAGACAGAAAGGGTGCCAGAGTTTTGGTTTCTAGAGGTATTCATGAACTGTTTGTGAGCAGTAACAGACATAACAAATGTAAAAACACGCTATCTTCCTCACTCAGTCTTATTATATTGTACCTAGATTAGATATTTTTTGGATTCTTCATTTGGGGCGGGGAGGGGGGGCAGACAAGGTTTCTTTATGTAGCCCTAGCTGTCCCAGAACTCACTTTGTAGACCAGGCTGGCCTCGAACTCACAGAGATTAGCCTGCCTCTGCCTCCCTAGTGTTGGGATTAAAGGTGTGGGCCACTTCCTCCGGTTCATGAAATGATTTTTTTTTAACTTTTTTTTTTAAAGTGGGTTTTGTTTTATTTTGGTTTGGTTTTTGGTTTTGTTTTGTTTTACACGGTCTGCTTAGTGTAATGGGGCAAAACTTTGTTGTCGGGGCTAGGGCCCTGAAGGAAAGAGCTAGAAAAGGGCTGGGCTAAAAAAGCACCTCCACAACGGAACAAGGTGGGCAAGAGGGGCGGGACGCGGAGGGCGGGGCGGCTGGATAATGGGAGGGTCGTATCGA
This sequence comes from Microtus ochrogaster, assembly GCF_000317375.1. Taxonomy (NCBI): domain Eukaryota; kingdom Metazoa; phylum Chordata; class Mammalia; order Rodentia; family Cricetidae; genus Microtus; species Microtus ochrogaster. The sequence goes on from NC_022015.1 coordinate 32,869,479, forward strand.
CCCGTCCCAGACGCAAAGGACGGCGCACGGGGTCCTTACCGCGTGTGTGGGCGGTTCTGGAGGAGCGTTCCTTCAGTGAGGCTACAGCCTCAGAATACGCGCACCTTCTGGCTCCGGCATGCTGCTTCGTCCCCGGCGGCTAACCTCGTTCTCACCGCCGTCGCCAGCTAGCCCCGACGCCGAGCTGCGGCCGGCCGGGGACGTCCGGGTGACTACGTCTGATGCCTTCGCCCCTACTCCGGGCGCGATGGCGGAGCCTGGTTCTCCCAAGGCTCCCGTGTCCCCGGGCTCGGCGCAGCGCACTCCCTGGAGTGCCCGAGAAACGGAGCTACTTCTGGGCACCCTGCTGCAGCCGGCCATGTGGCGCTCACTACTGCTCGACCGCCGGCAGGCTCTGCCCACCTACCGCCGCGTGTCGGCCGCGCTGGCCCGGCAGCAAGTTAAGCGCACTCCGGCTCAGTGCCGCCGCCGTTACAAGTTTCTCAAGGACAAACTTCGAGACTCCCATGGCCAGCCGTCCGGACCCTACGACGACCAGATCCGCCAGCTCATGGGGCTGCTGGGCGACGATGGGCATCGGCGAACCCGCCGTCGCCCTGCGGGGCCTGGACGTCCCCAGCGCCGCGGCCGCTCGACCCTCCCGATGTTAGCGCCCGCACCTACAGCAGTCGAGCCAGGTAGGAGCACCTGGTGCGGGTTGGAATGGGCTGGTTCTAGCGGGGGTGGGGGTGGAACCCGGAGGTAAGGTTACACACGGACCACTAGCGGGACCACGCGTTTCTCTCGTAGGGGCTACGCAGCAGGTGACTGCGGAAGACGCTGACCCCGCGTCCGCGCTCAGGTTCAGTTCCTCCACTACGAAGTCTGCAGATTCCCGCCGCATCACTAGCTCCCCTGCCCCTACGGCCCTCGGCACTCTGGCTGCTGAGCCCGGCCGGGCCCTCGGATCCTCCCCGCCACCAACCCTCAACTATGACACGGAGGAACCAAATGAGTCTCCTGGCCTTCCCCAGGATCGTGCGGTCCCGCAAGTTGCACCGCAGTCTCTAAACAGCGCTCTGCTGCAGGCCTTGACGCACATGGGCGACATCTCGACAGTTCTGGGCCCTCTGCGCGACCAATTGGCGACCCTGAACCAGCACGTGGAGCAGCTGCGAGGTTCCTTCGACCAAACAGTTTCCCTGGCTGTGGGCTTCATTCTGGGCAGTGCAGCCTCCGAGCGGGGCATCCTTGGCGACCTGCGCCAATAAAGCTTGTCAGTTCTCCCCTTCAGAGCCGACCCCCACTCTACCTTGACCCCAATTAGTATCCCTACCCCAACCTAGCTTATTAAAATAAAGATTGTGTTTTGTACTTAATCCTGTGAATGAGTCTGGGTTTCACTGTCACGTCTAAGAATGAACCCCTACGGATAAGAGGGTACTAGGAAGTTAAGGGAAAGGTAAGCAGCCCCACTCCCCAGAATCGTGCAGGCGTTTCGGTGAAGGGTTGTGTGGGGTGCTGCACAGTTGCTCGTTTGGGTTACCAGTGTTCTCAAGGTGCGGGACTCTGCCCACCAGGAGCACTGGTCAGCAGCGAATGAAGCTGAGGGGCCAGGCTGGACGTGTAGAACGTCCCTACAATTCTACCCTCTCTTGAGCCAAACTCAGTTTGAATACAAGCTGTACTCCAGCCTTTGTTAACGGGGATCGATAGTCAAGAGCACAGCTCCGGGGGAAGATTCTCGGAGAGTGTCTGGTCCTTAAGAGAGGCGGCTTGGCCTGCATCCCACAGCCTAGCTTCTTCTAGGCTAGAATTTTCTAATTATAATTGAAATGCCTAGGTCCTCCAGGACTAGAGTCCGAGTGGGGGAGGGCTCGGCCGCAGTTAGAAAAGGATGTTGCAAGTGCTTCACTAGCATGACAATGCCTCCTCCGACTGCTACCCTTTTACAAATTCTGGGTCCATCCGGCCACACTGAGAGCCCCGGGACTGCTGCAGTCTTGCTGAAGGGAAATCCTGAGGAGTTTGTTCAGGTGGTCCCAAGGTCTTCAGTCCCTTCTAAAGACTGGGAATGGGCCTTATGCACGGACTGTTGGTTTGGATCTACAGCCAGGTACTGGGCCTCCTCGTGTGAGAGACCAATTTGGGGAGGACCCCGCTCAATATTGAGATAAAAAGTCTCAGCCGGGCGGTGGTGGTGCGCGCCTTTAATCCTACCACCCGGGCCTACCAAGTGAGTTCTAGGACAGCCAAGGCTACACGGAAAAACCTTGTCTCAGAAAAACAAGTCCAGCCCTTCTAATTACCTCCCCAGCACATACACACGTGGGAGGTCAGAGCCACAGAAACCCTGTCTCAAAATAAACAAAGCATGGTATAAAACCGGACTCGCTGAACATAGCAGACAATGAGGACTACTGAGAACTCAAGAACAATGGCACTGGGTTTTGATCCTACTGCACGTACTGGCTTTGTGGGAGCCTCGGCTGTTTGGATGCTCACCTAACTAGACCTGGAAGGAGGTGGGTGGTCCTTGGACTTCCCACAGGGCAGGGAACCCTGATTGCTCTTAGGGCTGGTGAGGGAGGAGGACTTGATTGGGGGAGGGGAGGGAAATGGGAGGCAGTGGCGGGGAGGAGGCAGAAATCTTTAATAAATTAATTAATTAAAAAAAAAGAAAAGAAAATCCATGAAAAACAACAAAAAAGACCCTGAATCTTTAAGGATGTGCTCACCCTGCAAATTACCAGCCCAGGCATACACCTGGGAGGTCAGCAGAGCCACAGGATGTAGACACTGGAGGTGGGGGCCTCAGGTACAGCCCAGGTGCTTCTACAACTCTAAAAGATTGTATTTCCCTTAGCGGGGGTTGGGGGGATGACCACGTCTTTAATCCAAGCATTCAGGAGGTAGAGGGAATTGAATCTCTTGAATCCAAGGCCAGTCAATAGTGAGTTCAGGACTACACAGAGAAACCCTGTCTCGATAGATAATAAAATATGTCTATCTAGCTATATCTATCTATCTAGCTAGCTAGCTAGCTAGCTAATCTATCTAATTGTATTTACCAGCAAGTGTACCCACACTAACCTTAATTCTGAAGAAGCTGTTCCCTGAACCTGAGGTAGACTCACCTGAGGATCTGGCTGAGCTAGCTACTTGTGAGCCTGAGGAGACCGAGGAACTGGCTCTGTCTTCAAACTTGAGGAATAAGTTTTGTCTGTTTTTAATGGCCTTAGAGAGATGAAAAGTTTTGGGTTTTGTTACTAATACTTTAGCTGACCTGACCTGGGTTTTTGGGTTTTTGTTTTGAAGCAGAACCTGTCTGGCTTTGAGCTCCTGGTGTAGACCAAGCTGACCTCTCAGAGAGCTACCTGCCTCTGGAGTGTTGATATTAAAGCTGTGAATTGCCACTCTCGGCCCAGTAGTTTATTTTCTTTTTTCTTTCTTTTCGAGAGAGGGTTTCTCTGTGTAGTCCTAGATGTCCCGAAGCTCAGTCTGTAGACAGGCTGGCCTCAAACTCACAGAGATCTGCCGGTTTTTATCTCCCACGTGCTAGAATTAAAGGTGTGCACCACCACCACCACCTGGCCTGGTTTCTTAAGTCTTTAAACTTAGATGTCCCCATCCCATTGGGTGTGAGGTTCGTACCTGGTTTTACAACTGATGGAGTTATGGAAATGCCCTTGTCATGAGTGAGTGTTTTGTTTTCTCCCTCATCCCAGTGGACTGTGCTTCCTGCTTAGAGTTCTGTGCTGTAGCCTGTCAGTATGGTGTCTCTACAAGACAGACCTGCTCCTTTGGGCAGCCTTCCCATTTTCTGAGCCTGGTCTCAGAAACTCGGTCTCCCAGCTCAGTTATTGAGTACCTGACTACTGCTACCCTGACCTGAGAGCAGGCTTCTGTAAGAAATTGCGGTGGGCCTTTGGGTAATGCCCTCTACCACTGGGCTGTCCTCGAGACAAAGATTTTGTATATGAGCCCCCCACTGTGAGGACCAGGCTTCCCGCTTCTTCACTGGACATCCTGTGTGGACTTCCCATCCTACCTGAAACTATGCTGTGAGGGAACCAGCATCCTGATGCTTCCTCAAATTTATGCCTAATATATGATCTGTAAAGTCAGCTCTTCGAGTGGTTTAGTACAGTGTTGATAAATGAATATTTATATGCGAACAACCTTATCAGTTTGGGGCTCTTTATCCCAGGAGTAGGTGGCTCTGTGGCTTTTATGATATTTTTGTTTTGTTTTGTTTTTGCTGTGATGGAAATAAGAGGCAAGGCCTTGTCCATGTTGGGTAAGGATCTACAATAGAACTGTGTTCCTATCTCTATTCTTAAAATTTAGCAAATGTAAATGATGAACAGCTCTTGTAAGAAAGCACTGAGCCCTCAGCTCCAGCCCTAACACCACCAATGCATAAATAAATCCTTTCCAGTTTCGAGTTCATAATCCCCCATCTCCTGGTTCTTGTCTCTCTAAATTAATGCTTGATCTACACATGCTTCTCTGAATCATGTCAGGTAAACAATGTCCCACAAGTAACTGGAGTTTTTTTTGTTGTTGGTGGTGGTGGTATTTACTTGTTTGATTGATTGTTTTTTTTTTTTTTGAGACGGGGTTTCTCTGTTACAGCCCCAGCTATCGTGGAACTCTCTCAGCAGGCAAGGTTGACCTCAAATTTACAGAGATCCTCTTGCCTCT
>NC_022015.1:32874527-32877415 GCF_000317375.1 Microtus ochrogaster
GCTTCCAGCAAATTGTTTTTATCTTATGAATCCTCAAATCCCTTCACAGACGTGGGACTATTGACTTTACTAACCAAGACATTGACCTATTGGAAAAGAACACATCTTTGGGTTTTGGAAACCCTGAGCTCTCCCTCTTTGTATGACTTCGGAGGTTCAAAGATTGCCTTTTCCCCACAGCTCTTCCTCCAACATCCTGAAGCTGTCCAGTCAGTCACTGGCTGGTCTTGCTCACCTGATGCCCACTGCGGGGCTGTCTGATTCTTGGTCACTTGACATTTCTTAGCATCATCACCATGCCTGGTAAATCTAGCTTCATCTTCTGTTTGTAACAGAAAATAACCATGCCAGCTCATGGCTATTCCCAGGCCTTGGGCATGGGCATCACAATTCTTTTCCTTGATGGGCAGCCTGATTTCAGCCAGTCACACATACGTGAGCAGTTGCTCTTCCACGGGAGTCTTCTGCTAAATGAAGAGTCTAGTTACTTCCTTCCTGTTCAAGCTAACTGTGGCACGTGATTCCATTCTCCTGCTTCTCTATGATGCCCATGCCAATCTAAAGGAGAGTTTTACTCTCATTGGTTCCTCTGTGACTAATCAACCCCCCCTTTACTGGTTGTATCATTTCTCACTAATGTTCAGTTGCCGACATAGCTGTCACTGCAGGTCCTGCTTTTAACTGGGGCTTGTTGAGGCATCTGACGAGGCCCAAGCTCCGTATCCCTCTCTGGTCCTATGCTTTTGCTTCTTTGTGGTGCTTCCTGTGCCCCCCCCCCCCCAGCCCATAGCTAGCTGCTCTAGTTTCCTGAGTGTACAGGCCCCTCCCTCAACCTTGAGGCAGTGTGTCCCTTGGCACCATATGTGACTATCCTGGGATATGCTACCTACGCTTAAGTGACTTCTTTTTTTAATTTTTTTTTTTTTTAAAGGCAGGGCTTCACTGTGTAACAGCCCTGACTGTTTTGAAATTTATTTTGTAGACCTCGAACTCACAGATATCTGTCCACCTCTGTTTCTGGAGTGCTGGGGTTAAAGGAGTGCGCTACCATGTCTGGCAACTTAAGTGAGTTCTTAATAACAGATCTCTTTTCTCCTGGTCTGGAACCACTAACACCATCTCTGTCATTCATTTCCAGTACAAGGTCTTGAACTTTTGTGTTTAAAAATGTGCTGTCTCAGTCCTTGATGACTTTCTCATAGCACTGGTGAACCCAGTACCCTTCGCTGAGCAGTATTCCTGGGGTTGTAGAATGTTCTAGAACTCACCTGAGCCCTTGGAATCTGGCCAGTATAACCACAGAACTGAATTTTATTTCATTTGAGACAAGGTCTTACTGTGTACCTTAGGCTGTCCTTGAACTCACAGAGATCTGCCTGCCACTGCCTCCTGAGTGCTGGGACTGCAGGTATGTACCACCAAACCATGTTAAACGGAATTTTTGATTTCCTTTAATTCAAGACACTACCAGCCACAAGTGCCTCGGGGGGGGGGGTCATAATTCTATTCCTATCTGTGCTGGGTGCACTTTATATTTAAATTTGTCCCAGTACAAAATTCTATTCCCTCCAGCACAGGTTACAACCCTGGGGGGGGGGGGTAAATTGGCACAAAGAGGCACTGGCCAGGGCTCTTTGCTCAGTCATCTGTCTCAGAGCAGCTCCCAACCCTTAAGGACCAAATTCACCTCCAGCACCCACTCCTGCTATTTATTATCTTTGAGGAGCATCTCAAGAGCCAGTCAAGGTGACGCTACTGTCATGCTATGAACACGGCATCTTAACGGACTGCCCATGAGAGGAGGGGTTCTCTGTATGGTAAGAGAGTCATGAGCATGCCATCCTGGAAGTCACACACTCAAAGGTCACACGGCAAGAGACATTAAGGGCTTCTAAATCACCAGCATTAAGAGGGGTTGGTGAGCTGTTTGGAAGCCTGGGGCCAGCAAAGACTGAGCTTTCTGTGCAAGGTCCAAGCCTTCTGTCCTAGCACTGGTGAAGCTAGTGACGCCGGGCCAAGCCTGCTGCAAGGCGGAAACAAGCCCCCTCCCGGGAGATGGCGCTCTAATCTTCTGAGTACCAGCAGGGGGCCGACCCCACAGCGTTCATAACAAGCTCAATCAGCAGCTGCGGCCTTCCTCTCAGTTACTCTCCTGCTGGGACCGGGCCTTCCCACGCGTCACGAAGCTTCCTAGTGAGGAGGGGGCGTTTTTCAAACTTTGCCTCAGCTTCACCACATTCTCTTCTCACCGAGCCCTCCTGAGAGCCGTGGTAAACCACTGGCGGTGGGCTGAACCGAAGCAAGCCCCTTCCTAAACATACAGGAAAAAGCACTCTGTCCTGGGAGCAGCTACTCCCGAAAGGCGCTCAGAGGTTCGGATCAAGGGCAGCCTCTCCCTAGATGCGCACGAGGACTCAACCTTCGGAGAACCTAGAAACTTCCATTTACCAGGAGGTCTTTCCCAAGGTTGGCCAAGTTAGGACATAATTGATGCCCACGCAGCCCCCACACTCAGCCTTCCGCTCTCCACTAAAGGCTTGCGGGTTTGGGGCAAGGGATAAGGAGGGTCTGGAGAGCCAACAAGGATGAGTGTGGGGATGTGATTAGCATAGAAGGCCAATAGGGAGGAAATGAGGGATGGTACGAGGTAGAGGGTCGGTAGAGAAAAGATGGAAGAAAGGGTTAGAAAGTCTGGGGGCGGCGGGGGGGGGGAGCAGAGTGTAGAAAGGAGGGGCTGGTCACGTGAGTGAAGGAGTGGGCTGGCTGGGCCGAGGGCCCCTGTTGTGAAGGCTGTAATTCCGGATCTTCTTTGTTGTTCTTTTGGAAAACTACAACTCCCAGACTCCCCCTGGACTATGGTTGCCTGTGCGCACACCTGCGCGCGGGTG
>NC_022015.1:32878220-32955569 GCF_000317375.1 Microtus ochrogaster
TTCACCCAATGAGCCATCCTGCCAGCTGTTTTGTTTTGTTTTTCTGTTTTTGAAACAAGGTATCTCTACTAAGCCCGCCTGGCTTGAAACTTCTTCAAAAGTCCTGCCTGCTGGGATTCCAAACATGAGCCGTGTGTGGCTTTGTATCTGGGTTTTTATGGGAGTCGTGTCCGCCCCCATTCCCCCCCCTCCGTGTTCCCTGTGTCCTCCCCCCCCCCCCCCAGTTTCAGTTGTCAGCTTATTTTAGTTGTTTCCCTGAAAGCTCACGTCTCTTTTTATCTGACGGCTCTGAGCCTGGACCTTCTAGGTGATTCCAGAGAACTAGACAAAGGTGTTTTTGGTTGCCAGGGTTCCCAAAACAAAACCCCACACCCACAGATTGGATGCCTGCAACTCAGTCCAAGTTCCCCAAGGCCACTCTGTGGCTGCCTGACAGATGCTCTTTGTGTGTCTTCTGTGGCCTTGATTCTCTCTGGTTGCCCAGTTGTTTCCCTCTGGTGAGGACTCTGGTTAAATTGATTCTAGCAGACCCAAAACGTCTTTCAACTTTTAATTACCACCTGAAGGCCCGGCGGGAAATAACGTGATTTTTAAAAAATTGGAAAAAAAAATGCTGTACAAAAGGCAGAGTGCCAACGCTCGTGAGAATAAAAAAAAATTAGAAAACATCAAAACAACAGAGGGGCCGGGAGGTGGTGGCGCACGCCTTTAATCCCAGCACTCGGGAGGCAGAGGCAGGCGGATCTCTGAGTTCGAGACCAGTCTGGTCTACAGAGCTAGTTCCAGGACAGGCTCCAAAACCACAGAGAAACCCTGTCTTGAAAAACCAAAAAAAAAAAACAAAAAAACAGAGGGCTGGGCATTGGACAGAGGCAGGCATATCTGTGGGTCTGAGCCAAGCCAGGGCTTCATAGCAAGCTCCATACCGGACAAGACTACACAGTGAGGCCCTGTCTCAAAAATTAGTTAATTAACTAATTAATTAAAAAACAGGAAAGGTAGAACATATGATGTGGGAAACCGTGAAGGTGGTTCACACCTAGAATCCCAGTCTTTAGACAGTGTGGGCTATAAACCTACAAGGAAGCGGAAGAGGTTGAATGTGGTAGCGCAGGCCTCAAATCCTGTCTACTCAGGTGTGAGGCAGGTATATTTCTGTGAGTTCAGAGCCAGCCTTGTCTGCATAGAAAGTCCAAAGCCAGTTAGGGCTACAGAGCAAGACTTTATTTCAAAACAAAAGAAAAGAGAAAACAATGGAAAGAAAGACATGAGATGAAGGGGCTGAAGAGATGACTCTGTGGTTGAGAGTACCTGCTCTTTTTGTGGAGGACCTGGGTTGCTTCCCAGCACCCACATGTTGGCTCGTGACCATCCATAGATACTCATGTGGTGCACATAAGATAAGTAAATCTAAAAAGCTGGGCAGTAGTGGCACATGCCTTTAATCCCAGCATTTAGGAGGCAGAAGCAGACAGATCTGAGTTCGAGGCCAGTCTGGTTTACAGAGGAAGCTCCAGGACAGTCAGGGTTATACAGGTAAACCTTGTCTCAAAAAAAAAAAAAAAAAAAAAAAAAAAATTCAAGGGCTGAAAGCACTGACTGCTCTTCCAGAGGTCCTGAGTTCAATTTCTAGCAACCACATGGTGACTCACAACTGTCTGTAATGAGATCTGGTGCCATCTTCTGGCCTGCAGGTGTACATGCAGGCAGAACACTATATGTAATAAATCAAAAACAAACAAAAATTCAACACACAAACCTGAGAAATGAAATGACTTACAAATGTTGGAATCATGTCATAAAATATGCAGTTAGAGCCACCTGTAGAGGAGTACACCTAGAATCCCAATCTTCAGGAGGCTGAGGCAGAAGGATTACCTTGAGTTCAAGGCCAATCTGAATGCCCATCATCCCCCAACAGTGCAGCTGCTTCAGGATTATAATACTTCGTACTGAGCTTCTACTAGGCCCAGAATAAAAACCAGGAAATAGCCCGGTGGTGGTGGCGCACACCTTTAAGCCCAGCAGTTGGGAGGCAGAGGCAGGCAGAACTGTAGGTTTGAGGCCAGCCTGGTCTACAGAGTGAGTTTCAGGGCAGTCAGGGCTACACAGAGAATCCCTGTCTCAAAAAAACAAAACAAACAAGCGAACAAAAAACAAAACAAAAAACTCGGGAAACAGTAAAATGTTAGTTTTCCCTTTAGCCATCTTCCCTAGCAACCTTCCAGACAAAACTGAGTCGCTCGGAACCAGACATGGACTACGGGACATGCAGGAGGCCAACACCAGAGAGCTCAGAGCCATTAGCAGCAGCAAAAGTCATGGAGGGTGGCTTTATTTTTTCAGTGCCACCTCTGAACTCTCTGTACTGTGTATTGCCTTGGTGGCTTCCTTCCATTCCTTAGCAGCTTGTGTAGATTTGGAGCATTCTTCTCGACAGTTGCACTGATTGGCTCATGTGTTAAACAAGTGGGTGATTGCCACAGGGCAGTCATTCCCAAATCAGTGAGGGATGCAACCCCCTCATTTCCCCACTCCCCCCCACCCCATGCAGTGGATACCTTAACTACAGATGTTTCTGAGCCTTGTCCGTGTGGACATAGGAAGAGCACTGTAGGATGCATTAAACAAAACTGTCTGAACAAAACAAAAGGAAACCTTGAGTCCCTTGGTCATCGGGGCTGAGTATCTCTGGACTCTGCTTCACACGCGCAAGCTTTCTCACTGGCTGACTGTTTGTTAGTACTGCCTGTGATGCCGGAACAGGGATGGGCAGCTGATGAGAATTTGGCCTTTGGGCCATTCCATCCACTTTATCTGCTCACCACCTGCAGGCCCCAAGCCGTGGTAGCCCTTGTGAACTAGGAAATATGCCCTATGTGCACGGTATTTAAGCCCGTGGACCCAGTGTTCCCTCCTCGTCCCTAGGATTGAACAAGGAGCCCTAGACCATCGCCTCTCACCCCACAGCACCCGGTGCAGACTTAGTACTCTGGAGGGTGTCTTTTAACCCCATTCATTCCTAGGGTCCCTAGGATGGGTGAAAAGTGCAGGTGAGTGGGCCAACAGGTTGAGCTGGGCTGGGTTCTCACTCCTACTCTGGGCTTGTTGATTTCTACAGATAAACATGGTTTCAGAATCATCAAATGAAACAAAAGTCCAACTCAGGACCCCCCTCTGCATGCACCCTTCTGGGGACTTCAGCATGTCCCATGACTTTCTCCCTGTCTCCCATCCTGGAACATGACTCACAGCTACCACACCCGTGAGCACTCCTGCCCTGGCTCCAGGCTTTCATGATGCTCCTGACTCCTCCTGGGAGTTCCCTCAAGTGGGTCAAGTCCCCAGGCCTCTGCCTGTACATCCCACCTCCCAGACCCTGACAGCCAGGTACACACACTGGGATCAGCTTTGTCTGTGGGGCTCTGGGTTTGTGCACTATGCCCATGACAAAGTGTGTCTTTTGAGGAAGTGCTTTATTCTGTGGCTTTTCACTGGCAGAGTTCACAAATCACAAATCATGTCCGGTAGATCTGGTAGATGTTCGTTTTGTTTTGTTTTGTTTTGTTTTTTGAGACAGGGTTACTCTGTAGCTTTGGAGCCTGTCCTGGAAACTAGCTCTTCACGCTGGTCTCGAACTCACAGAGGTCTACCTGCCTCTGCCTCCCAAGTGCTGGGTTTAAAGGCATGTGCCACCACCACCTGGCTTAGATGTTCATTTTTTACATTTCTGGGATGGTAGCCTCATCCTATATATCGTGGTATGAAAGCTCCCATTCCGTGGATGGGACCTGAGCCCTATCTAAAATACTAGGGAATTTATGACCGAAGAAGTTTATTTGTTTATTTTTTTAACTGATCACCCCCCCCCCAACACCTCACAAGGTGTAGCCCTGGCTCTCCTGGAACTTACTCTGTAGACCAGGCTATCCCCAGACTCACAGAGATCTACCTGTCTCTGCCTCCTGAGTGCAGTTTTTATTTCATTTGCTTTGGTGTTTTGTCTGCATGTATGTCTGTATGAGGTCACTGACTCCCTTGGAACTGGAGTTACAGATAGTTGTGAGCCGCCATGTGGGTGCTGGGAACTGAACCTGGGTCCTTTGGGAAAGCTAGCAGTACTCTTAAACACTGAGCCATCTCTCCAGCCTTGTTTTTTTTTTTAATAGTTTATTTTATTTTATTTTTTCTGTCCATGAAAGGGTATTGAATCCCTTGGAACTGGAGTTACAGACACCAGTGAGCTACTATGTAGGTGCTGGGAACTGAACTTGGGTCCTCTGGAAGAACAACCAGTGCTCCTAACCACTGAGCCATCTTTCCAGCACCAGTGTTATTTTTTTTTTCCAAGACAGAGTTTCCTGTGTAGTTCCTGTGTAGGTTGTCCTGAAACTTACATTGTAGACCAGGCTAGCTTTAAACTTAGTACTGAGATCAAAGGCATGAACCACCATGTCCAGCTCAGCTGAAGAAGTTTTAAAACTATTCTTTCACTGAAAGGGTGAATTTGTAAAGTAATTGATAAGTGAGTACACAGATTCTAAAACCAGGTGTGGGCTTGTTATATTTAAAGTATGTATGTGTATACATGTGCGTGCGTGCGTGTGTACGTGTATGTATGCGTGGTCTTGCTTTTTGAGACAGGATCTCTCTATACTCCTGCCTGTTCTGGAACTTTCTATATAGACCAGACTAGCCTAGAACTCAGAGGTCCTCCTGTCTGCCTTCTGAGTGCTGGCATTAAAGGTATGCACTCCCAGACCTCCCTCTGTGTGAAGCTTTTTACCATAATCTACAAGGATAATTTACTCAATAAAAAGTGTTGGCAAAACTGGTTTTCCTACTGAAGAAAATAAAAAAATTATCAGCCTCACAGGTAATAAAGAACTGTGGAAGGAAATGTGGGTGATATGTTTTTCAGCTTGGCCTTGAGTCTCTGAAAGCCCTCTAGCGAGGTCCTGGCCAGTGGCCATGGTTGGTAACATCGGCAGCCATGAGCACAATGACCGTGGACCAGCAGCTTCCTGTAGGGCATGGGAGGTGCGGTACCAACTTGTGATAATGTGCACTGGTCTAAGGTGAACTTCCCCTTGCCTGTCCGATACTGAGGGTCTGCACAGTGGCAGCTGGGATGTAAGTTACTGAAACACGAAACACTCAGCAGGGGACACTTGTTCCTCTGACCCTGCTCAGTCACTCAGCCTTTAGGAAGATAAGGTTGACCTTCCTGAGTCATGCCCATATGCACTACAGGTTATAGTGAAAGAGGAAATAGAAACCTGTTCTAAGGTTCTGCGTTCTCAGAAAGCCAACCTTGGACTGTGGAGCACTTAGACTTCCCCTTCTCGGTGTTCACGCTGTGGGAATGTTTACAGTGAGCCCATGATTATATATAATCTACCCCGACATGTACAATTAGTTCTAATCAAAGCCCCTGAGGACTGTGGGAGCTGGAGATAGCTGATTATAGATAGGTCTGCAGGTCAGTGAAGGTGCTGTCCATGATTTGACAGTTTGCTTATTGTACTAACCAAGGACTCAGTCCTGAGTGCCACCACAACTCCTCATCCCTTCCCTCGGTGGGTAAGAACTTGGAAGTTGGGCACCTCGTGAACCAATAAGTTTGAGCTAGCTGTTCTCCCTGTAGCAGACTGCCCCGGAAACTACAGTTGATCCCTCTGGGCCCAGCAGGCTCCAAGCGAGCAGTGAGGCAGAGAGCTTGGGTTCTTGTGACTGTGGCTTTCTTCACAGCCTCCACAAAGAAGCTGTCACTGGCCAGTCCACCATGCTGGGACAAGTGACTCCTATAGGCTTCTGACCTGTTTTCTGCCTCACTGCTCTTTCCTTGTGAGCCCCTCTCGTGGACTTCATGGCATTGGTGGCCCCGGGGGTTTGAGCCACATTTTCTTTGCTCCATGGAGCTCTTGGTTTCCCCAGATCTGCAGTGCTCCCATAGGCAGGCTGGACCTGACACTTGCCCCTTCCATAGTCATTACACTCAGGGCTTGTCCTACCAGACCCTGCTGCAGCCGCTGACACCCCTCCCTCCCACCCCTCCTACCCCCCAATCTCTCCTCCTACTGGACAGCTAGCGGCTGGGGACAGAAGCAAGGAACTTTCCTCTGGGAATCCCTTCACTACTTCCTCTCTCTTTCCCTTCCCCATACTCAGGGCAGTAGCCCAGGAAGGGAGATACCCAGTGGTGACATCTAGAAGAGGTTAAGGGACAGGTGAGGCACAGCCTGGGGTGGATAGTGGGCCGTGCTGCTGGACAGAGCCAGTATCTTGCTGGGCCCAGTGTGGGCTAACAGGATGAAGGGCCCACACCCTCTGGGACCAGTGACTCAACCTGCAAAGGCCTCAAGGACTCAGCAGCGCAGTTCATGGAGGCTTATGCTCCTCCTTCATAAAACCCTGCCCTAGACTCACAAGTTTTCCAGCCCTGGGTTCTACCATTCCTGTCCCCTCATTGAGCAAGTTCCCTAGAGCCCAGCCCTCTAAAGAGTGAGGCAGCGTGTGCCAGCCCCAGGGCCCTACTACGGAAGCAGAGAAACCATCTCCTCATGGTCGTACATTTTGATCATATCTCCCAGTCTGTTCCCTTGATGCCGCATCCTGTGATGCGGGACTCCCAGTATCCCTCACACCAATGTGACGTCATCCAGTGTGACTCCCCCAGTATGACACCACCAATGTCCATCTTCCCTATGTGATACCCCTCACGTCCCTCCCCTAGTGTGACACTCCCATGTGACAAAACCCATGTGGGATTGTAATGCCCATCCCTTGCTGTGATACCTCCAGCTGTAATACCCCCATGTGATACCTCTGATAGCCCTCCCTCCTCGATAAGATACTTTCAGTGTGGCACCGGTGATGTTGCTCCCTACAGTGAACACCCCACCCACCCACTCCCACACCAGTGTCATGGCAAGAAAGAAGAGTGCAGCAGAGCAGTTTGGTCCAAAAGTTTTATTTTTGTCAGCTTTCCTGATTTTTATTTTCTCTCAGTTCTGGAAATTGAACCCGAGACCTCTTCACCCATCAATGGAAAGCATTTTGCCACTGAGTGGCACCTAGCCTCAGCCTGAACGTCAGCTAAAAAAAAAACAAAACAACCAACCACACCCATCCTTTTAAAGTCTACTAAAGTGACAGCACAGACTGGACCCAGCGCCCAGTGAACCCTCAGCCAGCCCTTTACCTCCTCCAACATCAGACCTACGCTCACCCACTACTGTGAAAACGTGTTCGTACACTGAGTTCACACCTGTAAAGAAAGTTTCCAAGATCAAGCCCCAAGCCCACCCACCCCTCTAAGGCCCCCAGAACCCAGGATTGCCAAAGCACAAACTCCTCAAACAGAGCTGCCTTGGTTGCTGTTCTAACACTTTCTGTAAGACCTGGGATCAGTTGGATCTGCCCCAGAGTTCCCCCACCCAGCACAAATCCTCCGATTTTAAACCTGACTGGTCCTGAGATCTGCTTTTGTGGGGCCAGCACTGCTCCCTCGAAGACACAGGAAAGGCAGTGCGGCTCTTCTTCTCTTATAGTGCCCAGGAGCGGACAGGAAAGCACCCAGCCCAGGGTCCAGTGGGAGGGGAGCAGAAGTTGCCTGGTGAGGAAGCAGGTCTAAGGCTATCCTTCTGGCGGGGAAGATCTCACTGCTCCATTTTCCCATGCGCTATACCTCTTTAGACAAGATTCACAAAGAAGTATATGCATAGGAAAAAGGAACAGCCAGCGAGTCTGTGCTGGCAATTCTTTCATACTTGCAGGTAGCGGCAACCACCAGAAGGGCCGGTCTCCTGCAAAAGACAACCAGAAATAGCTTAGGACTGAGGCCAGGGTCAGCAGGTGCTGCCATCCTGTGGGTATAAGAAAGGAGCCCAGCTAAGCCCAGGTTGTGTCCCCAGAGGCAAATGGGTCTTACCTAGGTCCAGACTGCCGGGGCACAGGGTCCTTGGTGGCCTGAGAGTCAGGCAGAGCTTTGGAAGAGTGGTGGAGGACTTGGCTGCTGCTCGGTGGTGTCCTACTCCTTGCTCCGGGGGCACCCCATTTATGCACGGCTGAGACCTTGACTACAGCAGTCCCATGTGGTCAGAGAGCTGTTCCGTGCCAAGGACCCTGTCCCACCCCCGCACGTGCGAGGCCGGGGCACAAAGACCTGCTATGAACAAGCAGGTCTTTTGGCAGTGGGCCCCCCAGGGTAGGGGGCTGCCGGCCCAGGAACTGGGACAGGGCCAGTCCTGGCCAGCTGCCCCTCAACACTTTATCTCTTGCTTGCGTCAGGGGCCTGGGAAATGGATACTGAGGAGAACTACTTGTCTAGAGGGAAGAGCACCCCTCCTCCTGTCCTGGACCTGCCCAGCTCAGTGATAACTGTGTCTCTAGGTATGTCTGCAGCTCTGAGGTTGGACTTGGCTAGGTACCAGGCTTGAGGTCTATCAGACAGTGTCTCATAACTGTCCTCTACTTACCTGGGCACTGAGACGCAGACCTCTGCCCCTGGAAAGTCCTCTTCTGAACCTCTGGTGGCTTCTGTACAGAGGGTCAAATGGGTACTGACCAGAGGGAGCCCCAAGGCCCAGGGAAGGTTCTCTGTTACAGAGCTGACCTGAGCCTTGTCATTTTCCCAGAATCCCCAGGTGGGTATGGAGGACATTGCTACAAGATTTCAGGAGCAAGAAAGCATGACTACATAAAGAAGGCTCTTCAGAGACAGTGAAGGACCAAGGACACCCACAGAGAGGCCTCAGAAAAGGGCCATTCCATAGCATCTCATGGACTAGCCCTGGCTGGGCATCTCCCAAGGTGTGGGCAGTCAGAGGCTGCTGGGGAGCAAAGCCAAGGTCTCTGTGCTTCCATTCCTGCATCTGTGTTGGCCTCAAGCTCCAGTCCTGATCTGCAGAATCAGAGACCAAGTACAACAGACATCCAGGCATACACATCACTCTTTGTCCAGGCTGGGCAGCTCAGTTCTCACAGTGTGTGAGCATCAACTGGTCAGTGCTAGTCAGGCTGGGGATAACCAAATCCACATGGCAAGTGCCCATAATATTCAGAGGGAAGCCACACTGCTTTGTCTGAGGTTAACTAGGCCTTAGGCTGCATCTGTAACCATGAGGCAGATGTGCCTCCCAGCAGTCCCTGGGTAGTCCTCGCTCACCTGGGCAGAGAGCAGGGTCTGACAGAGATTCTGAGAGCAGTGGACAAGGACAGGACTCGCAGTGATGGGCTCATGCAAGGAAATTCAGGGAGGACCAATAGCCCAGAGCCTTCGGGACAAAGGCCTCGGATCCCTACACGGTAGTACACAGCAGAGTACTTGAGAACTGCAGGTGCTGGGCTGGCATAGAGGCTAGGACTTAAGGAGCTCTTGGGGATCTAGCAGGATATGCAGACTGAACCCCATGAGACCTAGGCTATAAAGGCCTGTGGACCCTGTCCTGGTGGAGAGCTATTTCACCTCAAGAGAAGGGGGTACAACCTCAAGAGTTCAGACATGTTCACATTCACACACATATGGTGTATACAGACCCACGGTTTTGTTTTCCTCTCTCTATAGCTCTAGCTGTCTCAGGACTCACTCTGTGTAGACCAGGCTGGCCTCGAACTCACGGAGATCCCCCTGCCTCTGCCTCCTGAGGGCTGGGATTAAAGGCGTGTTCCACCATGCCTGGTTTCAGACACATTTCTGGGCTCCTTAGTTGGAGGAAGTGTTCTCAAGGAAACTCGTAGGTAAGAGAACCACTTTCGAATTATCATGGGCCTAAAAGAGGGCACTCAGAACCAGTCTTCTGAACCTGAGCCCGAAGGGCCTGAACAGAGAGCCCATCCTTGTCTACTGCCTTCCAGCATAACGTCATGAAAGCGGCCTCCGCTGTCTCCCTTCTGCAGCTGCAGCTACGGGGGCTGTTCCCAACCTTGGGCTGTGTCCTCATCCTCACATTTGGGATGGAAGAGAGAAGAAGAGGAGGGAAAAGGAGAGATGAGGGGAGGGGGCTGAGACTTTTAGTGACAGAGACTGAGAGAGGGGGAGAGACAGATGAGGAAACACGTGAGGTGAGTCTCGGACACCCTCTAACGTGGCTGCGTGCGTTGCTTTTCTCCGTCTTCTCCCCTCGTCCAGATTATAAAGCCAACACTTGGTAACGGCAAGGCCCTGAAAAAGACCAGAGGACCTCACGACACGAGAGCTGGACGGTGGCCTAGTATGGGAACAGATGTCCCTCTAAAAGTATATGAGGTACTGTTCTTCTCTTGGCCTGGCCCCACAGCTGGACTTGCAGAGGATGGGGGTTGGCTAGGTAGTGGCCCACTATGTTTCCCATGGGCCACAGGGAGTCACAACCATTGTGGAGGCTAAGTGACCCATGTTTCAGAGACCCCTCTTGGGTTGCTGTGCTGATTTCATTGGGAGCCAGGAAGTTAAGGATAAAGAAGACTTTAGCTTGAGCCTGGCCTTCTTGGCCATAACTTACAGAAGGTCCTGTATGTGACCCCTGGGGTCTCAGCCCCTTTCAAAGACTGGCTATCCATCAGGTTTACCCACAGGTACCCCTTTGCCAAGTTCCTTCCTGTCACTCCGATACCTTGAATGAACTCTAAACCTGTTAACAGGATGCCGGGAGCCCCGAAGGCAGCCCCACCGCCTGCAGAGCCAGGCTCCCACCTGCTCCTGGGCCCGAGCCTGAGATCTGCAGTGACAGGGAGAGAGGGCCTGAAGGCAGAAGGGGGCACTCTAGCTTGACGTGGACCCTCTTCCCATCCCTCATGGTGAGTTCTCCATGGGTACCCTTTCAGCACCTGGTAAGGCTGGGGGGTTGCAGCCTGATTCCAGCCCCAGGAAGACACCCCCCCCCCGCCAGTGCTCGCATCAGAAGATCCCTGCTGCCAAGGGCACCAACCACGTAGCCCCCAGCAGTGGCCCCTGCGCTAGCGCACGAGGTTGCCTCCCTCTGCTTAGGAGACAGAAAGTATCCTTGTGCATCAGGAGGACGTGCTTGGCACGGAACTCCGACGATAAGCCGTGGCCTTCAGGCTGCCTCACTCACTCCTTCCATCCCGTGCCCTTCAGAGCTGGGGGGGGGGGGTAGTGGGGAGCTGCAGCTGTCCTCACGTAGCACCAGGCTACCGTCTCCAAGGCAGTCCACCCTCAACCTTGTTGGACTCCCTGGCTGCAGTTCTCCCCTCCCCCAAGGAAAGGGCCTGCCAGCCTGCCTCGATGGAGCCCTCAGTCCCTGCACTGGCCACTGTGTAAGGCTGAGCTCCTCCTCCAGTCTCTCTGCTACTCCAACATGCCTTGCGCCCTAGCCTGTCTGGCAAACCAACATGACCCCTAACCCAGTATGCCCTATGGCTCAACAAACCCCACACCCCAGTATACTGCACAGCCCACATTCCCCAAATGCAAGTATGCCTCATGGTCCAACATGCCGCGTATCCCTCCATGTACTACAGCCCAACATTCCCACACTTCAGTATGCCCCAAAAACCACAGGCACCACGGCCAAACATGTCTCACACATCAGGTGCCCCACACCCAGGTAGGCCTCACACTGTATGTAGCATGTCCTATAGCCCAACATTTTCTGTACCCCAACATAACCACATACCAGTATGCCCTGCATCCCAGCTCGCCTCTCTTCCCTCCTTGTGACTAGTAATATTCTGGGAATAACCACGTATCAAGCCTAGGACAGACCAGGCTGGCTGCCAGCAGTACCCTAAACAGTAGCTCACCACAGCCATGCTGCTCAGCCATTTCTTCTGGCTTCAGGGTACCCATCCACCAGAATAAGTGTAGAAATGGCACAAGCCCCTGGGAGTTTTATAAACTTGCTGCACCCAATGGCTGGGCAATTTTTTTAAAGATACTTATTTATTATGTATACAATATTCTGTCTGTATGTCTGCAGGCCAGAAGAGGGCAACAGACCTCATTACAGATGGTTGTGAGCCACCATGTGGTTGCCGGGAATTGAACTCAGGACCTTTGGAAGAGAAGGCAATGCTCTTAACCACTGAGCCATCTCTCCAGGCCTGGCTGGGCAATTTTTGCACAAGATGTATGCTCAAGACAAGAGAACTTGAAGTCGCTGGTCTCCCAAGAGAGGAGCAAGGATGATCCCCAGCTGGACCCCACTCCTCGGACCACAGGAAGGGTGAGAGCCTTGAAGAGGGGACCAGTAGGTAGAAGCTGCATGCGTCATAACGATAGGCTGCCAGGATGATGTGTCCCAAGAGGTGACGCTCACAGCTGAAAGCATTTGTCAAACCCCAGGACAGTGAACCTGAGAGGTTTGCTTGTTTTGGTGGTACAAGGGATTGAACCTAGGGCAGCACACACGCGAGGCAAACATCCTACCACTGAGCCCCAGTCATGAGGGGTTCGTGGGTCACACCAGTTGCAAACAGGTCTCAAAATAGTAGAAATGCAATGAAAACTACCCAGCGAGGTGGGGGAGGTGTCCCCATTCTGAGACAATTTAATAATCCCGTAAGGCCTTACTGAATAGACACGAGCCAGATTTGGGAGAAGGCTCGGTGGGTCAAAGCACCTGCCTTGGAAGCAGGAGGACCTGAGTTCAAATCCTCAGTATCTGTTGAACAAAAGCCAGGCATGGGTGTATGTCCTTGGAACCCTGGCACTGGCAGAGACAGGCAGACCCAGGGAACTCTCTGGCCAGCCAGCCTAAGGGAAACCTGCCTAACTTCTGGTTCTGTAAGAGATCATCTCTGGGAACAAGGCAGAGAGTGATAGAGGAAGATACCCAACATCCTCAAATGTGTGCCCACCGGTGCAAGTGCGTGTGAGCACACACACAAGCCTGGGACACGTTTGGGAGCTGTGGTCAGATTTGAATCTCAGAAAACACAGATGAGTTTTGGGTTTTTTCCCTTTTTCTTTTTTTATTATGTAATTTGGCCCACGTATTGTGGACCGGGATGTGTCAAATGGTAGCACTTCCCCTGGTCTTTCAATTCTTTCAGACTTCTGTCTGCTAACTTGACTATAGAAGCAGAAGTGGTGTAGGCCAAGCCTCGCCAACCACTCATTCAGAAGCCACAGTGCCAGGTGCTAATGGCACAGAAGAAGCCAGTGCATGTGGTGTGCTGGCTGATTTCAGTCCACCATTTCCCAGAGGAACACATCATAAATGGTCCCATTTATTTATTTATTTATTTATTTATTTATTTATTATTTTCGAGACAGGGTTTCTCTGTAGCGTTTGGTTCCTGTCCTGGAACTAGCTCTTGTAGACCAGGCTGGCCTCGAACTCACAGAGAACCACCTGCCTCTGCCTCCCGAGTGCTGGGATTAAAGGTGTGCGGCACCACCGCCCAGCAAATGGTCCCATTTTCTTTAATTATTTATTTATTATATATACACTTTCCAGGATACAGTGCCAGATTTCATTACAGATGGTTGTGAGCCACCATGTGGTTGCTGGGAATTGAACTCAGGACCTCTGGAAGAGCAGCTAGTGCTCTTAACCTCTGAGCCATCTCTCCAGCTCCCAAATGGTCCCATTTTTTAAGACAACTTTATTCTCTCTCTCTCTCTCTCTCTCTGTGTGTATGTATATATATGTATATATATGTATGTATATATATTGCGCCCCACGTGCATCCCTGGTGCCCATGGAGGTCAGAAAAAGGTGCTGATCTCCTGGAACTGGAGTTACAGATGGTTGTGAACCACCCTGTGGGTGCTGAGAATCAAGCCTGAGAGCAGCAAGAGCAGCAAGTGCTCTTAACAGAGCCCTCTGGCCCCCTGCTGCTTCTGTATTTACTAATAATCCTGACCTCCCCAGTTAGCCACACCATCACGGCCTAGGCCTGAGGCTGGAAAGAGATATGGACAATTTCTTAACATAAATACTTCCCATTCTAGGATACCAAAACCAAAAATTACCCTTTCATCTGAACTTTGAGTTCAACTGGGTGTTCTGGATTTTCACCTTAATCCAGTTTATACAGAGAATGTGGATTTGAGGCCAGGAGCTAGATCTTAGTCTGCACCCTCAGCGGGGAAAGACAGGGGGTGATATGGGAAGTCCTCAGGGTTTGAGAGGGTTTGTGGCTAGTACTGCCCAGGCTACTCCTGGCCCTGGAGGTGGGAGTGGGGGTAGCACAGATGGCCCTGGTTTTTGGGTGGAGCTGGTCCCTGCCCCAGGGCTTCATTTCAAGGCTGAAGCCTGTCACTCCCTCTAGGGAAATAATCTCAACTTCTTGATGTTTCTTTCCTTCTCCCCTGCCCACACCAACAAATCAGAAAAACTCTGGCCGTGGGAACTCATGCTGGCCCTCCAAGGCCACGAAGCAAACAGTTCTCCAAGTTCCACCCTAGAAGAACTGGGATTGCTTTGTCCAGCGTGCTCACCTGACTGCCCACCGCAGGGGACCCTGGTACAACTGGCTGGAAGCCAGAAGCCTGCACCTGAGCTGGGTATCCTGAACACAAACACATGGGCATGCCACCCCCAGGAACACACAACATACATGTGTCTGGAAATACCCCTCCTCGCGTGTGCACACATCACACGTATACACTCGTGTATAACATATGTCGGCCTACATGTTTGGTTGACATTTTTCTGTCCTCATGGATCTGGACACCAAACTCAAACCAAATCCAGTCCCAGGACACCAGCTCAGCATGGTTACTTCCATCGATTCCTGGAACCTGGGAGTCCTTGGAAAAAGAGCTAAGCTTCCCCATGGTAGGGAGGCATCAACACTTTAGGTCCCACCAAACCCTGCCCTTGTCCCCTTAATCAGCTGAACGGGAATGACTCTAGGCTGACTGTGGCAGCTAACTCCAGAAATCCTCTGTTGTCCGCTCATCCCGAACCCAGCCCTGCTTTCAAGAGCTGAGATTACAGGCATGCACCGCTACACTGGGCTTTTCTGTAGGTGCTCGGGATCCAACTTCGGGTCCTTGTGCTTGTGTGGCACACACTTCACTGATTAAGCCATCTCTTCAGCCCCTCCACTTATTTCCTAGACACGTGACCTGCCTTTCATGGTGCCCACTACGGGGGAGTCCTGATAGGTCTTGCTGCCAATCACTTTGAGTTTACCACGGAGAGATGTGGCCCAGACCTTTTTGAACAACAGCACGGAGGGACAGAGACATTCCCAGACACTCTGAGCATCAGAACCCCCAGGAGTACTCTGGGTCATGGTCCCCCCCCCCCACATATACACCATACACATCGCATCCTTCACGTCAAACAAATTGTCCACTATGGCATAGGATCCTCTCCTATTTGCCCATAATACCTACTTCTGATTTCCTTCGTCTATTGTTAAGTCTTCTGGTATAATCTCTGGCTTGACCTAAAGCAGCTGAAATGAAACTTTCAGGGTTTTTTGTTGTTGTTGTTGTTTTGTTGTTTTTTTGTTTTTCGAGACAGGGTTTCTCTGTGGCTTTGGAGCCTGTCCTGGAACTAGCTCTGTAGACCAGGCTGGTCTCGAACTCATAGAGATCCGCCTGTCTCTGCCTCCCGAGTGCTGGGATTAAAGGTGTGCGCCACCGTTTTAAATGATGTTGTTTCCTCAACATGATATCACAGCCAAATCAAGTGAGTTAAAAAAAATTTTTTTGTTTGCTTGTTTGTTTGTTTTTCGAGACAGGGTTTCTCTGTGTCACTTTGTTGCCTGACCTGGAACTAGCTCTTATAGACCAGACTAGCCTAAAACTCACAGAGATTCTCTGCCTCTGCCTCCCGAGTGCTGGGATTAAAGGCGTGAACCACCACCGCCCAACTGAGTTTTAAAATTCTTATTTTTAACTATGTATTTGAGGAGTGTAGAGGAGAGTGTCGGATCCTTTGGAGTTATAAGCAGCTGTGGATCATAGAAATTCAACTTGGGTCCTCTGCAAGTGCAGCGTGAGGCTGTAACTGCTTGGCCATCTCTCCAGCTCTGGTGACTAGAGAGCACTGTCGCGCCGTACCACCCTCTCTTAGCTGAGGTCCACTGTGTGCACCCTGCACCTGCTGACCACACTCCCCGCCAGCCCCACCCTTTAAAGTACTCCTGTCTTCTGTTGGAACTCGCGCCTAGGCTTCTCTGTTATCAGGAAGTGCCAGAGGCCTCTCATGAGGAGGCCCAGCACAGACGTCTTTAGCTTTGTACACATCAGAGGGGCTCCCCATCCCAGGTGCCCTCCCCAGGAGACCTTGCAAATGGTTGATGCGAACATCAATGTGAGCCCGAGTCCTTTCTAGCCAAGAAGGGGAAGAACTTAAAAGTAAAATGAGGAAAATGAGACTTTCTCATTGTGCATGCCAAACTTCACGGAAGGAAGAGAGATCCCTAGATTGGCCAGGTGGGGTCATCCGGAGACAGAAGGCAGCTGATCTTGCTGAACAGCAGCTGCAAGGGTCTTAACCACTTCCAGTCTGTCAGTCGGAGTCACACCCTGCTGTATCACCCCGGGGAGCCAATGTTTTTCATTTGCAAATGAGGAAACTGCTCAGCTGGGCTTCCAGGCCTCTGCAGACCTGACCAAGCATGAAGGGACTAACAGCAGGTCACTTCCATCCCTGTGTGTCCTTGAGTGTTAATAGTTACTGGACAAAAGCAACTGGAACAGGCTTAACTACTTTCCCGGTGTGCCAATCAAAGAACTCAGTAGTGGAGAAGGATGCAGAAAAGGGGTCTCAGCAGAGTGGACATATTGGGAAGAAGAGATACGGGGTTCAGTGACCCGGGTCCATCTTCAAGGAACAAGTAGGAGCTGGAGAGATGGCTCAGTGGCTAAGAGCATTGCCTGCTCTTCCAAAGGTCCTGAGTTCAACTCCCAGCAACCACATGGTGGCTCACTACCATCTGTAATGAGGTCTGGTGCCCTGTTCTGGCCTTTAGGCATACAGACAGAATATTGTATACATAATAAATAAATAAATATTTTTAAAAAAGGAACAAGTGGAAACAAAAGAGGGGTTAGGTTCGCATAACTGATGGAGCATTTGGTCCTGGTCAGTGGTCTGACCCATCAGAATCTCAACTCTAGTTCTGTGGGCATGGTCACAGTCATCACTGGTGGGGCCGGGGAGGAGAGCGGGCAGGAATGGTTCCTAGGCACACACTCCTTTTCTGGGTGCAGCCCTGATGTTCTGAAAACCACTCTCTTAGCAGGGAGTGTGCTAAGTCCTCTAAGAGAGGATTTTACCGGTTTAGTTTTCTTTCTTTGCATAAAGACGTTTTTAGTGAGTGCTGACCCCCTAGAGCGCACTGTAACGAAAGGGCAAACGCAGGAGGACAAAGTTTCAGAGGTGACAACAGCTAAGTGGCACAATGAAGTGTTCTTCCTAAAACTGTCCTCTGAGGCAGGCCTGAGGGCTCAAGACTATAATCTCAACATATCCAAGTGGCAGATCAGGGCCGCAGAGGTTGAGGCCATCTGAAGAGGGCTGCTTCAAGTTTGAGGCCAGTCTGGGCTGTATAACAAGACCCTCCCAAAAAACAACAAAAGCCTTTAATCCCAGCATTTGGGAGACTTAGGCGGGCAGATTTCTGTGAGTTCGAGGTCAGCCTGGCCTACATAGTAAATGCCAGAAGAGCCAGAACTGCTACACAGAGGAACCCTGTCTCGAAAAACAAAAAACACTAGGTGTTGTGGCCTATCCCTTTAATTCTAGCACTCAGGGGCAAAGGCGAGAGGATCTCTATAAGTTCAAGACTAGTCTGGTTTACGTGAGGCCATATTAAAACAACAACAAACAAAAACTCTAGGATTACAAGTGTGTACCACCACATCAGGAGTGAATCCTTCCTTTTTCTTTTTCTTTGTCTGAGACAGTGTTTTTCTGTAGTTTTTTGGCCTTGAACTCACAGAAAATCCGCCAGTCTCTGCCTCCTGAGCACTGGGATTAAAGGCTCGTGTCTCCACTGCTCAGCCTGAGGGAATCCTTTCTTATGGGTACTTAATTTGTTCTGGTATTTTTCATATTTCTTTTATTGCACAGCAGGAACAACTATAAAATGATTTTTTTTTTTTTCTGAGACAGGGTTTTTCTGTAGCTTTGGAGCCTGTCCTGGCACTAGCTCTTGTAAACCAGGCTGACCTCGAACTCACAGAGATCCGCCAGCCTCTGCCTCCCAAGTGTTGGAATTAAAGGCGTGCGCCACAATCTCCTGGTTTATAAAGTGAAATTTAAAAAGCAAACACAACAAGGACTTGGTCCTGTGGCTCCACTTAGCTTCTCTCTATACCTAGCCTTTCATGGGCTTAGCGCTGGCCCTAAGTTCATGGGAGACATGTCCACCAAGTGGGAAGTGACACTAGCTGGTTTCTGGTACCTCACCAAAAAGTCTCTAGTTTCTCTGAAGTGGGGATGAAACTGGGTATTTCCATTACAACCACTGAGAGCAAAGGGAAAACCTGGGGTCTGCGATCACTTCCTGGGGCTTTTGAGCTGGCAACGCAGGCTGACCTCCAGGCATCTCTCCCACAGGGGTGGGAGGTGAAGGCCTTAGCTGCCCTTCAAGAACTTCTTTATTTGGGTCCAGAAGAACAACCTTAATGACCCTTAAACTCTAAGGATCTCAGGATCCAACTGCCTGCCTTTAAGCACTTGGGAGGCAGAGGCAAATGGATCTCTGTGAATTTGAAAACAGCTTGGCCCACATAACGAATACCAGAACAGCTAGGGGACCCTGTCTCAAAACAAACAAATGCAAATAAACAAACAATAACCACTCAGGGTCTGGATGTGAGGGTAAGGTCCCTGGGGAAGAGACCCTGAGACCAAGGTAGAGAATGAAAGCTAGATCTAGAAATCTAAAAATTTCATGATTTCTAGATCATGAAAGCTAGAGTCCTCTCCAAAGAATACCCCAGCTGCCCCAGGAATCATGCCAGGTTTTGCAACAAATTTTCTATCCAAAGATACTGGTAAATCTGGGGGAGGGGTACTGTAGCAGGGGGCCTTGATTCTTCATCTGTCCACAACATTTTTTTTTTTTTTTTTTGAGACAGGGTCTCTTTATTATGTAACTCTGGCTGGCGGTTCTAGAACTTGCTCTGTAGATTAGGTGGGCCTCAAACTCACAGAAACCCACTCGCCTCTGCTGCCCGAGTGCTGGGATTAAAGGAGGGTGTGCACAACAATGCCAGGTTTGTCCTTGGAATACTAGCAGCTCCACCGCCTCGGTCACTCCTGTACTTGCAGCACCACAAGTCTCCTCCAGGGGGCACCCTAGGTTCTCATTTCTCTCTCTCTCTCTCTCTCTCTCTCTCTCTCTCTCTCTCTCTCTCTCTCTCTCTCCTTCCCCATTCCCTGTGTTCCCCTCTCCCCATCAGTTTACAGAGACCAGGTGCCCCTAGCTGGGACACAACAAGGATTTATCCCTGAAGCAAGCAGCCTGGTGTATTCAGTGGCTCCAGCCACCCTATCCCGAAAACTGTAGTTTGTAACCGTTAATTTTGTCAACTTCAAACTAGAATCAGTCGGGAAGGGTCTCAATGAACGACAGTCTATGTGAGTTTGTCTTTGGGGATTATCTTGATAACACTAATTGAGGTGGGAAGACCCACCCACGGTGGGTGGGACCATTCTCTGAGTTTGGGTACAATAAAGCAAGCTGAGCAGAAAGTATTGCATCCATTCCTTTCCCTGTTTCTGAGTACGGTGCAATAGGGCCAGCGTCCTCAAGCTGCTACTGCTGCTGTTGTTGCTGCTGCTGCTGCGGCTTCTCCACTGTTGAAAAAGACCCCTTTCTCCACTATGTTGTTTCAGCAGGATGTTTTGTCACAGTACCTGGAAATGAAGCTAAGACACAGGCCCTTGTGACTCTAGACATAGCAATAGCATGGGTGGTATTCCTGAGAGGACACTGGCCAAGAAGAGGTCACATGATATCATAGTCAGGGATGCAAAAGAGGAACCTTGGAGTTGTGGGCACAGGGAGTGACCAGGATTGACTTCTCAGTCCTGCACTTTGTTGGTCCTGGGCAAAGTCAGCCGAAGTAATTGCTTATCCTGGAGTCCTCAGGCACAGTAGCCGAGGGTTAGCATCTTGTGGGGTGGGCACCACTAAGCCACCACTGTGGTCCTGATTCCTGCTCTAGCATGACTACGGGACTTCTTTCAGGTCACCTGGGAGTGGGTATCCTAGTTCCTCATGCCTGGGGTACTGCAGCTCAAGTCAGGCTCCTGCCCCACCCATTCTACTCCAGGTACTTCTTGGGGTGCTGGCTTTGGGTGGGCAAGCTAGGGCTTGCCGGGGAAACCCCGAGGTCCCAGTTACCTAAGCCCCGCTTGTTTATCTCTGCTTGTCCTTGGCACAACACACACTCCAGTACTGAGTGAGTCCCGCCCCAGGGAGTGACATGATCACCCCAAAGCCTTGCTTTCTGTTTTCCCAGTCATACTTTCTGCCCCGAAGCCCATCAGCTGGCCCAGGCCCAGCTCGTGAGACCCAGCAGGCAGTCCTGTAACAAGGGAGGAGCAGCCAGTGCGGGGCACACTGCCTGTCCTGCCAGCATGCAAGCCACAGCCTCTCAGGCCCCTGGGTGGCATCTCTGCCATCCATCTTGAGGCTAGCATTCTGGCACCTCTACTGGCCATCACACTGTATATATTGTTACATCTACAGTCACACACATAATCACACAGTGTCCCACAGTTAAATACACCGCCACACAGTGCCGCTGCCACTCACAATGCCACAGTCATATGCAGTCACACTTTGTCATGGCATGAGGAACGTAGTCACACAGTGTTACCTTTAATCATACACAGGATCACACTGTCACATACAGTCATACGCATCATCACACATGCAGTCACACCCAAGCCCACAACACTGGCCTGCGCTTCTGGGGATAGCCTGTTTACTCCTCAAAGAAGCAGCCTCCACACGGGTGCAAGCGTGCTTGCGTGAGCTACATGCCTGTTCGTGTAAGCATGTGCACACGTGTGCAGTTGGCCCAGAGAAGCTGGCCTGTACTATCACTGCATCTGGGGACTTGGCGGGCTGGCCAGATCTAGAGCTGCCTGGGCCTGCGCTAAGCATCTCGGCCCTTCTCCATTCTTTCAGCCTCCCTGAGGTACAAGCATGACTTTATATCTAGAGCTGTGAAAGCCCCATCTGGGAGGGTCTAGAGTGATTTAAGGAAGGACACTAAGAACCTAACTATGCCACATACAACAGAGATGCCCCCCTCTGTAATGTACTTTGGCTAGGACTGTGGAAAGACGATAGGGGCTATTCTCCTGGAGGTCCCCTGCCTCACTTCCGAGCATCAAGCTTCTCTCTCCAGGCAGCTGACCAGAGGTGACCACTGCTGACAGAGCCAGTCATTAGGATACTGCCTTCCTGACTAATGTTCTGAAAAGTGACTCAGAGTGGAGAGGGCGATAGACCTGCGGCTAGTGACGCGCCTCTGATTCTGACTCAGGAAGGAAATGGTGCCTGGATCTCTGGGGGCAGTTGTAAAACCATGACCTCAGCCTGGGGCTTCTATTACTACTTCCTGAGACCCTTCCGGGGCCAGCTATGGCCGAAAGGCATAGAGGAGGCTGTCCCCAGGGAGAATGGTGACTGTGAGGGAGTAGAGGAGGCCCCAGCCAAGCCCCGCTGTGGATATAGGAGCAAGGTAGCTAAACAGCAGGCAGTTATGCCCACTCCCCTAGGATGTGGCTGGTGTCCAGGAAGGTGAGGATGTCCCAAAGCCTAGTGGTAGCAGCCAGGTCTTGAAACCAAAGAGCAGTACAGTTTGTCATGACCATCTAGGCCCAGGGTTCAGGTTCACCTGACTCCCCAAACCTTCAGGGCAAAGTAAGTAACGAGCCTACTTTAGAAGTAGTGTGCCATCCTATATCCCCTTCTCCTGCCATGCCCTGTGACCTTCCCCTTTGTGTCCACCTGCAACGGAGAAGCCTAGCAGGCTCAGGCCTGCAAATTCTTCCAAGGGTCCCATCCATGGAGTCTTCAGAAAACTCTAGTATGCCTGTCACTGGGGCGACATGGTTAACACTGCCCACCCACTCGGAAGGCGACCCCAAGACATTGCCCATCCCAGCACCTCATGATCTCACAAGTATGCAATGATGACAAGACACTGGGGGATTGGGAGA
Source organism: Microtus ochrogaster (assembly GCF_000317375.1). Classification (NCBI taxonomy): domain Eukaryota; kingdom Metazoa; phylum Chordata; class Mammalia; order Rodentia; family Cricetidae; genus Microtus; species Microtus ochrogaster. The sequence continues at coordinate 32,900,321 of NC_022015.1, forward strand.
ACCAAACTCCAATCTGTCCAAATTTGGCTCCGGCCCCAGGGTGCTCTGGCCTTTACACCTGTTCTGCCTTCACTTGTCCCACTCTGAAGCTGCCTGGTCAGTGCGAGGCTCCAGCTGGGCTCGGGATCAAGGTCTGAACGACTCTGGATGGGGGGCCCCTCCAGCTCTGACGCTCCTCGGGCCCAGATCTCATCAGCTCCCAGATCCGTTGGTCCTTCAGCTGTACCAGATACTCCAACCTCATTACCTTCATCTGCAAAATCTTCAGAAAGTACACAAGTCTGAACATAGCCAGAGATGCCCCCTACATACCAGTTAGTCCCCCAAGCCTAGGTCTCACGGTTGGGGGCTGGATCAAAGGCCCTTTGTGGGGGCACTGAGAAAGATAAACACCAGGATCCTTGGAGAAGATTCTACAGCCAATGAGCCTGAGGAGCTTAGGGGGCTGGCAGGCCAGGAAGGGCTGAGTTTTCCTCCTGTTCCCTGCTGGGATCTCCCTGACCTCTCTGTCTACTCCCTCTGTCTCAACTAGAAGGACTAGATTCAGGGCAGGGCAGGGCAGGGCAGGGCAGGAGCCTTCTCTCTGCTAGGAATCCAACAGAGGACTGATAGGCTCAGGTACCTACGGTTCCTCCACACCTGTTTCAAGGACGACCTTGTCCCAAACCTTCTCCTATCAGAAACACAGACCCCACCACACTCCTCAGGCAGAAAAAAACGGGATCTACCTCATTCCCAGGTAGTGTGAAGGAAGGAATCTGTGGAGCCAGGTGGGGAGGGAGCCAGTCTCACAGCAGACAAGTGTGAGACTGTCTATAGCCAGTATATAAAGCCTATTTTCTAGACACCTTCCTACAACTCTTATTCAGTGACAAACAGAAAAGCCAGGGAGCTGTGGCTAGGCCCAGCAATCGAATCCATCCCATGTGGCCCAGTCACATGCTTGATACATCCTGTCACCACATATTTCTCCTATGATTCCTGGTGTCTCTTCAACTCCAAAGTTGTGTATCTCACTTAGTGGCCACTTACAAGTGGTACTCAACCCTTAAAGGCCCAGTTGAGTGTCAACCCTTAAAGGGCCAGTTGAGTGTCAACCCTTAAAGGTCCAGTTGAGTGTCAACCCTTAAATGGCCAGTTGAGTGTCAACCCTTAAAGGGCCAGTTGAGTGTCAACCTTTAAATGACAAGCTGTTCTATTTCCTCTCTGGGTCTCCAATGAAGAGTTAGTTCCCTTGGTCAGCATATGAGCCTGGGCGGCGGTGGGGAGAGCTGGGCTATGAACAAGCAGGGCAGACGGAGGCAGGAGCTTCAGTTCTCCTTACTGCTTCCTCTCTTCTGCTCTGCAGCTCCAAAGCCACAGTGATATCACATCACTTTCCTGTTTTCACAAGAAGATAACTCATCAAGATTCGGGTACAAACGCAAGAACTGAGATGGTATCGCAATTTCCGACAGCCCCTGTGACTCTGAAGCCCATTGGCCCAGACTGTCCACTCTTCCATATTGTCTTAGCTCTTGTACTCCTGGGATACCAGGAGAGATAAGAAATAGCAAGGGACACTGGGAGTTGCTGGTGAAAGAGTAGCAGGACAGATATGTCTGCAGAACCGAAAGAATGCTCTCCCTCAGAGAGCAAGCCATGCACCGCATAACCCATGTATTGCAGAACTGGGTGTGGACTCACAGAGACAGGAGTACATCCACAGACCCAGAGGTGCATCTGCAGTACCAGGTATTAGCTCACACAGCATGGCATACACCACAAAATCAGGTGTGCACTGCAGAACCTAGATATGCACTACAGAATCAATTGTGTATCCCAGAGCCAGATGTGCCCTGCAGAGTTACCAGGTATGTACCAAAGCCAGGTATGCATGCACATCTAAATGCTCACTAGACTCTCCGTGTGGGTTCTTTCCAGGGCCCTGGTCTTTGGGGATGGGAAGAAAGATGAAGCCCAGTTCAGGCTAGTGGGAGGCAGGCAGGAGCCTCTCCAGTAAGCGTCCCCTTCTATGTGCTTTTCAGATGTTCACCCGGAACCTGCTTCCTGAGATGGGCTTTGGTCCATACAGCCATCCTGTACCCGTGTGCTGCACTTGGGTGTGGTGTGGACAGACCAATAAAGCAGGTGATGAGTGCATTAGGGAACCACCATACCATTTCTGCCTCAGAGAAGGATTCAAATGTTCCATAAACTGTTTTCTAAATAATCCCAAGATTGTCGCTTCTCTCTGATCAGGGCCCTGCACTCTCCTTATGCCCTTCACTGGGTCAGTGCCAGCTCTGCAGAAACTCAGCCAAGGAGTCTGAAACTGGGGCAAATGGGTCCCTCTGCATCCTTGTCTTGCAGCCCAGATTGACCAGGCAGCAAGGGATGCCCAACAGGACCATACCTTGACTGTCTCCTGCAGAATGGCTATTGCTTGCTCCTTATCTTCCAGCTGCTGCTGGATGTCGGCCAGGTGATCCCAGAGCCCTTCAACTGGGTCCCTGAAAGGTAAACACTGACCTTTAATCCAGGATAGGGATCATGAGGAGATGGGCAGGGAGAATTTGAGAGATAAGGGTCCACCCTCTGCAAGCACAGCAGCCCTTTTTCTCCAGATCCCTTTGATTCTGAATGGTCTTCATGCTGACGGGGGTTGGAGGGCTCTGAAGGCCTGTATGACAAATAGACACCATCAGCTGAGGACCCTGCTTCCGACTGGCCCCCACCAGTGACAGTAAATATGGATGAGGGGGACATGGTTCATAGGAGGTAAAGCAAACCCAGGATCATCATGGAAGGACCTGGTCCTAGCGTGGTGTCAGGGCCCTGGCAAGCTTGGAAATGGTTTCCTTGCATGGCACACAGGCTCCCCCTTGGATGGTTACTCTCTGGGTATTGATGGAGCCAGGACCTGCACATGTGAGGGGCGCCTTCCTCAGAAGTCAACTAGCCCCTCTAGGCCCAGGGTGCACCACAGCATACCTGCCCTCTTTTGAAGATTTGTGAGCTCGTGATTGTCATGTGTCCAGCCTTCAGGAATGTAGCGACACTCTCCATAGGAATCCCAGAGGGGCTCTGATGAGCTGCTGTTATCCACATTAAGATTTTGAGTCTTAGTGGTATGCGAGTGGGTGCTTAGCCCTCCCAAAGGTCGGACAGCATCCACACTGGAGAGGCCTGGTTCCTGCAGAGTACAAAAGTTAGGAGGTGAGGTGTAACAGGGTTGCACATGTCTGGTCTCCACTCTGGGCAGGGTCAGTGGGCAAACTGCCGAAGAAGAGAGGGAAGGACTTAGGGTGGTCGCAGTTGGAACAACTCTCAAGCGCTTTCACTGTCTCGGGTAGGTAGTTCAGGCTGGGGAGGAGATGGGGGCTTGGGAAGATCCCAGTTAGCAGGAAAGTCAGGAATGAGCCTAAATGGCTACTGTGACCTCATGTATGGACTTCGTTTCATTCTGGACCACAGAGACATCCGCTTCTCTGTTTTATTCTCACACAGGCAGATTGTCTGACTGTGCTCAAAGCTCAGCAGGCACAGCCCACTTGCAGGCTGAGCTGATGGACGGACACTTACAGCTTCACCAGCCGGGCCTCCGTGAGCAGTGCTGGCCTCCATTTTCTCCTTCAGCGAACACAAGATAGACTCGATAACCCCAGGCTTGTTGGACACCACCTTTTGGATGTCGGCCTCTGAGATACATAAGTGCAGCTTTTGAAAGACTTTCCTGAAAAAAAAAATGGGGGTACACTCTCAAAACAGTGCCGCCAAGGGCTGGGAGTGGAGCCCTCCCTGCAGTCCCGTCCTTGTGGGTCATGCCTTCCAGCCACGGGACAGCATCTAGTTTCCTCAGAGAGGAGAGGCTAACAAGGTGTCTTCTTTGCTCTGCAGCCCAGGGACCCATGGCTGTCTCCTTCCTGGCCTAGTGGGCCTGTGTCTCAGGAGATCCTAGAACACTTGATGCGCTCTGCTCCACCTGGCCAGGTTCTCTGCACTCAAACTTGTTTCCCTGACTGCTTGCCTTCTGTTCTAGAAGTCCTGTTGATACAGCTAGACAGTCCCAGAACTCGGCAGCTGGGCCCACTCAGGCATGATCACCTCCCTTGAGCCTTCATTCCAGCTCTAACCTCTTAAACATAAGCTCAGGCCTGAGTCCTTCAGTGCCCCCAATCCAATCTGAGCCAGTCTTGGGGGCTCTGACCTTCCCCATGCAGCACGTGTTCCCTACCTTGCTCTGCTCAAGCACTTCCTGGGTTCCCTCTTGATTTGACTATGTCTGCCATGTCTAGCCTCCTCTGGTTGTTCTTGGTGTCATGTAGCACAACAGACACACAGGTAGGGGCTTGTCTGAGGACAGTTTGGGAGGTGGAGTAAAATGTGCCTCCACTAATCTGTGAGAGAACAGGCTACCTGGTGGGCTGTCCCGGCAGGGAGTCCCCAGGAACCCTGGTTGTGGCCATAGTCAGAGACCCGCAGCTGGAAACTTGTCACGAAGGGGCATTAGAGAGTGTCCCTGGGTCAACCATGCCTTGCCTGTTGAGAAGGCTCCAGTTGCTCAACTTCTGGTCTGTACTGCAGGCTGGGACGTAGCTGTGCAAGTTCACCAGCCGAGGGTGGAAGTGCTTCACAATCTCGGCCACCAGCACTGTGGGAATGTAAGGTGAGTTTGGCTGGCTTGGCTAAGACCCCGAGTTGTAGCTGTAATCTCTGACCACATGAGAAGCACGGAGTGAAGGGGGAGGGCACGAGCTTGTCCTGGGGAACCCATGATTGTCCCTGAGAGTTCTCGGCACGGCACCTAGACTCCTGGACAGACCAAGGGGTAGGATGGCCTACGGAGTTACCACAGCGTGAGAGCCCAAGAGGAGCTGGAAGAGCCACAGGAGGCCATATCTGCCACAGCCTTTCCTAAGGAGCATTAGTCTGGACTCAGGAACCGCCCCCCCCCCCCCCCCCATCCCCGCCACGCCCCGGTATTGTGGGGGCTGGATTCAAGGGAGGCCCTTATCTGAGCCCTCTCGTCAAGTGCCCCATTGCGCCTTGCCCTCACTCGCACCACCATCACTGAAGTCCCGAGCCAGGTGGCGCTTGGGGCGACTGAGTGGAAGCCGGTCCAGCCAGGCGCAGAGGTTGTGAATAACCTCAGGCGGTGGCAGGAGCGCGGCAGAGCTCTGCTTGGAAGCACTGAGCATGGTAGAAAGGTGCGTTTGCAGCGGCAAAAAGCGGTGGAGTAAATCGGGAGGCTTCAGATCGTTGCTAGGAGACGAGGCACAGCCGGAAGGGGCGGGGCCCACACTGCACCGGGCCCACCCTCGATCCCAGATAGGCTTGGTCCTCCTGTACGTCAGTCAGGGGACAGGACTAAATTACGACGATGATTAAAATAAAAGAAGGTAGGCGAAATAGTAGATCTGGTGTAATAAAAACAATCTACTTTTTAGAACATGATCTGTAATCTACTGATAAAATAAAATCTTTATTAATGTCTAGTGTTTAGCAGTAAGTTAGACAATCATTCTGTCCCAATCCCGGAAATGAAGGCGATTCCTGTCCCATACACCCCCTCCCCCACAACGTCGGCTTTTCCTCCCTACGTCTCCTACGTGACTGGGATGTAGGAGATACAGGAACTGTGCAAATCTGCCCCGGCCTTGGGGAGGGGTCACTAGGTGAGGGCGGATGCAGAAGTTGCTGGGAGGGGGGCTCCTGGCACCCTGGCTCACTGCAGGTGACATCACCCCAGCCTAGCAACTGCAGACAAGGCCCGTGAGAGGACACTGGTTCAGGTGGGCAGCTGGACAGCAAGAGCCACATAGATTATTCCTGAGGTAGGAACAGCTGGACTGCAGGTCCAGCCTGAGTGGGGGCTGTTGCTGAAGGAGCATGTTCATAGGAGCACTGGTATCTCCGAACTTCCACAAGCCTGCAGTGGCCCTGGGGTGCCCTAGCTGGTCACCTCTTCTGGACAGGGACCTTCAGAGCAACTTTTGGACCAGCAGCGCTCTGCCAGGAAAAAAGGGAAATTGATGTTATGAGCAGTTGGTCTGCTATAAGTGGTACAGCTAAGTAATTCCCATTTATAATTCTTTAGATTCTCACTTCCCCTAACAGCAGAATTAATGACCCCGTCCACACAAGATGACTACACTAATACTTCATATATGGTGTAGACTTCTCATTGCTATAGGAAAAGGAAAAATTGATAGCCCCTGATAGCAGCAAGCTCCGAAATGTTTTGACAGATTATAAAGCAGAATCAGCCTATTACTGAGGATTTTTTCCCCATTTTCCTTTCAGATGTCAACAAAACTTACCAGTTAATAACCCCCCCAACCCACCCCAGCCTCCAGAGCAGTGCCATAGTCAGCAGGATATTGCTGGTAAGCTGGACTCCCTCCCTACGGGGGGCTCACCTGAGTCACCCCAGGCGTGGTCCCTCCAGTCCCAGGCTTGACTGGTGGTGTGGGAGGTGGAACGTTTGGCTTGACCTGGGAGGAAGCAGACACAGCTGATGGAGGGCATCTCCCAAGAAGGCCAAGTACGGCCCAGCTTTATCCTCCCAAGGCTGTCCTGCTCATCTCCAGCCCTGAGGCCTCTGTCTTCACACAGCTCTGTAGGAAACCAGCTAACAACACCCCCCCCCCAAAAAAAACCCCCACCTCAGCCTCCAGAGCAGTGCCATAGCCGGCAAGATGGTTCTGGCAAGGTAGAGTCCCTGCCGGGGCTCACCTGAGTCACCCCAGGCGTGGTCCCTCCAGTCCCAGGCTTGACTGGTGGTGTTGGAGGTGCAACATTTGGCTTGACCTGGGAGGAAGCAGACACAGCTGGTGGAGGGCCATACCACTCAGAGGATTAAACCTGAACCTGGCAGAGCTCCTCTTCTTGGCTAGCTGTCCTAACCCATCTTGCAGCCTGGACAGTACTCCACAATGTTACCAGAAGCTCGAAAGGAAAGAATTAACTACTAAAACACATTTCTTTGCATTTCCACATTCCTAGAGAAGATGGTAACCTGACATTGCTTGGTTTTAGTATATCTTGAAGGCTTTGCTGAGCTTTCTTTCTGGGTGAGGCACATTTTGGCCTTCTTCCTCATCCAGTTTCTCTTAATCCTTGCTCAGAAATTCCTTTGCACTGCCCCCATTTTGCCTTTAGGATTGCTTCTAGGGTTTTCTTTTCCTTCCTTCCTTCCTTCCTTCCTTCCTTCCTTCCTTCCTTCCTTCCTTCCTTCCTTCCTCCTTCTTCTCTCTTTCTTTTTTTTCTCTTTCTTTCTTTCATTGTTGTTTTGATATTTTTTAAATTTTGTTTTGTTTGGGTTTTCAAGATAGGGTTTCTCTGTGTAGTCCTGCCTGTCCTGGACTCATTCTGTAGACAAGGTTGATCTCGAACTCAGAGATCCACCTGTCTCTGCTTCCAGACTGCTGCTATTAAAGTGTGATATGGGATTCCCCTCTGTATGCTGTGAATATGTCTTATTATCATTGGTTAATAAAGAAGCTGTTTTGGCCAATGGCTTAGCAGAGTAAAGTCAAGCAGGAAATCTGAACAGAGATAGAGAGAGAGAGAGAGTAGGCAGAGTCAAAGAGACACCATGTAGCTGCCAAAGGAGGCAGACATCATGTAGTCCCAAGAAGCAAGAGGTAACAATCCACAAGCCTTATAGTAAAATATAAAATAATAGAAATAGGTTAATTTTTTCTGGGGGGGGGGTTCGAGACAGGGTTTCTCTGTGGTTTTGGAGCCTGTCCTGGAACTAGCTCTTGTAGACCAGGCTGGTCTCGAACTCACAGAGATCCTCCTGCCTCTGCCTCCCAAGTGCTGGGATTAAAGGTGTGCGCCACCACCACCCGGCTAGAAATAGGTTAGTTTAAGATGCAAGAACTAGCTAAGAATACGTCTGATCTATTGGTCAAACAGTGTTGTAATTAATATAGTTTCTGTGTGATTATTTGGTCTGGACAGCCACAAAATGAACGTGCAGCCTCTATCTACAAAGGTATGTGCCACTACCACCACCTGGCTAGACTTTTTCAGCTCTTATGTAAGTCTAAAATTAGTACTGGCTAGGCACAATGATGTACATTTTTAATCCCAGCACTCAAGAGGCTGAGGCAGGAGGATCTCTATGAGTCTGAGGCCAGTCTGGTCTACACAGAGAGCTTCAGGCCAGCCAAGGCTACATAGTGAGGCCCTGATTAAAAAGTAAATAAATAATTTCCCTCTTCCCTCCAGAAATGGAAAAAGAAAAACAGAAAATCACACCTATAATACCAACACTCAAGAGGCTGACGCAGGAGAACCACCATGAGTTTAAGGGCCAGCCTGGGATACACAGTGAGTTCCATACCAACCTGGGCTAAAGTGAGACTAAATTTAAAAAACAAAACAAAACAAACAAAAACCAGGGGCTTGTGAGATGGCTCACTGGGTAAAGACACTTATGCAAGCATGGCAATCTGAGTTCAAGCTCTGCAGCATACGTAAGAGTGGAAGGAATGAACTAGTTCTACAAAGTTGTCCTCTGATCCTGCTTGCATGCTATGGCTTGCATGCACACATCACAGCACACCACACACAATAATAACGATAATGATAATTAATAATAATAAACAGCAGTAACAGCAGCAGCAGCAGCAAGGGCCACTGAGACTGATCACACAGTAAAGGTGCTTGCAGCACAAGCCTAACGACCTGAGCTTGAGTCCCAGAACCAAGTAAAGTTGACCTCCACATGTGCATACATGCCCACGTGCATCATACACACAATAACATAAATAAATAAATAAATAAATAAATAAATGAATGAAGAAAACATGAAATTGCTATAGCAAGACATAGTGACAGTTGTTAAAGGCTAAGTGTCAAACTTTCCAGAGATGTGGAATTTTAAGAGTCTCCAGATGGGGACTGGAGAGATGGTTCAGAGGTTAAGAGCACTGGTCCTGAGTTCAATTCTCAGCAACCACATGGTGGCACATAACCATCTATAATGAGATCTGATGTCCTCTTCTGGGCTGCAGGCATACATGCAGGTAGAACCCTGAATACATAATAAATCTTAAAAAAAAAATAAGAAAAAAACCTCTTGGAAACAGCAAAAGGAAGGCAAAAACAGAATGAAGAAGGTCAGGGGGACTGCAAAGGCCAATGTTGGTGCTGGCAAAAAGCCAAAGGAGTAGCTCTGCAGTGACTGATCTGCTGTGATATGCCGACAATTTCCCAGAGGACAAATAAACTAAAAGCTTATGTGTCTGGAGTATGCTGTTTATTGGATGTTAGAAGAATCAGGTGGCTGGGCTAGAGAGATGGCTCAGAGGTTAAGAGCATTGACTGCTCTTTTCCAGAGGTCCTGAGCTCAATTCCCAACAACCACATGGTGGCTCACAGCCATCTATAATGAGATCTAGTGCCCTCTACCGACGTGCAGGCAGAACACTGCATACATAATAAATAAAATTTTTTCAAAGAAAAAAAAAGTCTCGAGATGATCTCCCAAGCATTCATTCGTTTCCCTAGACATCAGTTTATTTAGTACAAAACAGTTCCCAGCAAAGAACTCACTGGCATTCAGAGCCCTATCCTGTCTTGGTTACTTTCCATGCTCTTCCTGTATCAACCCACATTCACTTACAATAAGAAGATAAGAAGTAGACAAACGAAAGGACACTCAGAAAACTGTCAACTAGCACTTTCCAGATGAGCAGTGTAGACTGAAAGCCACTTGAGAGCCACAAGTGCCCAGAAGAGCAGCTAAGGCCCTTAACAAGGTCTCGGGCAGAGCAAAGAACAAATAGTCACCCTTCAGGTCCCACAGGTCAGGAGGGCAGCTGACTTGTGCAGTTAAGGCCTGTGTCAGAGTTCAGGGGCAACTGGGTGTCTGTCCTGCTGCTACCTTGCATTTGCTCCCTGGGACAGGCAAGCCCATGCACCTACACACAGGTTCTCTACCGGTCCAGCCATGACCCCAGAGTAGCTACCTAGGGCTGGGGCTAGAGCAGGGTCCCATGGATTCTCAGAAGTAGGAGAAGTTGGGGGGGGGGCATGCCCAGGAGTCCTGGATTTTCTGCCTGGAAGTGACTTCACCACTGTCTCTTTTTCTCCCCGAGTGTGATACCCAAGCCCAACAAAGGACTCTCCAAACCCCATTCTACATGGGATCAGCAGCCTGCCCGGTAAGAGCAGGCCTCCAGGCCCTGCAGAGGCGGTTTCTACCAAGTAGCCTCGGAGACCAGAGACCCACAGTGACACTAAACAGGCTGCCCCTTTCAGGTCTAAGCAAAGGGGTTCCCGTTCATCTAGAGGTGAAGAGCCCTGCTGGGAATGACTCCAACACCGCAGGGAAGAATGAACTGGAATGAATCTCTACTTTCAAAGCTTTAGTAAGTGGCATTTTGAGACCTTCCAAATCTCTATAGCTTCCTCCCAAGGAAAAGTGTAGGATTATTTGTCTCTGGAGCAAAGGGCCACAGGCCTGAAGGAGGGGAGGGTCTCCTCAGAGTTAAGGCTGTCTCTTTACCTGCTTGGGTTTCAGCTTTGGGAGGGGCTTGGTAGGTGGAACAGGTCTAAGCTGTTGGAAGAAAGAGATAGAATCAGGATCCAGGGAGCAGAGCAGTTCAGGGTTGGGGGATAGAGCAGTAGGTACCCCTCCCTCTCAGGCTCCTTGAATCCACCCTTAGGTTCAATTTACTATCCCAGCTAGGCAAGGCTAATTTACTTTGCCAGTACAGCAGCTGTTTCCTAGGGCCCCAGGCCCACAGAGTCAGCCACTAGATGCCACCTCCAGGAGGTTTCCATGTCCTCAGAACACACATGGCTGTTTCCCAAGGCTTATTAGATTTGTTACCTGCTGAGTATAAACTGGAACTGGAAGTGGTGGACTGGGCACAGGAGCTGGAGGCTTCAGGGAACAGAGATGTGAGCCTGGGCCCAAGAAGCAGTGCTTGCCCCCAACCCATGCCCACCAGGTCCCATGCTTTAAGGACCCAAGACTCTTATACTTCCCAAATGGTACTACCTCCACCCCCGCTTTCCTGCTCACACTAGGTGAGATACATGGCTTATCCCATTTTACTCTCACATTTCAGGTCTGAGAACCCTCAAACCCACAAGTCCAGACTCCAAATATAGATCCTTAGAGGACACATCTTGATCTAGTCTCTCTCCTTCCCTTGGGGTAATTGAGATACTTCTCAAGACTCCAGGCTGTTGCAGGGCTCATGAGTTAATTTATACAAAAAGGCTTCACTATCCCTAATAGACTCACCCCTCCACTATCCCTACTGGGCTGCAACCTGAGTTCCCCTCTGTTCAACCTCCGCCCCCAGAGGACAGTACTTACTGCAGGGGGTGGCCTCTTTGGTGTCACTGTAGGTCTCGGGGGCTGGTTGGTACAAACCACCTCTGGGGTGCCTGGAGGCCTTCTCTTATCTGGCAGGCTGCTGTCCCTCATGAAGAATAGGGGGTTGGAGAGCCCTGTGGTGGGCTTGGGTGCCACACTCCTGGGGAGGAAAAAAAGACAAACAATGGTGTGGTCATTTCCAGGCAAAGAATCCAGGATTCCTACTGAGGCTGGCATCTCTACCCTGGTACACCCTACACAGGCTGCAAGCTGTAGTCACAGGCACACGGGTGAGCCCAGGAGGCCAAGGAGCAAGTCTCTTGACAGCTGTGCTAAGGTGTTTGGAGGATCTTGGAAAAGCTGTGCTTTGGCAGTCAGTTTGGGGGTCAAGGTCTTGGTGCAGGGCACAGTAGGAACCTAGTGGGGCATATGTGGCCATGGCTAGGGGTGGGAAGGTCATCTCAACTCTGGACTTACCGTATCCCTATCTGTTGCCCACACTGTCCCTTTAAAGCCTCGAAGGAGGAGGAGGAAGAGGAGGAGAAAGAAGAGGAGGAGGAGGAGAAGAAGCAACGGAAGAGATCCTGGGAGTCTCCTGAGCTTCCCACCAAGCCTTCCCAGCACCCAGAGAACCCCAAGGCCCTTTGAATGCCCTGCCCGGGCCTGCTGACAGAAGCAATGTTTTTTTTTTTCTTTCTTTCTTAAGTAGCCGCAAAGCCACTTCCCAAGTGCCGAGTACAGGAAGTATATGTCTCATATGTAGATATGTCACAACTTCCATGTCCTCACCTCCTCTGGACTTGGCTCTGGACCTTTCGGTAGAAGATGACACCTGCCAGGATGACCATCGCCGCCACCAGGATCACCAAAGCCACCACCACACCAACTGGAAGGCTCCCAGATGCTGTGTGACACATGGCCACATGATCATCCAGGATTGGGACCAGCTGGATCAAGAGCTGGGGAGGGCCCTTGGGAGATACTGGCCCAAGGATCAATCCCTTTTGACCATGTCCTAGGTCCCACACCCCACATGTGGTCAAGTGCCTGAGGACTCCAGCAGAGGGCCCGGTACATTACACCAGCTCTTCAGGCGTTCCGGCAATGGGTTAGATGTGGTGAGTGCCAGCCCCACAGTGCCACTGTTGAGGCCTAGCCAGGCTCCCGAGGCTGCGGTGCTATGGACAGCCACAGTGACCACTGGGGAGGAAGACACTGTGGGGGTTGTAGGGAGTGGCCCTGGATGCCTGGGCCAAGGCTATCTGGCCTTGTTTTGAGCAGGACATAGTCACCTTTGAGATGCAGAGATATGGGATCCCTCCTAATCACCCTCAAGCCCGGCAACCCGCAAAAACCAGCTCTTGTGGTTCTCAGGACCTTACCTGCTTGCCCAGCTGGTACATCTGCCAGCAGCTGTGCACAGTGGGGCGGGGCCCAGCCCGCATGGCAGTGGCACTCTCTCTTATGGTTGCATACCTGGAGGGGAAGCTGGGCCTCAAGGACGGGTACCCACAGGGCAGCAGATCAGGTCACAGCACACATAGGATTCTCCTCCATCCACCCACATGTCAATCTTAGGGTTATAAGGAGTATCCCTAGTGACCACACTGGCCACTGGCCACGAGTTCAGTGGAGGGCACCTGTCCTACTTTAGCCTCAGAGAGGACTTGTTGATGCCTCCATTAGAAGGATATAGGCTAGTCTGAGCCCACACTGCTATGCCCACAGCTATCTCTGCCACAAACTCCATCTGACAAGTAAGTGGTGGTAGCTTGAGGGCACCAGTCAGTAGGTATACCATGCCCTGAGGTCCTGGGCCACACGTACCCCATGGTTGTTGCACTTAGCAGAGCAATTCTCAGATCTATATACATGGAGGTCCTGGCAGCGTCCACTCATGCAAACCTGGAAGGTGGAAGGGGCTCTTGGGTAGTTGGCCTAGACCCCACCCCCAACCCACTATCTTCAAACCCAAAGGTCAGTCCAGGACAGCTGGTGTGTTCACACTCTAGGATAACTAGGCCCTCATACTTGTTTGTGTGTGTGTGTGTGTGTGTGTGTGCATACGCATGCACACATGGGATAGGGGCTCAGCCATGAGAATGGTACTGGACTGGCTGACCCTAGGGACACCTTGGGTGTGGTGGTCTCCAGACAGGTGCCTCTGCTTGTCCAGTTACCTTGTCAGGTTTGACTAGGGGATAAGAGGTTCCACGCACATGCCCCCACCAGTCAACACTCATAGGGGCACATTTGGTCTTCAGCAGCCTGGGATAGCTTTCAAGTGCTTCTCAGCTCACCTTCCCCTCCTCGCACTTGGTGCCCTGAAGTACCAGCTCATAGGTGTCAGGGTTGCTGTCTGTGCCAAGAGCGTGGCAGATTCCATGGTGGGTGGAGAAACTGCAGGAGGAACGTTCAAGGGGCTTCTGGCCTCCCTCACAGTACAGCACCCCACACCGGTTCATTCTGCAGACAGAGGGCAGGCTGTGGTCACAGGTGTCCTGGGCACGTGCTCAGAGGCCTGGGAGCTGCAGGAGATGGCCCCAGGCCTCTCCTTCCTCAAAGCTTGATGACTTGAAGTGGGGCATACTCCAGGAGAGCCATCTGTCTCACAGAGCAGTCCTCCTCTGTGGGGAATTGTCAGTGAAGACACGCCACCCCTGGTCCCCAGCTGTTACTTACTTGCCAGCGTACATACTGACACGGCAGCCCTGAGAGATGCTAAAGGTAAAGCAGGAGTCTGATGCAGCCCGGGCACCTGGGGGGCAGGAGAAGTTAGCCTGGTGTAGGTCACAGACACTCCACAAGCTCGCCCCCATCCTATGTTCATGCCTGCCTCACCTGGCCCCCATAGATCCTGGCACTGTTGTGTCAGTGTGGGGCAGCTCCCATCAAAGCAGTAGCCCCCCGGGCAGGGTGTGCCATTCTGTTGGAAAGCATCTTCAGGGCATGTTGGCTTCTGGCCATCACAGAACTCCTCCAGGTCACATATGTCCTTCCTGGGACGACACAGCTCACCAGCTGGCTTCACCTGGTACCACAGAGAAGCTCACCGTGGAACAGGTCCACATGAGGCCTTCATAGGTATCCTGTTGTCCCGGGCTTGACTGGGGCAGATCCTGGGTGGAGTCCAACTTACCTTGCACTCATGACAGCAGGCACCATAAGCACACTCTGCCCCCTTGACTAGCTGGCAAGAGGTGGCATTGCAGCAGGGGTTCTTACAGTCCTAGGAGGACAGTGGTTTGAACAGCTATGCCCTAGCCAGACCTGGCTCCAGGGTAAATTAGCTTTTGGTGAACTTTGGGCAAGGGGCCGCAGACAATTTTTCTCCAATTCCTTAATAGGTTATTAGGGGCTCAAAGGGAAATGTGGTAACGTGTGATTCCCAAGGGTTACACGTGGTGTGGCACATAACATCAGGCCTGAGAGGCTAACCTAAGCAAAAAGGACCTTGGGTTGAGGCCCCTACAGTAATGCTGAGGCTGACCAGCAAGGGGCAGGGAGAGGGTGAGACAGACCTGAGGTGTGCCACAGTCACACTGCTCTCCATGCTCTACAAATTGGTTTCCACACACAGGGCCTCCCACGAACCGGTTGACATCTGGGACATTGGTCAGGCAGCCTGTCTGGGGCTTCATCACGAATGACTCTAGGTCAACCTGGCTACACCTGCTGAATTTCCTTGGGAAGTTGGAGCTAAGAGAAAGGGATATGACCATCAGGGAGTTCCACATGCCAGTCTGTTCCTTCCCACCCAACATGTCCCACTGGACCTCACCCAAACATTTGGGTCATGATGCAGCCACCAGCCTCACGTGGTACAGGGCAGTAGCAGCCTGGGATGCTCTCATCATGGTTCATGCCCAAGTTGTGGCCCAGCTCATGGGCCATGGTGGATGCTACACCAATGGGGTCCCTGGCATTGTCCTATGAGGATATGATCATTAGTATTGTCTTGCTACCATCTACCCACATGCCCTCTGCCACCCTAGGTGTCAACAGGCGTGATGCTGCTTTCTGCTTAATACCCTAACAAAAAACAGGTTCCAAATCCATCCCCGGAGTAGGTAACTGCTTCGTGGTTTCTTAGGGACCTGGACTGACACTTCTACCCCACAACTCAGACTCTGTGCTTGACTGTTCAGCCACCAGACAGCTTAGCAAAATTGGTTGAGAGTTCCATTTACCTGGTTCACAGCTCCTGAGTGCCAGGAACACAGGGCAGATACCTTAGCCAGTCCGACAGTGTTGCCGATGAAATCAACCCCTCTAGAAACAGACATAACATGTAATATCCTGGACATGGTTCCTGGCCCCTCTTCATCCCTTCACAGCTCTGCTCTGGTGTCCTGCCCTCAAGGCCAGGCTGTACAGAAGCCAAATCTCCAGGGCCTGGCTCTATCTCACTGTGGTGGATGGGTGTGCCGGGACACTCACGTGATAAGTTGCACGTTGTCATGTGGGTACTGCCCTAGCAAGTTCTGTTCCCTCCAGTTCAAGAAGTTCTCCAGTGTTACATTGGCATGGGGGCTGATGTAGAACTTGTCTCTGCTCCAGATCTCCAGGCCCACCAGGACCACACGGAAACCAAGCTCCTGATAAAGCTGCAGAGGGTGAGATGCCACCTAGGTCAGGCTGGGGTTGGGGCAGATGGGCATTACATCCATTTCACTGAGGGGTACTGAGCTCAGTATAGAGCCCTGAACTAGTTCCCCTCCTGATCTGCTAGCTTGCCCTTTTCACCCTAAACAGCTACACCTTCTCATCAAGTGTCAGCATCCCTGGGGTAACCTACCTTGTCCACGTGGTTTACTACCTCCAACACACGCTGGCGCACGGCCTCTCTGCTCCCCAGCTTCCGGAACTAGAAACATACGGTCTTTAGGCTGGGACCTGGCAACCTCATCCCAGCTCATACAGCCCTCTCAGCCCCTGCCTCCCATACCTCTTGGCTGTCTGTGACCACGTACAACTCCACATATCGGGGTTCTCTGGGTATCAGCCAGTTCTAGGGAAAGAATCTAGTCAGCATTCTTGGCCTTGACCCAATTTACCCCAGAGCCCAACTCTGTGCTGGGAGGCAAAGTCTAGACATCTCCAGTGCTTTCTCTGTAGCAGCAGGGTTGAACCAGGTCCAACCACTGGCCATGGGGACTACTTCAGGACTACAGACAGCCATGCGTAGGCCCAAACATGGGCTCTATGGCTTGACTGGCCAGCAGGGGCTGCTCACCCGAGGCCGAGAACTGTAGATTTCTAAGGCCCGAGGCCCTAAGTCATCCAGGCTAGTGTCGCTGACCCCACAGGTCCCAGCCTTCT
Organism: Microtus ochrogaster; assembly: GCF_000317375.1. Lineage (NCBI taxonomy): Eukaryota > Metazoa > Chordata > Mammalia > Rodentia > Cricetidae > Microtus > Microtus ochrogaster. The sequence continues at coordinate 32,916,969 of NC_022015.1, forward strand.
CTTGCAGGTGCTTCTCCTGGTACATCGCATGCTGCCCCTCTTCATCACCATCCAGAGGCTCAATCAAGTGGACAGTGGACCCAACTCGGAAAAAGCCCCTGAAGGGAGAGTCAGATGGACAGAGGGTATGGTCAGCTTGCCTATCAGGGATTACAGGTAGTCCATGCCTACTGCCTCGGAACAGCCACCTCCCACCCTTGTGGGAGATGCCCAGGCTTGTGGACATAGGAGACAAGAAGGCACATGGGTTTGGTGTGGCTGGCAATTCTTTTTTTTTTTTTTCGAGACAGGGTTTCTCTGTGGCTTTGGAGCCTGTCCTGGAACTAGCTCTTGTAGACCAGGCTGGCCTCAAATTCATAGAGATCCGCCTGTCTCTGCCTCCCAAGTGCTGGAATTAAAGGCGTGCGCCTTCACAGCCCGGCATGGCTGGCAATTCTTAATGGAGTCTAACAGCAAAGAGATTTTTTTTTTTCAAAGTCTCATGCCAAGGTCTTTTTTTCTTTATTCCTTTTTTAAAGATTTATTTATTTTTATTTTACATGCACTGGTGTTTTGCCTGCATATATGCCTGTGTGAAGGTGTCAGATCTTGGCGTTACAAATAGTGGTGAGCTCCTATGAGGGCACTGGAAATTGAACCCAGGTCCTCTGGAAGAGCAGTCAGTGTTCACAACTGCTGAGCCATCTCTCCAGCCCCAGGCCTTTTTTACACAGCCTCAGTTTACCCTTCTGTAGAATGGGACTTCCTGCTTGGGTCTGCAGTACATACCTGAGGCCAGCACAGGTGCTAAGGCTGGCCGCTGAGCCCTGGTATCCTTCCACATGGCCCTGGTAGAGGCAGTGGTCCTGAAAAAGGGAGAGAGGGTCATAGGTCTTGCTGCCACGGTCTCGTTGGCCCAGGGAAGGCTGTCCTGGCACATACCTGCCCAGGTAGCTGTTCTGTCACCTCGGAGCCATTGGCAGCTGAGTAGGTCTCAGTGTAGCTCGAACCCAGCAGGTCCCTGGAAGGGAACCACTTAAGCTCCCTAGTTTCACCTTCCCCCTGAACAGCCCTTATAAAGAGCCTACACTTCCCATTGGACTCAGGAACTGACTCAAGAGCCAGAATCTGCTTACCTGTTCTTCCGAAGGTGCAGGGTGAACATGTGTTCTTTGGTCCCAAGAACATAGCTCAGATTCTCTGGGTACAGGCCCTGGATGGGGATTCAGTGAATGGCCTTCAGCTTATGGCCAATGTTTCTCTTAGCAGAGAGCCCCAGAAGGACCTCCCTAGGAGATCTTTGCAATTCATTAGTTTCAGGCAAGAAAGTAGGTGGCTGGGGCCAGGTTGAGCTATTTGGGAAGGACAGACAAAGCAAGTCTCCAAGATGAACAAGAAAAGCATAGAGCTTCTTGGCCCCTTGAGCCATTTCCCCATTTGTTCACAGGATGATGAAGATGATGACGATGATGATATGACATTCCTTCCCAGAGGAAGCAGGGTAGGAAATGATAGGGAGCCTTAGCCAGAGCCACTGAATCCAGGGCAACATGGGGTGGGCAAGGTAAACAGACTCTCTCAGCAGCACCATTGCACAGCTGGCTATGGTGTCCATCCTGAGGTTCAGGGCAGGTGTGTGCTCTACACTCGATGACCCTTCACTCATACACCATGTGCACAACCAGCTAGCCCTAGGGACAGCATACACCAGGAAAAAGGAAAGCCCAGGCAGAGAAAAAGAAGGCCCAGGAACCTTCCTGGAGGTCTATAGGCTATACTCAGTTCCCAGCCCCAGGAAATCCCAGCCGGAGAGGTTCTAGTCGCGTTTACATAGCTTTAGGGTGAGCAGCTGCTAGCTAATCTGAAGAACCACTGCCAACTGAAACTGGGGAGTGGCCTGGGGCAGCACAAGCTGCTGTACCTCTCCTGGGTGACAGGCCTCTCCAGATGGAGTCAATGGCCTCCAAAGGAGAGAAGCTCTAGACTCTGATTCAGGGTGGTGGCAGGAAGGAAGTGGTAAGCACAACAGGGAGAGACCATAGTCATGCCCAGACACACAGACAGGTTTAGGTACTGCAGCTGTGCAGAGCGGCCCCCAGAGACTGCTGGTCCTTTCACAGAAACAGATTGTGCGGCGGAGCTAATGGACTCACCCAGTGGGAGGGCAGGTCTCTGCGGGTGCGGGACGCAGTCAGGCGCCGAGGCCATACTACCTCATACTCTTTCACATTGGGCAAAGGGGGTCCAGGAGCTACAGCTGCAGGAGAAAGGGGTCAGAAGGCACCGCACAGGCAGTGCTTCCCCTCTTATCTGGGGAATCACCACATGGCTAGGTACCAGCAATGGGATCTGACCTGGTGGTCCAGGTAAGAGCTTTGTGCCAAAAATACCACCGGATCCATCGTACTAGAGTCAGCGGTCTGAACCTAGCACGCCACGCATGGTGCCCCCATCCTTCCCCAGTGCCTATTTAAACCTACCCAGAGAGAAAACACATAGGCCCTTGGTCTGCCGCCAGACATCTAGAGTTGACCTGATCTCATCTTTAGTTACATGATCAGATCTAATTGATTAAGAAAGCACACCCTCCCTCAGGTTTTTCTCTTCCCAACAGAAAACTTTGTGTCCAACAACAGATGAGGGACCCTCTATAGGCAGGCCCAGTTTTAGAGACCACCTATCCCAGAGAAGTGTCCTCTTTTGGCATAGGCAAAGGGTGTAGCTTCTTAACCCCAAACTTCCAGGACTAAAAGGCAAGAGGAGAGACCATTCCAGCCAGATGCCTCCCAGGACAGAAGTAAACCAAGTCTTCCAGCGGGAGTCAGGACCCTGTGTTCCTAGGGAGCTGGGACCACTGCATCTCTAGCTTCTGACCCTGCCCAGCTAGAGGGTTCAGCATCATCCATGGTCCCACAGGTGAGTGAACCTTGCTGACTGGACTCCTATAGCAGCCAGGGAAGCTGCCCTGTGGGCACCACACCTAGTGGTGTCATTCTTTCTGTAATCCGCTCAGGAGGGAAAGTCCCAGGAGCCAACTTCTCTTACACTTCACTTCTGAAAAATCCAAATTCTGATCTTTTCTGTATCTACCTATTTTCTCCATACCCAAGAACCAACTCTAGAGAGGCAAGGTGACCTGACTATGATAACTGGCTACTAGGTCGAATACCAAGCCCTGAATGGGTTTCTTGAAATCAAATCATCACTCACCTGGTGTCCACAGGGCGCCGAGTAGCCAGAGGCCAAGCATGATGGGATCTTGAAGACAGTAACCCTAGAGGTTCCACAAAGTTCTGTCTTGAGCACTGACTAGTGTGGTTACTTCTGAGAGCCCTTCCCAGAGATGAGGGCTGGCCAATCACTAAGTCATGGGGCGGGCTGGGGTGGGGCTGGGCGGGGCGAGATGTGTACACCTCTGTACCAGTATCCTGCTGGCAGCAACCAGCCCCCAGAGCAGTCTGGAGTTACAGAGGCTCTTCCCCAGTGGCTTCTGGCTAGCTTTGCATCTCCCATAATTGGGGACCAAATTAACAGGAGCTGGAGACGGTACATGGACCAACTCTACAAGCTCCTAGTCCTGGTGGAGAAACCAAGAACTTGCCTTCTAGTCCTATCAGAGCTGGGGAGTGCTAATTGGGTGGAGTCTAACTGGAGGAAGATGACTTTTGAAGGGGAAGTTACTTGTAAGCCTGAAACGTCAGAAGGTGGGGACCCTTTGACTTCCAGGACAACTGAAAGCCTTAGGGAGGGCCAGTGTGGTCCCAGGACCACTCTGTGGGAGCTGACATTTTCCAAAATCTCTGCCGAGCTCTACCATGCTTTTGAGGCCTCACTGGGAAGGGAAATGCAGGTAGGAACAGGCAGGTGGATATCTAAGCCCAGGTGACCAAGTGACAGCAAGCAAGAAGGCTACCTGACTGATCCTTTGGGGTCCTGAATCACCAGTCTCCATGTACAGGCCTGAATTCTGTCCTTCGTGTCCCAAAGGTAGTGTTGTCCCAGAACCAGAGGTCTCAGCACCCCTATATGGCCTAGTTCCCAGCTTCTCCAGGTGGGTCTGTTACTGTGGGAACCCAGGACTATTTGGAATATAGTCAAGCCTGTTTATTATTTGTGGTAATGTCTTCTTCTGTAACCCAGTCTTGTGGACATATATGGTTAGACCTTACAGACTCCACAAATCTACTCTACCAGGGGTAAGAGACCTAAAGGGGGAGACACGCAGACTATCAACAGGGCTTGACAATTCAGCCAGAAGAATTCAGTGGGGCTGGGCTAGAGTCTTGGACCATATTCTGAGGGCTATACCTAAAAATTTAAGCTGGGGCACAAATGACACCATTACCCCCACTGGTCAGAAATGTAGCAATGGTTTAGGAATCTCACCAGCAACCTGCTGCCAGAGATATCAGGCCACAGTGCTTAGGGCTAGAACAGACACCAGGCTGCAGAAAGCAGCAGGCAGAGCTCTTGGGCAAGGCTGACTTTGCACATACACAGGACCTTAGTAACAGTGAAGGTTCAAAACAATTTTTCCTTAGTCAAATAGGGAGGCACAATCGAAAGCTGTTGCCAGTATGTATGTACCACTGTCTTGTAAGTACAACCATCTATAGTGAAGGCAATGGAACAGGGTAAAAATCAAAAGCCAGGACCAGGTGGGGCCAATTTTGTCCTGCCCTGGCAGAAATACATTGGAAATGATGGGTACTCACTCCACCACATAAGACAGACTCAACTTATTGCTATCTTCGCCCAGCAGGTGCTCTGAAGGTTTGTAGTTGGGTCCCACACAAACCTGGGAGCTGCAGATCCAAGACCAGAGATATGGGTGTCTGGACTCCTGGAAACAGACCACTAAGCTCTGCTTAGTCTGGCATTTATTCTGACAACACTGGCTTGGCCAATGTAGGTTTACTCAGGCAAGCCTGAACGTGCTGCAGACCAGAAGAAACAAAACAAAACACAGGCACTCCAGGGGGCCTCTTTTTAGCTAGCCAGTCCTGACTGGGTCATCCACAGTCTTACCAGCTGCAGAATCAAGAGATCTGCCTCCAGTTCTCACTCCTCCAAACACTTCCTCATTCCCCAAGCTCACCTGGGGCAGATGTTTAAAACTGTCCACTCCAGGACTGAAACAAAAAGCCATTGAGATGAGGCGGCCACAGTACAACTTGTTAGATACTTTGCTGAATAATTTTCAAAAGGAAAGGCCTGCATCTAATGGATAAAGGGCATCCAGACCCTGATGGGCAGGAGTAGCGTCCAGCTTAAAGCTTAGTCTGTCTCCAAGGACACATCTCAGAAAGTACATCTTAAGGGTTCTGGGTGAAGAGTTGGGCACACACTGGTGAAGTGAGAACACCTTCAGTCAGGGATAATGCTGCCCCCTAGCGTCCATAAAGGCAGATCCAAACCATGTAGAGAACAGTCCCAACCCCCAGGCTACACCTCCCTTGCCTGGTATTTTCTAATTATATTGCTCCTTGCACAAACATGCTTTTACTGTCTGAGGCTAAAAGAAGCACTGCCCTACACACACACACACACACACACACACACACACACACACACACACACACACACACACTGAACTTTGAAGGCAAACACAGTTAAGTTTTAAGAAACCTTACTCTGGTACAGTCAGCTTCCGTTTTTATTCCTTTTGCAAGTACATGTACATATTTGTGTGTGTTTGTGTGCACGCTTGTGCATGTAGAAGCGAGAGACTGATACTAGTTACTTCCTCTATTACTATCCATCCTATTTTTAATTTTAATTAATTAATTAATTTAGAGACAAGTCTCTTGACCTCATGATTTAGCTAGACTGGCTGGTCAGGAAGCCCTAGGAACCCTTTCTCCCTGCCCCAGCACTGGGGATAGAATGTTCCACTACGCTCAACTTTTTATACAGGTGGTGTATTGGGTGAAATTTACATCAGTTTCAAATAAGATAGAGCCATTTTAGAAGAGGGAACCTCAACTGAGAAAATGCCCCACAAGGCTGTTCTGTGGTGCATTTCCTTGATTGATGCTTGAAACAGGAAGGGCCAGCTCAGCGTGGACAGTGTTGCCTCTGAGCAGGCCCTGGGTGTGATTAAAAAAAGCAAGGTCGAGAAAGCCATGGGAGAAAGCCAGTAAGCAGCCCTCCTCCATGGCCTCTGTATCGGTTCCTGCCCTGATTGTCCTGGATTATGGACTAGATTACAAGCTATAAGATGAGACAAACCCTACCCTCTTTGAGTTGCTTTTGCTATGGTGTTTCATCATAGCAACGAAAGCCCTAACTAAGAAAGATGGTAAGGATCTGAACTCAGGTCCTAACACTTGCACAGAAAGCACGTACTGACTAAGCTATCTCTCCAGTCCTCTGAAAAGCTTCCAAAAGGAAATCTAGTACCTTGAAAAAGGAACTCATTGAGCCAAGATGGAATCTCAAACCACACTTAAACAATAATAACACCAACGACCACGTTCAAAAAGATGGTATTTAAAAAGGGAGCTCATTGTGCAGGGATGGCCACTCTGGGTGTTGATGCTGGGGGCCCCCTTGGGATAGGCACTTGGGGAGCAGCCTTCTGACTCCTCTCTGCAGACAGACGTTCCAGGCGTTCGGCATAGAAACCATTGAAATCCAGCCTTTAGAGGAGGGAAAGGAGGGTCAGGGAAACTCCAGGATAGGGCAGAGTCCAGCCCAAGCTGAGAAGATACACATGTGGCAACCCCACTTCTCCCAATCATGTAAAGGTGAGTAACAGACACAACTAGGAACCTCTTCCAGGTAGAGGGAAGAGCATGCTCCACCTGCCAGTGAACAGATACTCTTGCAGGTCTCAATACAGGTGGGCTTTATTGAACACCATGGGGGAGGGTTCCTATCACATAGTATCTTCTGACAATGGAATTCTGAGGGTGCCCCAGGCTTGGGAAGCCTGACAGTGACTTTCGGTTCTAGGAACCCTTGAAACTAGGGCATTGTAGGACGGCACAATGTACCAGATGATTCCAATGTACAAACTAGCACTTTTCAAAGGGTAATTCAGGGATGGTACCCAGTTCCTGGTTGAAGTCAGAGCCCTTTTCCTATCCCAGTGATAAGCAGACACCCCTTCACCAGAGTATTCACAGCTGGCACCTCTTCCATCTTCCACCTTTGCCCAGATTAGGACGCCTGCTGCTAGGGATACGGGGAGCAAGGGCTACAGTGAAAGCAGATGACAGGGATAGGCTTCAAAGTCAGGAAGGGTGTTTCTTACCTGGAGATGACGCTGGCCATGCCATGTTCATAGTTACTGGTGCTGTAGACGCTTAGTCGGTCCAGCAAATCAAGAAGATGGGCAGAAAAGTTTTTGTCAAAGTTATTGATGGTGGCCTCGAACCCAGAGGCCAGCTGAGGAGTATCCACATGCTCGGACAGGTGCTGGAGACAAACCCCAGGGAGCTCAGTATCAGTTACCAGGTAGACGCTTAGCCTCTCTGCTAGCTACAAGGATGTTCTTCCCTTTCTGTGTTTCTTTTCTTAGTTTTGAGACAGACTGTTGTTACCATAGCTCAGGCTGGCTTGTGATTCGAGAGTAGGAATTTCAGCGTGTGCCACCACTTCGTCTCATGTTGTCCAGGTTGGCCTGGAACTCACCTTGAATGCTTGATCCTCCTGCCTCTACTCTCCAAATGTTGTTAATGAAAGAAGCTGTGATGTTCCCATTATTACACAAGATGGGAAACTGGGGTATCAGAACACAGCAAATGGAGAAATACTTAGGGCAACAGGCACACTGGGGATTCTCCAGGCTCACAGCATGGAGAACCAACAATGGGTACTATATGCTCTCTACAGGTCTGATTTCAGCACTGGTGTGCTTTCCTCCTGTACACTATGAAGCAAGGAGGATAGACCTTATCTCCTTTTGTCCTTGGCTTCTGACCCTCACATGCTCCCAGACCATCTCCCAATTACCAACTCGTGGCCATGAATCCTGAAGGCTGCATAGGTCATCTGCATCAACAGGGATAAGCACTAAGCACCAAATGCAGCCAAGCAAAGCTCTGTGCTCTAGGGCATTCAGGCCCACTCCACACAATACTGCTGTATAGATGACTTGGCCACACTCTGGAGACCAGATGTCTGGAGGCTCAGTGGAAAGACTCTAATGGCTGTGTTTTGAACCTAATTGCAGGACCCATTTTTTTCCCCATCACATGGGTGACAACCAGGAAAGAGTTAAAAATGCCAACACTGCCACAGCTGACTAGAAAGAGGGTCTTTCTTGACAAGCCCCAAGGTCACGTACCTTCCTGGTAGGCTCCTTGCGGGGGCGCTCCTCAGTCCGCTCAGTCTCTGTGGGTGGCCCCTGTGCACTACCCTGCTCTAGTGTCAGCCGGCCCAGCTCACTGTCCAGCTTCATGCTCTGTGTAAATTTCTAAGGGTAGGTCATGAGGAAAGGTTATGATTAGTTCCAGACACAGCATACCCATAACAAGACAGCAAGTACTTACAGGAACACAGTACCCAACCCAGAGACACAGGAACACAAAGCTGTAGACAGGATGTTAGTTCTCAGCATTTGCAAGGCTACATTTCTCAATGGTTATCAACTGATTTTCATAAAATCATAGTTGTTTCATGTTTTCCTATATGGGAATTATCATGGTGTCTAAACACCCAAGGAATGAGTTTCACAGCCCTGTCTCCTCTATAACCTATCACCACCTATATCTCCTACCTCCTATCTGCTCCAAAGTGCTGCCTGAAGACCACTTGGCTCCCAGCATCCTCCAGCCCAGAGACCTTGGGTTGCCCTTTTGTCACCTGATATTTTCTGCATTATTTTGGACAAGTGCTTGTGACAACTTTAATACTAAGTTTTGACAAATGAATGCAAAAGCATTCAGAAGAGGCCTAAGACAGAGACCAGTACCAGAGATACTATAAGAAATAAGGCAGGGCCCCTAAATAGCTTCCCTGCCAGAATGGGACGGACTGGCCACAAAGACCAGGAGCTCTGAAGGGGAGAAGCTGTAGGACAGAGTGGCATGCAGCAATAACCTGGACATTAAACATTCCCATGTTGCCTCCTTGTCCTCACCTGCATACAGTTGGTGAACATGACACACACAGACATAAGCTTGGAGAAAACCTTCAGCAGCTCAGGGTTGGTCAGCATGCACTCCTTCAGGCAGTTGTCAAGGAAACTTGTGTGGTGGCCAAGCACGTCGTCAATGTTGGAAGCCTGCAAACAAAGGCCTGAGACTTCCCTGAAGTTACTGTGCACGTGGCTTTCAGTTCTGTTTGGTACTCTACTGCCTGTACATTTCCGTTGTCTCTACAGGCCTGTCATCTCTTAGAGACTATGTCGCTACCCCGTCTTTTTCTGTCTCCTCTTTCATGTACCATGTTGGACGGAAGCCCTGTCTGTACATGAGAAGGAAGTAGGCAGATGTGAGGCTGTGGACATTTCTGTGGCCACCATGACACCGGCTAGCATATGCCGGTGCTATGAAATGCGCTCTGGCTGGGAAAGAGCCTTTTAGATGCTACATGTATTTCTGCAGAGCAGAAACTCACAGATTTCAGGTTTTTCTCAAGGATGTGCCAGGTTGGTTCCATCACTTCAAACATCATGTAGTACTGAATATTCTGGACAAAGTTGAGCATTCGCTGCCGCAAAGTGAAAGCACCAGCAAACCTGAGTGTGGAAACAAGTTACTGAGGATGTGATGCAGAATCATCACAACTACGCGCAATACAGTGATGGCTCCTGCCCCAACTCCACTGCAGAGCAGACTCTCGTGAGTGATCCTAGCTCTCATATGATGATGGTTCAGACTCAGGGACAAAGGACATTAACAAGGAAGGTGCCTCAATGCTTAAGTCTGAGGACACTCACTTCTGGCTTCATCAGGGTGTCAAGTAAATATCTTACTCAGCACAACTCTTATTCCCCTGCATCCTGAAAGAGTGTGCCAACTAGCCACACCACGGAGAGGCAGGGCAGGATCTGTAGCTAACTAAGTTACTCAGTACAGGTGTGGAGGTTTGGATGGCATGTTCCCAGTTGGTGGCTGTCTGGGGAGGCAGCCTTGTTGGACAAACCTTGTTACTGGTGGTGGTCTTTGAGGTTTCAAAAGGCTAGCACCATTTGAGATCTCTCACTGCCTCCTGCTTTCAATTCAAGCTGTGAGTGCTTAGCTGTTGTTCCAGCTGCCATTTCTGCCTGCTTGCTGCCATGCTCTCCACCATAGCAGTAGTGGGCTCTTATCCCTCTGGAACTATAAGCCCAAAATAGACTCTTTTTTTTTTTATACACTGCTTTGGTCATAGTGTTTGATCACAGCAGTAGAAAAGGAGCTAAGACATCAGGTAGGTGCTAATACCAAGAACTACGACCATGGCTGGCTCCACATGCTTGTGTTTTACCAGGACAATTTTTTTTCAGATTTCTTTTTAATTATGTATATATGTGTAATGTATGTGGTATCCTCATGTAAGTGCAAATGCCCAGATGCCAGAAAATGATCATCCCTTGGAGCTGGAGTTCCATGTACTAATGAGCTTTTCAGTGTGGCACTGGGAACAGAACTCTGGTCCTCTGCAAGAGCACTACATGCTCTTAACCCAAGTCACTGCTCCAGCTCTTTGAGGTAAATTCTTTGTTTTCTTTGAGACAGGGTTTTTCCATGTAGCCCTGGCTGTCCTGGAACTCACTCTGTAGACCAGGCTAGCCTCGAACTCAGAGATTGCCTGCTCTGCCTCCTGAGGGCTGGCACTAAAGGTGTGTGCCACCATTGCCTATCATCCTGAGGCAAATTCTTGAAATTTTACCCTCAGCCTTTCCTTTGAACATCAGCTGGTTCCACACACTAGAGTACAAAAGATTACCAGAGCACTTCCCAGCACTTATTGCTCCGTGTACTGAAGAAGAGGGACTATAGAGAAGGGCTTGTGTGATACAGACCGAGCCTGGAAGTCAGCTCTATGAGGATGACAGTGAGTGTGTGGTTAGTAGGGAATTATGAAAACAGAAAAGCTACAAGTGACTTTCAAACAATGCTCTTAGAATGACAGGGAGGGCAAAATAGGACACACCACTTTGCTGAGTGCAGCGCGTACTGCTTGGCGGTCTTGTTGCTGATCCAGACACTGCAGAGCTGCCTCTCCACATGCTTACAGTAGAACATGTGTCGGAAGAGCATCTGGTAGCGGGTGAGTGCCTTCCTGCAAAGAGGGACATGTCAGGAACCTCGGCAAGGCAGCCTGTGCTCCTGACTATCTGCAGGATGGCACCAACAGACAAGAGCAACCCAGCATCCTGTAGCATGAGGCTGTCCAAACAGGCAGTTCTGACTCCTACCCATACACCTGCACTGAGCTGAAAAAGCAACTAAGTTTCTTAAATACTCCAAGAGGTTAAACACCAACTGGAAAGCCTTAACTAAAAAGTCAGGTTAGGGTAGAGCTCAGTGGCAAGCACTTGGCTTGACCATATGTGGCCTGGGTCACGTAGGCCTCACCTATTGATGATCAGTGACAGGGGCCACTTGACAACGTAGTCAAAGGAGAAGGCCTCCAGACCACTCAGTGTGAGCTCCGTGGGGTCAACATGAGTCATTGCCTTCTCCTGCTTGGTCTCAATGGCCAGAACCCGCAAAAGCTGAGTGATGAGGTCATGAGGCATCAGGTCAATCTTGGGGGAAAAAGAAAAAAAAAATGATGTATGAAAATTGTCTTAGCCCTGAATGGAGTTGGAAAAGCAAGCAAGTTCCTTAAATACTATTAGAAGCTAACCACCCACTGATAACCCTTAATTAATAAGTTAGGTTTAGAGCCAGAACAAAGACCCACATCTTTAATGCCAGCACTCGGGAGGCAGAGACAGATAGATCTATGTGAACTGAACGCCAGCCTGGTCTACAGAGTAAAGTCCAAGACAGCCAGGGCTATGTAGAGACCTTGTCTCCAAAATACAATGTTAGGTTGGGATATATGTAGTACAATGGCATGTGTGAGATCCTAGGTCTTTCTATAGCACCGCACAAGAAAAATTAAACCAAAACACCTTCTATCAAAATGGAAAACACAGGGCGCTTACTTACATAAGGACTCATGTTTATATTATGTGTGTATGTGTTTATGTATGTATCTATATATGTATATATAATATGTGAACATTTGGTGCCTGTGAAGGTAGGAAGAGGGCATCAGATCCACTGGAACTAAAGATACAGGCTGCCCAGTGTGAGTGCTGGGAACCAAACCCAGGTTCTCTGCAAAAACAGTAAACACTTTTGTGTTTTGGCTAGTTTTATGTCAAATCGATACAAACAAGAGTCATTTGAAAAAAGGGAATCTCAATTATGAAGATACTTATTAATTGGCCCATAGGCAGGTCTGTAGTAGATTGTATTAGTGATTGATGTGGGATTACCCAACCCAATGTGGGTGGATGCCACCCTGGGCAGGTGGTCCTGGATTTTATAAGAAAGCAGGCTGAGCAAGCAATGAGATGCAAGACAGCAAGAAGCACTCCTCTATGGTCTGTTCACCAGCTCCTGCCTCCAGGGTCCTCCCTGTTTGAGTTGCTGTTCTGACTTCCATCAGTGATGGAGTATGATGTAGAACTGAAGCTGAAATAAACCCATTCCCGCAGCTGCTTAACTCATGGTGCTTATCATAGCACTAGAAGCCTAAGATAACTCCGAACCACAGAATCATCTCTCCAGTCCTAAAACAGCATTTTAAATGTTTCTTCTGTTGCTGTTATAAATGAGAAACCATAGGGGAAACTGAATAAATCTTAGGAGTGAAGACTTTTTACTTTACCTGTGAAGATGAAGCATACTAGGTGAGATATATGACAAAACTTATTATAGACAAACAGTACTGTCTACAACATTAATTACTAAAATACTTATCAAGAGCCAACCACATGCCAGTGTGACAAGGGCTCCTGTAAAACATGAAAGACACAGAATATGAAAGACTAGAAAAAACAAAGCACAAAGAATAAAGGAGGGAAAAACACAAACAGCTCATGAACAAATCAAATGCTCACCATCTCCTAACAGTCATGAAAATGTAAACCACTCTAATCCTGCTTGTCAAAGTAACACAGATGGGGACATTGAGTGAGCAGTCATGACTCATCTGCCCCATAGCCAGCACCTGAGATGGCTCTTGTGTGGTCCACCTGGATGATCAGGCCACAGACTGTCACTAGAAATGTACCCTATAAAATTACTCCTGTACCTAACAAGAAATCCAGAAATATATGAAGTGAAGAAGAGCAGAACTGCAAGGAAAAATGAAGTCCTAGGAGAAAACTGGAGACTCAGGCCCACTTTCAGTAATATATGGAAGCCACATGGACAGCACTAAGAACCATCCACGACCTGCACAGCAGAGAAGAACCCATGTGGAATCCCAGGACACTTTACAACTGATGCTACACAGAGCACACTCTACAAGCATGGTAGCTGAAGTTAAAACTAAGTAACAGTGCTGGAAATATGGCTCAATGGTTAAGAGCACTGGCTGCTCTTTCAGAGGACCCAGGTTTAATTCCCAGCACCCACATGGTGGCTCACAACTGCCTGTAACTCCAGTTCCAGGGGATTGGATGCTCTCTTCTGCCCTCCACAGGCATTGCACGCATATGGTGCAAAGATACACATGCGGGCAAAATACCCACACATTTATAGTAAAATAAACAAAATTTAAAAAACAAAAAATCCTAAGTAACAGGAGAAAACCCTGAAAATGTACCAATTAGTGGAAATTGAACAAAACAAACCACTAAAGAAGAAATCATGAGGAAATTACAGATTCTCTTGAAACAAATGAAAACAAAGCATGTTAAAATAGCCTAACTTCAAAACTCAAAAAAAAAAAAAAGGAACAGAAACTAAGCCCAACACTAACAGAAACAAGTTAATAGAAACAAAGAATAGAAAGGGAGAAAAGCAATAAAACCAAGACTGAGTTCTTAAAAACATCAATGAACTGAGAAGCTTTCAGTTATGTGAGGGAGAACAGAAGACACAAACCACTGGAGTCAGAGAGATGGAAGTAGAGTTCTTACTGCCAGCTTTCAGGACCACAATAGTTCTCTGCACTGCATGGCAGCAAACGCACACCCTGTTGATGGCGACAGAAACATACAGATGTCCAGGATGAACTCTAGAAGTAGATGTTAGGAAAGACCTTGACCTGCATGAGATGGAGCCTTGATGCAGAATCTTCCAGAAAAAGCCCAGTGACAGAACTCAAGTAACTCACCGGTGCACTCACCACACCTAAGAACATAGAGAAGCAGCATATATCTCCATACACTCTGTGAGGTGAGGAGAACCTAATCTGGCACAGGTGCAGACCAAACCCACAAGAAAAGCACATACCAGCGTCCCTTGTGAGAGCAGACACAGAGCCAAACAAAGTGCTTACAAGCTAGTGTTCTGGGAAGTGAGGACAAACACAAGATGGGACACCTTGCCTGGGCCCTGTTATGTGCTCACTCTAATGTCTCAGAAGCCATGTGCCGTGACTAACACTGCACTCACCTTGAGGTCATCTTTGAAGGGGTCAGTGTTAGCAGTGCTCATTCGCAGGGCCAGCTCCAACAGAGCCTCTAGGCGTGTGGGTGTGATGTCCTCTACTGGCTTCCTGAGCTCCTCCTCAGTAAGGTCCATGAAATGCACAAAGAAGTCCCCCTGGTCCATCAGGAAGTAGCGTTTGATGGACCTGTGCCGGGGGACAGGGGTGGGGATGGGGTGTTTGAACCCAACCTTCAACATGTAAGGTAGAGGCTTGGCAGTTCTCCATGGGACATGGAGCTACTGCTCGGACATGGCAGGGGAGAGGCAGACAGCAAGGAGCTGAGAGACTCGTTGGCTTGGACAGTATAAAGAACTAAGACCCTGGCACCTCACACTAGGGAGGCAGAGAGCCTGTGCAGAGACAAAAAAAAAAAAGTTGCTAAGAAGGACATTCTACTCTCAGTCACATGGATATGAAGTAAAGTCTAACCTCAGGTGGGCCACCAGCTCCTTCTCCTCCATGAGGAAGTCCAGCAGCACCTTGCTGGCATAGTTGAATGCCTTCTCAATCTGTTCCACGTATGCTCGCTCTTTGAGTGTGTAGATGATCTCCTTGGCTACGGGACAGGTGACATCATGACCACATTCTCTGACCACATTTAGATATTTTCCTGAAAAAATAAATAAATAAATGAAAAGAGGAAGGTGGATTCATTATCTCTGTACATGTTGTATCTCAAGTTGGAGCTTTATGACACAAATCTAACATGAGGTAGTGGGCTAAACATGAAGTACAATTTGCTTCCTTCCCCTGAAAAGATTGTGCAGTAGTGACCTGCAATGGCTCCTCAGGACTGTACTTCATGGGAAGGATTTTGAAAAAGCCTTGAGAGCTAGGTTGCTGAATCATCTCCTAGCCCTTTCTGATGCTGCTAAGCTCTCAAAGCAGAGCATACATGCCAAGGCCCCAAACACTCGCCTAATACCTACATCAGGCTTAACCTGTGCAATGAAACTAAAGGATACAGTTGGCCTGGGAGGTGTGGGTTCCTCATGGCTTTTCTTGCTATAGAATGGACGTTTAGAGGTTATGAAGAGTTAAGAACTACCAGTAAGCCGGGCGATGGTGGCGCACGCCTTTAATCCCAGCACTCGGGAGGCAGAGGCAGGCGGATCTCTGTGAGTTCGAGACCAGCCTGGTCTACAAGAGCTAGTTCCAGGACAGGCTCCAAAGCCACAGAGAAACCCTGTCTCGAAAAACCAAAAAAAAAAAAAAAAAAAAAAAAAAGAACTACCAGTAGCTAACAACAGTTCAGACTAATAGGTCATTCCCAGTTACATCACCTCCAGAGGCAGAGAGGCTGGAAGGCTGTGAAGAGGCCACTGACCTCCTTGGTGAGAGAGCCCAGTAGTTACCTGTGCTGAGGATCTTGCCTGCTACCTTCTGCAGGAAGGATGGGATCTGCTGTGGCAGCACAGTGTAGCGCTGGTCCCAGTACTTGTCATTGTAGTCCTCTTGGATCTTCTCCTTCTGCAGTTCGTGTTCCTCCACCATGAACTCACTGCAAGTCACACAGTCTCTCAGGACACTAGAGGGCAAGCCTGGCCAACCTCGAGGTGGTCACATGCTTCTAGAAACACCTGCACAACCACTGAGTAATTGTAGCCTCACTTGGGAGCAGGTGTCTACTTTGAGGCAGAGCTAGGTGGCTTCTTCCCTACTTTTCCATTATGGTCAAAGGATGGACACAGAATGACTTGTACTGGGTCCATCACCAACAGAATCAGACCCTTCCCATAGAGTTTTAAGACCCATTTCTCTGTAGTCAGATGGAAACTGCAATGCTTACTAGGCTCACCACACCAGATTCTATAATTTGGACCCTCAGTAAAGAAACACTAGGCCCACTCTGTGATAGAGCACATGCAAGGCCTGGGTTTATCCCCAGTACAGGAGAACAGAGCTCTCTATGAACTAGTCATTTATTTACATGGTCAAAGGTACCATGCTGAGGTAGCACACACAACTACATGGAGGTAAGGACATGGGCTCCAGATTTAGACCCCAATGTTCCTCACTCAACAGGATGAAGCCACTGAAAGGCAGTTGAGTGAGTGACACACTCCCTCAGCTCCTAGCTGACTGCTGTATTGAGGACTTGCATCTGGCATGTCCCTTCTCAGAGGTTATCGCAGTGGAGACTCCAGGTGAAAGGTGTCCGGCACCTATAGGCCTACCTGTATGGGTCATGAATAATGCCCCTGTAGATCCACTTCTCCAGGATCTCAAAGTAGGGTGCACTGGCCGCCTTGGTCAGATACAGGCACAGTTCTTGCGCCTGGCTGTCCCCTGTGTAGTTGAAGCTCCTATCATGGAGAAGGCTCAGCGTCAATCCGCCCACACACTCGCCTTTATCCACTGAGGTGGCTGTGGGTAGAAAGGGGTGGCTCACTACCAGGTGTCTATGCACCCCTAGCAGGCAGGCAGGATCCCTCCCAAGACACCATGCTCAGATGCTAAAGCTTCAGATGCTAACGAAGCCTATCAAGAAAAGCTTCCAGGCCTGATGTGATGGCACACATCATAATGAGACCCTGACTCAAAAAACAAGAATAAAGAAAAATACTCTGGCACCTTCCTTCTATAGTTCATGAAAACAAGACATGACAAGTGCTTTGCCCACCACCCTGATACCAGAATGGCCTGGCATGTGCTGCCTTAGGGAGCCATCCACCTACAGCCCCTACACCAGCAGTCCGCACCAAGAGAGGCAAGGATGTCGATGGTCCGCATGGCTGGCTGGATGTAGAACCAGAGCTTCTGCAGTGACAGGAGGCCCTGCCTGTGCAGCTGTTCCAGTTGTGTGACCAGGATCAAGTATTCCTTTACCAGGGTCCTCATAGCAGCAGCCAAGGCATGGTTCACCTGCCCATATTCGAATGAAGATTTCTCCTCAATGAACCTACAGCAAAGATACATGAGACACCTGGGGAAGGGCTAAATTTCCAAAAAAAGTTGAGCCCATTCCAAATCCCATTCTTATCCAAGAAGCAAATTACTCACTCCAGTACTTATAACCAATGGGAATCTGTGGCAGTAAGAGTTAAACTGAGTCGAGTTAGGGATTGGTGACTCACAGGCTCTTCAAAATTTATTAAGGACCCACCTGGTTACTGTAGAGTAGCTGGCAGCCACAGGGAGGATTCTGTTTACCAGCTCCCGGATGGACAGGTCCAGGTTGGGGTCCACAAGGAAGGTACGGTTTTGCCTCCCAGCCAAGGGCTGAGCAGTGATGTACCTGCCATCCACACCCACAAGCACATAGAGCAGATCTTCCACCACTGCTGATTCCTGGGAGGCCAAGGGCAGTGTACCTGCAAGGCAGAGGCAACACTAGACTTTAGCTCCATAACCTTACTTACCATCTTCTCTGTAACCTCTTGTACACAGATGGATGGAAAGTGGAAGCAATTCCCTGATATGGTTTGAATATGAACATATTACACAGGTTGTGTTGAATGTTTGATCCCTAGTTGGTAGCTCTACTGGTAGGTGCAGAAACCTCAGGACACAGGAATTATAGAAGTAGGACACTGGAGGTATACCTTTGAAGGTTATACAGGATCCCCAGCTCTTTCCTATCTGCTTCCTGTCCACAAAATGAACAGCTTTTCCACCACACACTCCTGATGTGGTACCTCATCTGAGGGCCCACAATCAACAGACCAAAGGACATTAGCTAAAATCTCTGCAATTGTGGGCCTCTTCTCCCCAAGCCCTGCCAAAACCCTTCCAATTTTAAGTTGTCCTCTGCGTTATTTTGGTCACAGCAAAAGTAACAATACAGAAAGTTGGTATGAACAAGTTCTGTTAAACCTGGCCAAGTGGTTCATAGGCTTTGGATTAGTTTGTGGGAAGTGGAAATGTTTAGATATGCAGGCTGGAGGAGCCTAGAATTTAAGCAATGGGTGGCTGGCCCCCCTGTCCTCCCCTTCTTGTTCTCTTGCTCCTCCTCCTCCGTGTTTCTTCTATTTAGCCTCTCTGCCTGCCAGCCTCGCCTATCCTTGTTCCTGCCTTGCTATTGGCCACTCAGCCTCTTTATTAGGACCATCAGGAGTTTTAGAGAGGCAAAGAATTACAGCTTCACAGAGTTAAAAAAAAAATGCAGCATAAACAAAAGCAACACATCTTAAAATAATATTCCCCAGCAAATGGGCAAGTCCTGTGAGCAGCAATGACCAGAATACATTAGGAATAGAGAGTGAAAGGCAGGCTTCTCAGCTGTCAGATAGGAACACAGACTTGAGGCCACTTGTGCTACATTTTAGCCAAGAATTTATCTTCATACTATTTGTGCCCTGAAAATTTCTGAGTCTGAGTCTAAAAGTAATAGACTAATTAATTAATCCTGGTAGGTAACTTTGAGGCACTCATTCCTTTAGGCTATGACATTTTTATTCCAGCCCCCCCAACTTTTTTTTTTAAAAAAAGACTTATTTGTTTGTTTATTTATTATATAGTGTTCTGCCTGAATGCCAGAAGAGGGCACCAGATCTCATTATAGATTGTTGTGAGCCATCATGTGGTCCTGGAACTCAGGACCTGTGGAAGAGCAGTCAGTGTTCTTAACCTTTGAGCCATCTCTCCTTTTAGCCCCCAGACTTCTTTTAGATTGGTTTTACAGTGAGAATTGGGAGCCTAAAATAAAATAAAATGCAAAGCATAAAGACTATTCAGAAAAGCCCATGTAAGACTGGAGCTAAGGTAGGCATGGTTTCTAAAGAGATCATCACTAATAAAAAGAAGCCAATTAAACAATGTCTTCAAGACACAGCAGAACCGATGCACACATGAACTCATGGAGACTATGGTGGCACGCACAAGACCTGTAGTTTTAAATAAGACCGGGTCCCAGCACTGAAAGGGAAATGAGCACAAAGTCCCACTCCTAACCAAGGAAGGACAAAGCAAGATAGGCAAGTATTACCAGATCTTCAGGCTGAGCTCTGAAGGAGCTGGGGAACACAATGTGTAAACACCCTGAGATAGCAAACTTGGCTGGTATGTGGGGCCTGAGTGAAAAATGGAGCTCAAGAGCCAGAAGGGGCCAGCCTGGACAAACTGTCAGGGTTTCTGGGGGGGCGGGCACTAGAGTTGTCACTGGACCGGCTGACCCAAGACTCAGGCCTTGCACTGAAAGCTTGCACTTGCATAGCTCTAGCTATGTTTACAGGAAGTACAGGAACTACAGAAAGGGGAGGAAGATGAGTTGTCAGATTCATGGCCCTGCATAATGCCATAGCTACTTGGATTAAAGTAATAAAACAGAAAACTAGTTGCTTAGTCAAACTTACTGAATTTCAATGTTCAACAGTTCTAGGTATGAGTAAGCCACTGGGGGGGTGGCAGGTACAGTAGCAGAATGGCAATAGGTGACAAAGTTTACCTAGCCACTTGGAAAGGGGAGATAATGGAGGTGGGTCAAGGACTAAATGTCAAGGAGCAGAGGCAATGTGAGAAGACAGGGGAGCTTACTGGAAAGAGCAGCTGGAAGGGCACAGAGCTGGGACCATTGGAGAAATGTTGATTCATGATGCTAAGTATTGCATTACTGAAGAGAGTGGAATCCCATAGGAACGAGTCCTAAGGACACACAGTATGCAGAACACCAATTACACCCTCAGGCTGCAGAAAGAGAAGGTCTAAGGTTGAGGCTCCACCAAGGACAATGACTATGCTGGCCACACGGTCCGTGTATAGACAGGAGAGCAGTTACCTCTACCAGGTAATGGGACAGGTGACAATTAGGTAAATACCAACACTGCAAACAAGAAGTCCATGACATAAAGCCAGCTGTCTCTACCTTCCCATTAACTTGTAGCAGAATATGTCTGCTTAGGGACAGGAAAAACATTCAATTTGTCTAACAGTCCTGTAAGGTATTTCTAAAGGTGACAGTAGACCTCTGCACCAACACACCGACACTACCCAGAACTCATGAGCTGTGGCAAGGCACACCACTCCATGTTCCTCCTGAACTGGGGCTGCCATCATACGAATATACAAAATTTCCTATGATCTGAAAAAACACTGTGGATTGCATGCAGCCCATAGCATGCATCACACACATCTCAGATGCCAAGAACCTGCCCTGAAACAGCGTGCTGTCAAGTAGACACAACTTCTAAGGCCTTTGTAAACACAATACTAATATTTGATGGACTCTGTAGTAATCACAAATCTCTTCAGAAAACTGTGTGCTCCTGGTCTGTTCATCTGTGCACAGCCTGGGAGACCAGCTTCGGACTGTCCCAAAGGTCTGGCAGGAGGAACGCACAACAACCACTTCAAGTCCTCTGGGCT
This sequence comes from Microtus ochrogaster, assembly GCF_000317375.1. Taxonomy (NCBI): domain Eukaryota; kingdom Metazoa; phylum Chordata; class Mammalia; order Rodentia; family Cricetidae; genus Microtus; species Microtus ochrogaster. The sequence continues at coordinate 32,937,846 of NC_022015.1, forward strand.
TCAGCATGACACCCATAGTTCCCCAGCCTGCCGAAGCACATGCAAGCAGGGAGAAGTTCTCATGTGTCAGGAAGAAATCCATCACATACCTATAGGCAAAGCCGTGTCTGAGCTTAAGCCCGAACCAATCAGGAAATCTCCAGCCAGTGTTGGCCTCTCATATACCCATGCTGGGAAGACCGGAAGGGGCTGGCCTGAATTTTTTTTGTTCTGTTTGTCTCGCAGCATCTTTCTTGTAAGTTCCAGAGACTAGTAAGGACATTTAAAAAAAAAAAACAAAAACAAAAATATACCATAGTGCAAACAAAACTAAGATATCTACAGAAATTAACACATCTTTTGCATAGAAAAAGCCCATCGTTTCAGCACATAGGACATTTGATCTTACTTAAAAAAGGCGAACAAGAGAGCCAGGCCCTCTGAAGGTTCCTCTGTCCAGTAAGGAGCCCACAGGCACCAGGGCACCAGCTATGAGAACCATGGGGGCCATGGAGGAATGTCTGCATTTTACCTCAGAGCTGTGTCAGATCAGGACACAAAGCAGGAAGAGCCAAAATCAATTTTCTTAGCAGTGACTAGATCTAATGCCACTTACTGAAATAAGACAGGAATTAGCAACTGGCATACATCCTTGCCATATGGAGAAAGTCCATCACAATGGCTAGATTCTAGGCCATGCACAGAGCACTGGCCTTTTGGGGAGACTACAACCAGAGGCTAACAATGCTTGGCAACTTTTGAAGCACCGACTTAGCTCTGCATACTTGTAGGTCACACAACGTGAAAGGTATGAGTGCTATGGTACAGGGATATACCTAAAAGGTTTTGCAGTGTCCTCTGTGCTCAGCAAACAGTGGAGAGGCTGGGGCACTATACAGAGCTGGGGCTGTGAAGAGGGGTCTGTCTGAGGGTCTCAAATTCAGGCATGTGGTGGCTATGACTCTCGAAACTCACAAAAAGGCCAGTGTGAGGCAGGATAAATCCAAGCAGCAGCAATTACAATGGGAGAACATAACTTAGAGGAAATAACTGGTAATTTAAAAAGTGCTATTGTGTTAGAAACTGTCACAAATTCCGGTAGGAATCAAGACTGGCGCTGGCTCGGCTGCACGGCAGGTGGACGTGGTCAGACCCTCACTGCACTGTTTATTCTTACAGGTCAGAATTATGACTGTAGAGCACAATCAGCCTTAGCCTCACTTATGGCAGATTATTTTTCTTTACTAGGAATAGAAATATCTGCACAGCTAGCACCCTGTGGACGACGGTAGATACGGTACCTGCTGCAGTGTGGAGCCTGTGGCCACACCCCCAAACTGGTTCCTCAGCTCTTCTAGCTCCTGTGTGGACATCTTAGAGGCAGCAACAGGAATGCTGAAGCTGGTGCTGCTGCTGGTGGCAGCATTAGCTGCGAGCTCAGCTCTTTCCTTTGCATTTTGTTGTAAATACTGCAGTGTCTACAAACACATAAAACCATCCAGTTACACCAGGCCACAAAAGCTCACTGTGTTCTACCACCTGTCACATCACCAAAGCAACAGGGGACAGAAAGCCTACAGTCTTCTTTGACAGTCAATCCATAATTTTACCTCCAATGGACAAATGTTCTACTACATTCTACTTACAGCACCCAGGCTGCAGTACCACTTTCCCTGTCTGTCCTCCTGCCTGGTATTCACCTGTGCATGGATGGAGAGCCGGGCTCTACACACTACTCTCTGGCTCCAGACTGACACATGACACATACAGCACAGCATCAGAGAAAAGCAAATATGCACACTTCATGCTACTACATCCATGTTTCCTGGTCTTGGCTCATCCTGCGTTATTATGATTCACTGCTATAGTTTGGATATAAAATGTCTTCCCCAAAGGTTCACATGTTAAAGGCTTGGTCCCCAGCTGGTGATGTTATTGAAAGAGTTGGTTCATGAAGACTCTAACCTTATCAGTGGATTAACTCAGTGATAACACAAACAACTCTTCATGCCTGTTGGTCCATCTCTTTCTGCTTTCCAGTTGCCAGCAGCTCTGTCACCTCTCTACCAGGCTACTCTCTATTCTGCCTCAACTTGGGCCCAAAAATAATGGGGACTGAAGCCATGAGCTAATACATCCACTTCCCTTTAATTTTACAGGTATTCTTTCAGTATGGAGAGACTAACATTTCACCAAACACATGCCTTCAAAGTGTTGCCATCATGAGGTACAGTGCCAGTCAGTAACAGCAGGGACAGGATGTGCAGGAGAGGCTTAACCTGCACCCCAAGCTCCTTGAGGACTCTGTGGAGACACTGGGGGGGGAGTGTTTCCAATGTCCCCAAAGCAGGTGTGGTGATGCAGATGAGGCAGGTAGCTCACCTCTTTGTCTTCTGTGAGCTTTGATAACAGGTACACCAGCGGGTCAAGGTTCCTTGTATTTTTAGACTTCAGTTCATCATACTTCTTTAAAAAGTCCTCAGGAGTACGAGAAAATTCTGCAATTTTAACCTCAAATCACAAGCAGAAGTAAATTAATGACAGTAACAAATCAAATATTTAAAAAAAAAATCTTAAAAAAGGAAACACAAATAAACAACAGCCGAATTAGGTGAGCTAAACAATCACATCTCTGAAATAAACAGGAAATTAATGTCAATTGTCCACCAAATCCAGCTACCCTTCTTTTATGATTTCTCCTGTCTTCTGCTCCACGGCCTAGGAGCACTCACAACTCTCCTTCAAGCTCATGCATTCTCTGACACTTGCTGCCTCTTGAACTTACTGCCTGTACCAATTTAGGGACGTTTCACTCAGCAATGTTTAACGATCGGGCAACAAACCAAATGAGTGTGTGTTTCCTGAGCCATGCTCTGCTCAATCCATCTGCCTGTACCGATGCCTTCATTACACTGGTTAAATAAGTGAAGCTTCACAAAGTCTACTTTATTTTATTTTAACTTTTAAAAGATTTACTTTATTATGTGTCTGAATGTTTTGCTTACATGTACATTTCTGCACCATGTGCATGCAGTGTCCACAGAGTCAGAAAGGGCATTGAAGCCTCTGGAACTGGAGTTACAGATGGTTATGAGCCACCATGTGGGGAAATGGAAACTGAATCAGGTCCTCTGCAAGAGCTGCAAGTGTTCTTAACCACTGAACCAGCTCTCTAGTGTCTATGTTTTTAGGTTTAAAAACATAGTAGATTTCAAATTCAAAGGTATCTTTTATTAAAGATGCATTATTAAATTATGAATTCTTTAAAAAAGAAATAATTGGGCTGGAGAGATGGCTCAGTGGTTACATTTCCAAATGCTCTTCCAAAGGTCCTGAGTTCAATTCCCAGCAACCACATGGTGGCTCACAACCATCTGTAATGAGGTCTGGTGCCCTCTTCTGGCTTGCAGACAGAATATTGTATACATAATAAATAAATAAGTATTTAAAAAAAAAAAAGAAATAATTGAGCCAGGTGTGGTGTGGTACACCCCTTTAATCCCAGACAGATCTGAGTTCAAGGCCAGCCCGTTGTACTACCTACACAGTGAGTTTCAGATCAGCAAAGGCTACACAAAGAAAGAGAGATAAAAAGAAAAGACAAACAAACAAACAAAAAAACTGAAAGAAATTTCAACGTGATTAATACCAGTAGCTTTCCTTTTCCCACCCAGTAGTTTTTACATATATTAGGTCTCCTCCTCAGAACAGAGGAGGGCTGTGTAAGTGCGAGTTCAGTCTCTCTCTGGACACCGCTGATTCATTTATATAACGGGATAAAATAACAGGAGCTATTGCCAGGAACCTGAGGACCAGCAGAGCACAGTGAATGCCAGGTTCAAAGGAAGCATCCACCAGGTGCTGTTGGCCCAGTACTAGCCATGCTGTGGCTACCAGGGACAGCCCATCCCCATGGCCCTAGGCTGAGTGTCCACACCCATGGCTGCACCTTCAGGCCCCCACTGCTGTGGTACTGTATCAGGAACAGGTACTCACCTTGGCACTGTGGGCAGAGACTGTGGTTGTAACATATGGTGTCCGGTTCTTCTGCAGCAGGTCAATGTAGACCTCAGCCCCGCCCCCACCATGGATGCGCAGCAGACTGAGCAGTTCATTGACATCACGGTGAATCCGAAATTCACTCATAGTTTATCTGAGACACCAACATAGCAATATTCTCCTGAAGGCAGAAAGAGGCTGTTCATAAAATTGAAACCTAAACAAGATTAGCTACTTTGGTTTCCAAAATTAAAACCTAAAAGGTCTTTTGACTGATTCAAGCTTTTGACATTAAAATCATTGCCAAGATTATGTCAATCATGAGCTTCTCTCTGTCCCTAACAGTCTGACCTATCAAAATGCTACTGAAATCTGCCAGCCATTGTCACTGCATTCACCTGTGTCATGCCCCTATTGACAGAGCCTCCAGTTGTTTTCCAGCTCACACCATCATTAAAGGAGCCAGCTGTCCAGGGTAACTCACAGAAATGGGCCCACAAGCCTGTCCTCATTTCCTGGTCCAGCCATCCTCATGTGACCATGGGCCTGCCTGCAGGAGGCAGATCTGTTGTTTTGTCTCAGTTTTTCAGGCCCTGGCTGGGCAGACACAAAGATCCTGCCCTTTGAGGCGCTTGCACAGGCCTATGTTACTGTCTCTGTCCTGATGTATTAAAACTTCCCACTCATGAGGGCATACCCAGTTCTTAAACCCTAAACTGTAAGGTTTAAGTCTGGCATCCTTTTTTGCACTCTAAAGCCTTCAATGTTTCCTTTTCTGGCCCAGGCCTGGCAACATACAAAGATATTTTAGGTAGGTAAGATTTCCACATATTCTAGCTTTCCTGATGTTCTAGGACCAGCAGTATTAGGGTAGAGACATTGGCCAAAGTGGTGGAGATCAAAACGACTTCGGAGGCTGTAACCCCAGAACTTGAGAGGGGAGGCAGAAAGATCACAGTCAAAGCTAGTCTGGAATGCACAGCAAAAACTTGTCTCAAAATCAAACAGAACTGTATCCGATGTCACAGCGCAACAGCAGAAGACGGCATGTGAATTTCCACTGGTTAGGAAAGAGCTGGTGACTTCATCCCATCTATCCCATCATTCCAGGGGAAAGTAGCTGACCATGTGGAGACTGTATATAATGTCCTAGTGGTAACAGATGTACCAATATCCTGGTACCAATAGCTGACAACATGGGGTCTTCCACTCTTCTACCGATGGCTGAGCTAGTCAGTATCAGAAGCACTAAGAAAGAGCATTAAGGAAAACAGACACTAGCTACAGATTCAAAATTAAGCCTAATAAACTTGATGATATTATAGGAACATGGTAATAAACTTTTATAGGATTCTTAATTTGAGATCGACAAACATTAGTGAAGTTATGCTTGGAGATGAGACTTTCCTATTCAGACCTGTGAACTTTCTGAGCATTCTTGTAAATTCTCAAAGGTGTTGTAACTCAGAAGTTAAGAACTGCTATGCTAACATCTCCAACTGAGACAAGCCTTGAGTTAAACAGTGCCAAGGGCACTCAGCACACACTCCCACAGTATGCCAATGTATAAACAGTGCCATCTTGGATCTTTACCTTGAGAGTTTCACACTGTAAACCCGTGTAATAGAAAGCAGTTTCTTAGTTTATCAACCTCCACCGATGGTCAAAACAGGTGTCTCTAAGGACTAAAATAAGATGTGACAAAATGCTAGCTAGCCTCTTGCTTGCTTCTCACGAGAAGAGGGAGTAACCAGAGTTGCTATGGAGATTAAATAAAACAAATGCTGTCTCAACATGTTTGCTGTTATCTGCAAACTGGTTATGCTTACTAAGTAACGTGGACATTGTTTGGTTTTAGAGAGATACTAAGACACTGACAGTATTTTAAATGGCAGGTCCCTTAGGACTAGATACACAGTTCAGCAGTTAAGAGCATCTGGCTGCTCCTGCAGTGGACCTAGGTTCAGTTCCCAACTCCCACATGGTAGTTCAAAACCATCTGTAATTCTATTCCAGGAGATCTGACACTGGCACTGCACGCACATGGTGCACAGATAAAAATGCAGACAAAATACCCATACATACGAAACTAAAAATAAAACGTTCAAGGAATTTTTTTTTTTAAATATTCGTAGGTCTCAAAAGAGTTGCTTTAAGCTACCCGGCAAGCAGAACGCAAAACCCCAAACTTCCCCCACATACGCTCTCTCCAAATTCAGCAGTACCGTGTGGTTTCCCAGGCCTGAAGGGAAACATGCTAGCAACATGCTAGAGGACAACAAAGGTGTGAGCCGTCAACACACAGCCCTGACCATCAGACCCAGAGGGCAGAGCTACTCACATGGAAAGATCGTCTACACAGATACTTGTTTAATACCCTATCCAAGTAAACGTGTAAATCCTCAGATATCCCCACCTCTTATATATTAATACAAGGAGCCTGCCGTGCTTCGTGATTTATACGTAATTCCAGAAAAAAATAAAGGCTTCTCTCATCTCTAAACGGTAGTTTCCTTTAAGGCTTTAGATATGACCTAGGAGACATAGCTAAACTCTTGGCAGTTAGTGGGCAAGGGACACAGACAGGAACCTCAAAAAAATTGACATCCTTACATACAGGAAGACAAGGTCACAGTTGAAAGATACAACTGTAGAGAAGTCTGATTAACCCTTAACAGCCCGCTGGACCGTCTCACCCTCCTTGGTTCCTACCGCTCTCAGTCACCACACATGCACTGGACTGAACACAACTTACTTAGCAAAGTCTGGCGCAACCAATTATGAGCAAGGCAGGTGCATTCTTTCAGTGGACAATGACAAAAATGGGCTTGGGGTGGGGGTAGAAGAGGCGTGAAAACGGGAATCTCGAGCAGCGATTCTCGACCTGTGGGTCGAGACCCCACAGTCCTTTCACAGGGGCCACAGATCAGACCTCCTGCGTACCAGATATTTATAACAGTAGCAAAAGTTACAAAGAGCAATGAAATAATTTTATGGTGAGGGGGTCACCATAACACGAGGAACTGTATTAAAGGGTCGCAGGCATTAGGAAGGTTGAGGACCACTAGAGGCTCCTGGATAATAGTACAAACCAGCCTGTCTGTGCTGGTCGGGTTTTTTGCCAACTTGACACAAACCAAGACATATCTAGGAAGACAAAATCTCAACTGAGGAACTGTCTCCACCACCAGACTGGCCTGTAAGCAAGCCTGTGGGGCATTTCTTTGACTGACTAATGACTAATGGGAGAGGGCCCAGATCACTGTGGGTGGCGCCACCCTTTGAGCAGGTGCTCCTGAAGTGTATGAGAAAGCAGGCTGGCTGGGTGTGGTGGCAGACTTTTTAATATCCCAGCGATCAGAAGGCAGAGGCAGAGGTGGGCGATCTCTGTAGTTCAAGGCCAATTTGATCTACAAAATGAGTTCCAAGACAGCCAGGGTTGTTACACAGAGAAACCCTGTCTCAAAAAAAAAAAAAAAAAAAAAAAAAAAACAAAAACAAGAGAGAGAGAGAGAGAGAGAGAGAGAGAGAGAGAGAGAGAGAGAGAGAGAGAGAGAGAGAGAGAGAGAGAGAGGGAGGGAGGGAAGGAGACAACGAAGGCAGGCAGGCCGGCTGAGAAAGCTTGGAGCGTTTAAGCTTCTCTATCTTCTTCCATGATAACACCTTCTAACAGGTAAGCCCTGCTCTGCCGTATTTTAGGAAAGGAGGAAAGTTAAAGCCCCGAACGTGTCAGCTGCACATCTCAATAGCCTTTTTATTTAGGTTAGGGTTTCTTCCCTCGTTTGTCTCTACTGAAGGGGGGCGGGGGGCTGACTCCTTCACTCCAGAAGACAGGCAAGTCAGTTCCGTAGTCACCACAGGGCTATCAGGAGAGAGGGGTCACATTAACCGTGAAATTCCCACGGCCGCTGCCTCCTCCAGCGGGACGCCTGGAAGGGACAGAAACAGCCAGAGACTGTCGCGCCGTGGAGCTGTGGGGCAGGCCCGGGCAAGCAGTAGGAACTGTCGGCGGTGGACGCCCAAGAGAATCAGACTCTTACCACTGCAGGCTAGTCCGGTTCGCGGACCCGGTCCCGGCGTGCGGCTCCAGCCCCGCCCCGACCGGTTCCCGCCACAACCTAGACCCAGCCCTCACTCACCTCCCCGCGCCGCGTTCCGCCCCGCAGGGTTGCCACAGGAAGATAATAAACGTCACGTCCGTCCCCGCCCCGCCGACGGTGGCCGAAGGGCTGCGGCAACAGTGGAGATGTTGCTTCCCCCTTCGCTATATTCCCGCCTAGCCGGGGCGCCCGGGGCGGCCGAACCGCTGCCTGTGGAGCGGAACCCTGCAGCTGGGGCTGCGCCCTTCCGGTTCACACCGCGACCCGTGCACTTCCCGCGGGATCACGAATTCTTTGAGGTGCGTGAAAACCTGGGCGGAAGGTTTCCTGAGCCTCCGACACACAGGGCGGGGCCGAGGGGGCGGGACTGTGGCTGTGGGCGGGGGCTAGGATGGGCGGAGCTTGTCTGTGTGGGTAGGACCTGTGGGCAGGGCTTAGGGGCTGGATGCAACTCTATAGGTTGGGGCGTGGTTCAAAGCTGTAGGGCGGGGCTTCGGGTCCGAGGTCCACCCATGGTTCTTGGCGCCTGTCTTCTGTAGGATGGGGACGTGCAGCGGCACCTCTACTTGCAGGACATGCTCACGCAAGTGTCCGAGACGCCGGAGAAGTCCATGTGAGCAGCTTGGCTTCGAGGCTTTTCTCTGCTTGCTAGTGCTACCCTGGTTCCTCCTCTCCCGTCCGCGTACAGGCTAGGTTTCGGACCCCTCCCAGCTGACACCCTGAGTACTATTGTCTTAGCGCCACCCTGCCCACACTCACGCATGGCTTGGCTGGGTCCTCCCTCCCCTACTCTATTAGTAAGGCTTGGGGTGGCACAGGAAGCTCAAATCCCCCTGGAATTCCTGCCTGGGGTGGGGGCATCCTTCCAAGTGACATGCCTCCTTTCCCAGGGTGCCCGAGTTCACCTGTCAGGTGGCTGGCTGCTGCCAAGTGTTCGCTGCGCTAGAGGACTACCAGCACCACTATCACATGCTACATGGAAACACCTGCTCCCTCTGCAGCCGGGCCTTCCCCTCTGGGCATTTGTTGGATGTACACATCCTGGAATGGCACGACTCTCTGTTCCAGATCCTGGCCCAGAGACAAGACATGGTGGGTGTTGGCTACACTCAGCGTGGCTACAATGGTTCCTGGGATCGGAACCATTGTAGCAAGGTGAGAGTGGAGGTGCCACCTTGTCTTTTGTAGTACCAGTGCTTGGTGGAAGGCTGCCCAGAGAAGTTCAAGACCAGCCAAGACCGGAAGGATCACATGGTGAGGCTCCACTTGTACCCTGCGGATTTCCGATTTGATAAGCCCAAGACAAACAGAGGGTACGTGAGGGAACCAGTTGTGACTGTCCTCAGTCTTGAGCCAGGGAACAGACACTGTAGTTAAATTTGACTTCGTTTTCATACACAGGGAGCTGGAACTCTGAGCGCAGTGAGGTATTATGCTTGGGTTATATGACGGTGAAGACAGGAGGGCAATTCCTGGCTGGGAGCAGAGGGAGTGGTACTAGCGGGTGCTTGTGCTGGTCTGTGCCCTGCGTGCCCCTCTGAATCTACCAACAAGGGCATTTGGGGACTGTCCCAGTGCATGCACTCTTCACACTTCTCCCATGGAACTCCTAGTTTTGTTTTGTTTTCATTTTGTTTTTCTCTCTGCTGACTTTTAAAAACTTATCCACAAAGCTGCCTGTTGCCATGACTGTTTACACTACTCTGGGGAAAGTAAACTCCCGGAATAACTCTTAGTGTAATGCTTCTTTGCTTCCTTTAAAACATGATTCTTTTTGAGTCAGGTGGTGGTGGTGCACTCCGAAGGCAGGGGTAGGCGGATCTCTGAGTTCAAGGCCAGCTTGGTCTAGCTCCAAAGCTACAGAGAAACCCTATAAGGCAGGGTGGGGGTGGGAGGGCCCTTTCAGTGAACTCTCACCATCATTACATAGCTTGGGCATGGGGAGACAGCTCATTCGGTGAAGTGCGTAAGCTTGAGGTTCTTTCCCTGTCACCTAAAAAAAGACAAGCATGGTGGTGTACACATATAATGCTAGCACCAGGGAAGTGGAGACAGAGGTCTCTGGGGTTAGGCCAGCTAGCCTAGCCTAATCCGTGAGCTCCAGGTCCCAGTGAGAAACCCAGTCTCAAAAAAAAATAAGGTAAACGGCTGCTGAGGAATGACACCTGAGGTTGGCCTCTGTCCTACACACACACACACACACACACACACACATGCACCACACACATAAGCACACATAATAAATAAATAAAAACTTCGTGAGTTGAAGTCTGTTTTGTTCAAATAGCGTACCTTTCTGTGTAAAATAACTTGAGAGCCTATTGCCTTGTGGAATGCCCCATGCGAATCTGAGCCCTCGTCATTCCTCTGCGTCTGTCGTGCTGGATTAGCTTATGGATAGCAGGGGCAAGAATCCACGTTATCGAGTTCATTTAGTAACTCTCTTCCTTGTGGAAAGACATCTGGGGACTGGGAATGCAGCTCAGTAGTAGAGTTCTGTCCACAATACCCATATCAGATGGCTTGCAGCTGCTTGTAATTTCAGCTCCAAGGGATCCAGTGCCCTCTTCTGGCCCCTAGACATCCACACATATGTTGCACTGAAGAGAAAAATACAAAAATAAAAAATCTTAAAGTTACTAGTAGGGACTGAGCATGGTGGTTCATGTCTCTAATCCCAGAACTTGGGAAGCAGAGGCAGGCAGATCTCTGCATTTGAGGGCAGCCTGGTCTGCATAACAAGTTCCTGGTCAGCTGTCTTTTTTCTTTTCTTTTGGGCCTGGGGTGGGGGGGTGCAGGTGTCTCACTATGTATACGCTGTAGCTCTGGCTCACCTGGAACTCACTTTGTAGACCTGAGTAGCCTCTAGAGCTCACAGAGATTACCCATCTGTCCCTACCCAGTGCTGGGATTAAAGAATACACTACTGCACCTGGCCCCAGCTGTCTTTAAAAAGGGGAGGGATGAAGAATCATTATTTTTAAATTTATAAATTATCAGACTTAGTTATATGAATGCATGACCAGTGACCATGCCATAAAACATTCTTTTTCCAATAATTTGAAAATTTAATTGTAACCTTAAAATGTGCCAAAATAGTTTACAAAAAGAATTGCAGGGAAAATAATAAATAGTGTCTTCCTTGCAACTTTAGTACTAGGGAACCAGGTACAGGTGCTGCTCACTGCTTTTCCTCTACAGCCCAGCCATGCCAGCTGCAGCAGAGCCACCAGCCAGAGCCCTGAAAGATGACAGTGACGCCATGGAAATCTCTGAACCTGCTGCCCCACCTCCCTGCAGGCGGACCTACAGTCACAGGTCAGTGTGTACATCCTTCTGTGTGTGTTAATGACCCTAGACTTGAGAGTGGGTGACACTGGGCAGAAAGATGGGCTTCATGGCAGATGACAACCTGAAGGTTCTAGTTACCTTCCTTTCCTGTGCTTTGGACCCTGGAGCCCCACGTGCAGGCCCCACCACCCCTTCACTGTCGTCTCTGCTGGGTGGAAAGGACCTTCTCCCGTGTCTGCCTGGCAGACTATCTTTTACAAATTACACGCACATCAACTTCAACTGTTATTTGGAGGAAGTTTTTGAACAGTAGTGGGTGGCGGGGTGGCCCCAGAATCCAAACTGGTAGGATGATGGACATGTGTGTCCCTCAGTTGCCTCTCAGCAGCCATCTTCCATAGTTTGGGCCTTGGCCTGTGAGTACCCTGCCAGCCCGTGGTGATTAGGTTTCAGAAATGGAGATAACAGGAAACCAATGCCATAGGGGCCTCAGCAGGAGCCGACCTTGCTGGCTAAGTTCTTTTAAGCAAATGCACATTGGTATCAGGAAGGTATCCCACAGGAAGTAAGCCTGAGACCAGGGGCTGATCCTAGGGCCCAAGAGGGCAGACTCCATTTCCTGAGTGTTCCACAGAGCAAAAGGAGAACATTCCAGAATACAAATGTGAAGGAAGTACAGAGAAACTGTGTGTTGTTAGAGATAATGCCTTTGTTTGATATGACCGTTTTTCTCTTTCAGAATACCCTCCACTGTCTGTTTTGGCCAAGGTGCAGCCAGAGGATTTAAAAGCACTAAAAAAAGAAACAAACAGCACTGATGGATCCTGGCAAGAAAAGCCAGACAGACTTTCAGGGAATGGTGTGCCAGGGCCTTTCTCTTGCTTCTGGATAGCTGCCCTGAGCTGGACCCTTGCCACCTCTTTATTTTCATACGTGATCACATGAAGCAGCCAGTGTGTTGAAACCCAGAATCTGCAGATTCCAGAAATAACCAGGACACACTGAAGGAATGAGATGGAGAAACCACCTACCTGCTTCGTGGGGGCTACTCGAAGAATGTCACTATTAAACATACGAAATAAAATTTTTCACTGTTGATCTCTGTTCTTCCTGTGTTCTTGAGCCAGACAGAAAAGGGAATTATTGTGAGCCATGATTATTCTGCTTTCAACACAAAGTTTTAGGGATATTCATACAGAGCCCGTATCCTACAGAAGCTATGAGGGAGGGGTCCAGCACAGCCACAGGGGAATCCAAGATCCTTATGCTCTAAGAGACATCCTTGTTGTCCTTGTACCCTGCTCAGCCAGTTAAACCCTACCGGAACATGGTATCTGGAAGGGAGCAGGAAGAAACCCTGGGAGGGATTTTGGGCACACACTGCAGAGGTGGTGGAGCGGATGTGGAGTAGATAATAATGAGAGCTCACAGGGAGGGGTACCGGTCCTACCCAAAGATACCAGAAGCTTGAGGAAGTCAAACACAGGAGAACCATCTTTACCAAAACCCTGATCTATCTACCCATAAACACACCTGTAACAAGCCCCAGAGTTGTTCTAAGGTCAATTAGTTGTTACTAATGTCAAATTTAAACATCAACGAGAGGTCTGAGCAGGAACAGAATGTATAGCCCACCATCTTGAAATTGAAGGCAGCAGAAGCTGCCTATGAGGTGGCGGAATGCCAGGACTAACAGAGAGAACTGTTACACATGTTCATAAGACTAAGGAAGGGGGAACATGGCATATCACAGAGACCTTCAATAAAGAACAATGTTTTAGGGGTTTTTTTTTTTTGAGATTTATTTTTATTATATGCATGTGCACATGAGAGCAGGTGCCCACAGAGGCTCTGACCTGGAGCTAGGGTTACAGACATCCGTGTTTGATGGGAATCCAGCTAGGATCCTCTAGAGGAGCAGTGTGTGCTCCTAACTGCTGAGCCATCTCTCCAGCTTTGAAAAGAGCCAATGGGAATTCTGGAGCTGAAAGTACAGTGCTGGAACCTTAAACACCTCACTGAAGGACTCACAGGGAGAGCTGAGATGGCAGGGGGGAGACCAAGTGAGCTGGGCACATCAACTGCACAATGCAAGTCAAGGAGCTGAGAAAGATGAAGACAAGGTTATACGGCTCTCATCTGTAATCCCAACACCGGCAAGACCGAGAGTTCAAAGCTAGTCTCGGCTACAGAGTCAGTCCCAAATTTGATGAAGGACAGGAAACTTTTCACAGAAATAGAAAAGGTAACCTTAAAATTCATGTGGATGCACAACAGTGTAATGCTAGAGCTATCACCATAGCACGGTAAAGGCAAACAGGTAAGTAGGCTGATGAGAACAAAGTGACCAGAAATAAACTCACAGCTATGGCCACCTAATCTGAAAACAGTGTCAAAAACATACATGGGAGAAAAGAGGGACTCTTTTGCGTATGGCAGTGCGAAAGAGTGGGTTCCACATGCAGAAGAATAAAACAAGGTCCTTGGCTCTTCTCTGCCCAAAACTCAACCTGGATCAAATGTCTTAATATAAGACCTGGAATTCTGAAACTGTTAGAAGAAAGCAGGAGAACAAGTCAGGATAAAGACATGGGCAAGGGCTTTCTGCTAAGGACCTAAGCAACTCAGAAAATCCAAGAACTGACCAACAAGGTTTACAAGAAATCGAGGCTTCACAATGAAGAAAACAGACAGCTTGCAGAATGGGTGAATCTCCTTGCTAGCTATCTGATAAGGTATTACTATCTAAAGCAGTGGTTCTCAACCTCTGGGTCATGACCTCCTTAGGGGTCACATATCAGATGTCCTGCATATCAGATATTTACATTATGATTTCTAACAGCAGCAAAATTATAGTAGCAACAAAATAATTTTATGGTTGTGGGATCACCGCAACGTGAGGGACTGTATTAAAGGACCATAGCTTTAGGAAAGTTGAGAACCACTGATCTAAAGTATAGAAAGAACTCAAGACATTAAGTGCCAAAAGAATAAAGAATGCTATCAATAAGTAGACAACAGAATCGAACAATTGTTAGAAGTGGTCAATGAATATATGAAAAAGTGTTTGACACTGAGAGATTTTACTTGATTTGTCAGAATTATGACCATTAATAGAATCAGAACAAAGACTTAGTACTAAAGAACATATACCACATGTGGAGAGGCCCAGAATTTGGTTCCTGACACTGACATCAGGCAGCTCACAACCGCCTGTAACTCTAGCTCAAGATTATCTAATACCTACTTCTGGTCTCCATGGCAACCCACACTCATACGCATATAACTCCATACTGACACACACACACACGAACACACACACACACACACGAGTAATTTAAAAAAAAATAATATTTTGAAACAAGTTCTCACTATGTAATCTGGCTGGCCTGGAACTTGCTGTGGAGACCAGGCTGGCCTTGAGCTCACAAAAATCTGCCTGCCTCCACCTCCTGAATTGTGGATTAAAAGCATGCACTATCATACTTACCAATAAAATTAATTTAAAAATAATCAATGAGTGGCTAGAGAGATGACTCAGGGGTTAGAGCACTGGTTGCTCTTCCAGAGGGCCTAGGTTCAGTTCCCAGCAACCGCATGGTGGCTCACAAGCATAGAAGGGGATCCAACACCCTCTTCTGACAACACACTATGCTCACACAGCACACAGACATACATGTAGACAAAATACACATATACATAAAATAAAAATCAAGTCTCAAAATTTAAATGTAAGCAAAGTCTGGAGACGATGTGGGGAAAAGGAACTTTTAACACTGCTGATGCAATGTAAATTGCACTACAGGAATTAAAATGGAGGTGACTCAAAATCTAACAACACAAGGCACATCTCAGTCCTCGGGATACACACACACACACACACACACACACACACACACACACAGAAGAGGAGCAGACAGATGATTGTGGAAACATTGCAATACCTTAGACAGCACTATCTGACCCAGCAACTTCACCCCAAGAGAAATGAACACACATTCACCCAAAAATATATACATGAATGCACATAGCAGCATAATTGACAGCAGGCAAAATATAAAATCAACTCAAATATTGAACAACTATCAAATGGATAGACGAATGGGTTATATACATGTAACTGGAATACTTTTCAGCTATAAAAAAATGACTAACTGATTTGAACATGCTGTAACACAGAGCAACACTAAAAACTAAATAAATAAACACACACACACACACACACACACACACACACACACACCTTACTATATGATTCCATTTCTAGCAAAAGTCCTGAATAGTAACAGCAACACAGGTAGAACATTGGTTTGTTAGGTTAGTGCCCAACAGCAGGGAAGAATAGGGATGATAGTTAAAGGAAGTCTCCTTCAGGGGTGATGAAAATGCTTTAATGTTGACTGTTGGATGGTGAGTTACAGGTAGAACAGGGGCAATCAGAAGGCTTGTGAACTGTATCTCAGCATAGCTGTTTAACAGAACAAACTGAACAATCAAGAGAGTCTAGAAAACCCCTGTGCTGCTGCAGTCTCACAACCTGGAGGATGGTCCTCGATTATCATACGAGAATTGAGACTTGTACCCAGGTTCTACTTTCTTTTAATTTTTTTCTAATTTTGGCCTTAAGGTAGTTTTAGATTGCCTTAAAAACAATCTAGTGAGATGGAGGTGGGAAGAAGGGGCTCGGTTTATAGCTTCAACACATCTGAAGATACTTCCGCCAGGAAAAGGAAAAAAACCATAAGAACAAGATTGTATTATAGCAAGGCGAAGGTGGTGCACACCTTTAATCCTAGTTCTCAGGAAACAGAGGCATGTGGGTCTCAGAGAGTTCGAGGCTAGCCTGATCTACGGAGCTAGTTCCAGGACAGTCAAGGTTAGACAAAGAAACACTCTCAAAACCCAAACCACAAAAGAGAGAACAAAAGAAAGAAGGAAAAAGAAAAGAACAGGAAAAAAGAATGTATTATAAATTTAAAAAATGAGGGTCTTTTCTCAAAATGACAGTGCTTGTTGGAGCAGCACCTGTGGGAGACGTCCCTGGCAAACAGTCGGTTTATAATGTCGTTTGTAAATAGAGTTGACAACCTGCAATGAGTCTTTTTTTTTTTTACTAAAACAATTATCATAATAGTTCATTATTTTTCTAAAAGCTTCTCTACTCTGTCATTCAGATACTCAACTTTCAGCGTGTTTTCAACGTTGGCTATGCCATCTGCCATCCTTAGGTCTCCTTGGGAGTCTCCCTACAGAATGATGTTGCTGTTGCCTTCCAGTTGGCTGAAAGTCTGTGTTCTTCAAGGCACCATCATGCTTGCTGAATACATGACTTCGTTCTCCTTTGAGTCCTTTCAGCTCTCCATTTTCATCAAAACCCATGCCGTTGGATATTACTTTAACATTTAAGTGACAAACTCCAGTGGATGAATAACTCCTTCAGGCATGTCACATATACCAGCCAAAAATATGAACATAGGGATACTGTGCTGTTGAAGTTTACCAAAGAAATTCTCACACCCTTCCATGAACAAAACATCAGAGTCTGCCACAATCTCTTTTAAGTGTGGCTTTCGATATGCCTTGTTCAACAAGCAAACCATGCAATTTAGTATACCACTCTACCATGTAAGGGAGCTTCTCTTCCACAGAGAACAGGATCAACTTCAATAGAGTAACACTCCTTTAACTACAATGACTGTCTTCGACATTCATCTGTAACGAGTTTACAGTTGTCAATGATATTATGATGTAGGTCATCTTTTCTCATTGTAGGAAAACCTCTGTTATTATCTGAAGTTTGGCAGATCCTCCTTTATTTTTTTTTATTATTATTATTTTGGTTTTTTCAAGACAGGGTTTCTCTGTAGCTTTGGTGCCTGTCCCGGAACTAGCTCTTGTAAACCAGGCTGGCCTCAAACTCACAGAGATCCGCCTGCCTCTGCCTCCCGAGTGCTGGGATTAAAGGCGTGCGCCACCACCGCCCAGCCTCAGATCCTCCTTTAATGTGACCATAGATTATTTATTCTACTCTTGTAGGGTTCTTGATACGAACTGAACTTTTCTGAAATTCTGGCATCATCTTGATGATCTTGGTCTAGCTGCCTGTCTTTCTCTTCGAAATGAATATGTATGGGGCCAGCACCTCATGGGCCACCACTGAGCACAAAGTGGCACTCACTTCTGGGCCCATATGAGCAAACAGCTGCGTGGTCCATGGACAAGTCCACAGTTGTACCCAGCAAGTCCCCTCCGGTATGATCCCAGGGGAACAGTCACTTTGCTGTTGCTGTTGTTGTTGTTCTCTGTGTGACAGTCCTAGCTGCTCTGGAACTCGCTTTGTAGACCAGGCTGGCCT
>NC_022015.1:32955703-32957922 GCF_000317375.1 Microtus ochrogaster
TGCTGTTGTTGTTGTTCTCTGTGTGACAGTCCTAGCTGCTCTGGAACTCGCTTTGTAGACCAGGCTGGCCTCAGACTCACAGAGATCTGCCTGTTTCTGCCTCCAGAGTGCTGGGATTAAAGGCATGCAACACCATTGCCTGGCCTCTTTTAATTTTCTAAAATTTTGTTTTATTTAATGTGTGCGGGTGTTTGGCCTACATGCATGCCTGGTGCCCGAGGAGGCCAGAAGCCGATGTTGGATCCCCCGAGACTGAGTTGCAATGGAAGCAAGCTGCCATGTGGGGGCTAGGAATTAAACCTAGGTCCTCTGGAAGAGCAACCAGTGCTCCCAACTGCAGAGCCATATTTAAAACCCTCTTTCAGTTTTTAAACATTATTATTTTATGTGTATGGGTTTATTGCTTGAATGTATATCTGTGTACCACATGCATGTCTGGTGCTGGAGGAGGCCAGAAGGAGATGCTGGATCCTCTGAGAGTGGAGTTACAGATAGATGCAGGAGATTGAACTCTGGTCTTCTGGAAGAGCAGACAATGTTCTCTTAGTCATTGTACCATCTCTCCAGCCCCCAAATTTTGCTTAAGAAAAAAGATTCATTTTTAACTATATCTAGATGTGTGTCTGCATTTGGGAATGTGAACACGTGTGCAAGTACCTGTGGAAGCCAAAGGTATTGGTCCCCAGGAACTTGAGTTACAGACAGTTGTGAGGTGCCTGAACTGGGTGCTGGGAACTAAACTCAGGCTCTCTGGAAAATCAAGCAAGTGTTCTTAACCTCTGAGTAATCTCTCCAGACCCCAGGACCCAGGACCTGTTTTTTTTTTTTTTTTTTTTTTTTAAGCAGTCTTTCTAAAACACATTCTGAAGCCCTCATTCAGGAAATCATATGACCTCTAGAGTACGTACCAGAGTAAGCTCCTGGAGAGGCTCTCCTGGGATCTGAGGGCCTTGCACTGGTGCCTGCTGAGACTGGGAAGTGGGTTGTGGAAGTTCACAGCCCATCTCACCCCTCTCTATCCTCCCGCCCTCCATACCCAATCACATATCAAACCTGTGTGGGAATGCGTGTGTGCCCATGAGATTCACTCTGTATGAGCTTGCATCTTCCACAGTAGAAGAAAAAGCTATTTGGATGCAATGTGGTGGCTGGGACCAGCCACGAGAGCAGACTCCTCAGGGACATGCAAAGACATCATGCTTTTTTCAGACTTTCTTTGAGCACAGGAGTGGATGATCAGATAGGAAGCTCGTGTTCAACAAGACTTTGTCCTCAGGCTACACAGAAGGGCAGATGACAAACGCCACTCTATCTTCACAATAATTCTTGTGACTCAAGTCACAACCTTTAGCAGGGAGCCATCACGTCCCTCTCCTTTGAAGTGGCTCAGGAGACCTATTGTTACCAGATGCTTCTGTAGCAGGGGGAAACAGGCTGGTGCTTACTGAACCCTGAGCCTACCTAAGAGCCCACCTTACTATGGGGCTGGCTTCGTAGGGCTTCATGGGGCAGGCTGTTTCAGGGCTCCACCTGCTGCACCGTCTCTGAACAGCTCCTGATTGATCCTCCTCTTCTACCAGCAGAAGCCACACTCGCTCCCACCAATCTCTGTTGACCTTTATTGCCACCGCGTTTTCTTGTACCCAAGCTTAAAGCTGCTGTTCATCTTTTTGATTCAACCATTTCTGAAATTAGGTTTGTTTTAGAAACTCACAACTGACTTAACAAAGAAAAATTTCATTCTTGTTTAGTCTTTGTTTTAAGACAAGTTCTCACTATGTAGCCCTGACTAGCCCAGAACCCTCTTTGCAGACCAGGCTGGCCTAGAACTCACAGAGATCCGTCTGCCTCTGACTCCAACTCTGGAGTGCTGGATTAAAAGTGTGTATCACCATGTTCAACAAAGGAAAATCTTATGACTTTTTACTCCATAGGTTAAAAGAGGAAATCATTTGATTATCTTAATATATTCAGCAAAAAGCATATGATAAACCACAATATCCATCGATAAAACTTCTTAGTAACCACCTCCAGAAAGAATCCCTAATAATCTGGAAACGGTAGCTGCAAATTTACTACCAATACCTCTAATAAAGGAAGCGTGGGATTAGACTCACAGTCACCTACCAGAGCAGGTGTCCCTGCTGCTGTATAAAAACAGGTATGTTTGGCCGGGCGTTGGTGGCGCACGCCTTTAATCCCAGCACTCGGGAGGCAGA
>NC_022015.1:32958042-32989794 GCF_000317375.1 Microtus ochrogaster
AAAAAAAAACAGGTATGTTCATAGTAGAGATGAGCCCATGACTCTTCTCAGAACATTTCAAAGACAACAAACAGTCCTTGAATGTTTAGGGGATGTTGTGGTTGTGTGGTTTGGTTTTCTAAAGCACACACATTATAAATGTGAAGACATTTCTTTCCCTCCTTTGACCATCTCTGGAACTTAACTTCTCTCTATTATCAACCATCTCTGTTTAATGCATGAGCTTTTCTTAATAACACAATCAAATACCATGTAGAATGTAATGTGACAATCATAAACAGCAAAACTTGTGTATATTTAGACAATACTTCTTCAAAGTAAAGGATCAGATTAGCAGACTCTCGTGCAAAGTGCACAGCAATCTTGACAGTGTTTCAGGGAAACTGGGACCCACTGAGTCAAAGGCTTCCCAATAACACCACCAGACTGGGAGCTGGAGAAGACTGGAAGGGCAAAGAGGCAGAAGACAGTTGCTCTTCCCCGGCACCTGGCTTACGTTACTAAGGTGAAGTATCCTCACCATTCCTCAAGCAAGAAGAGCTGACATTGTCCTTAAATGGTGTGCAGAAATCCCCAGGAGGAGGAACTGCCCTCCAGATCTCTTACATCATCCAGGGTCTGCTAGTCAGGTCTAAAGAGTCCCTTCTAGAAACACCGACAGGACTGACTAGGCTCCACCTCCTGAGTGGTCCACAGCACAGTACCCATGTCCTCAGGTCACTGTGCTGGAGGCCTTAGCCACACCTCTTAGACCCAGAGGGTGCAAAGCTGACATGGGTAGCGAGCCCTAGCTCTGTTTGGGAGCTAGTGGGTCCATGAGCCCTGGCTCCCCCCATTGGAGGTGATCCTGACCTTAAAGACCTCAGGGCTGTTTCACAGAGCTCAGGCAATAAATACTCTGACCACCCATACACAGCCAACACATCAGGTCACTCTAATGGGAAAGATGAGACACTTATACTTGATGGGTAAGTCACAGTCCAGTCCTTTGCCCAAGGTCATCTGGAGTCCACATCATTTCACTGCTTCTCTATTTCTTGCTCTGTCTGTTTCAAGCCCAGAGAGGCATGGCCCACCCTGAACAGTGGCCTCCCTGACACAAGTTTCCAAAAGCAGGGTAGGCTCTTCAAGTCCACCCTCAGTGGTCCTGAACTGGCAACTGGAGGGGCTCAGACTGGAAGCCAGCACTCTGGGATTCAGAAGTCTATCCAAAAGATGCTGAATGGCAGAGGGCCACCATCTGCACTGTCACAATAAGGAAATCCTTTCACAACTGGCTCTGGGCCACTTCTGGTCTTTAAAGGCCTTGATCTCGAAGACATACTATCTGAATTCAGGATTCGATCCGTGGGTTGTACAACTTCAGGTCATGGCTGGAACCAGGAGTCTGCATCCTGTAAGAAGACTGGTTTCTATGCAGCTCCCTCCCAAAAAGTGTCAGTGTGCCTCAGTCTTGTCCTAAAAGCAAACACGGCTGGGCAACAGGAAGAGCATCTGCTGAGGTGACGTAAAGGTTTGAATACATCCCACCTGCTAGACCACCAGAGCCATGCCCACCCTCAGGAGGAGGACTCTGAGAACCCAGAACATAACTGGACTGATTCAAAGGATCTGGGGGAGAATATTCTTGGCTGGTTATTTTGTGTCAAAGAGAAAAACTAGCAAGCTGGCCACTTAGCCCCCCAGCAGTTTCTACTCAGCCCTCGGTGGCCCATGCCATCACATGCTCTTGGCCAGCAGATACAGATCTGCCACACAGATAGAGCTCCACTACGAAGAAGCAGCGCACCCCCTGATTTCCTGGATTGTACATTTGGTGCTCACTTTCCTGTGGTTTCAGGACCGTCAGTGTTCTGGCTGTGGTTGAATATGCTGGGGGTTTGCCCAGGGCCCCTCAGTACCTCAGATTTGAGAGCAGAACTAAAGCAATGATGGGACTTGAGAGGCAACAGCCTGGCTGGGAGTCGAGGCTCATGTTTGTAATCCCAGGACTCGGTGGGCTGAGATAGGATTGCTTTGAGTCTGAAGCTAACCTGGGCTACACAAGTAGTCCCAGGTCTGCTTTCCAAGAAGTAGATTTGCTGGGTGAGATCTCAGGACCCTAACACCGGATTCTCTGCACATCAGTATTTATACACCAGGAGAAGGTCTCTCTCTGACCTTTTGAGAGTGGCAGTAGGACTGGGTTTAAGTTTAAGCAGGCTAGGCTGAGGGGTTCTGCACACGCACCTGCTCTCCCTTGTAGCTATCCTCCACTCTCTGCATCTGAGACCTCCCCAAACTGAGCCATTTAACTTTTAAAAAAAAATCACATAGCTGGGCATGGTGGTGTACACCTTTAATCCCAACACTTGGGAGGCAGAGGCAAGTGAACCTTTGTGAGTCTAAGGCCATCCCCGGAGAACAGCAAGCTCCAGGTCAGTTAAGGATACATGGTGAGAATCTGTGTCAAAACAAAGAAAACAAAAACCTATCTGGTTCCCATTTTCCAAGAGACACAGGACTGAGGAATGTCAATGGGTACCAACAGGCAATTCCATGCAATATCATCTCTCATATTTGGAGCAGGCAGAGCAGTGAAGGTCACAGGACAGCAGCTTCTCTGGAGCAGTTGTTCTGGCTTGGGCTGCTGGGCATAGCCCAGTGTTTCCCCTCTTCCCTACCAGAACATCCTAACCTAAGACCATCACTGTGAAGTTCCCAGTTCTCATGAGCACACAGCCAGCACACCTCTGCAGCCCTGTTCTTCCTCTCCAGCTCTAAGGCAGCATTTGGAGGAAGGGATTTGTCCATGTCCAGGCTGTGACCCCAGAGGATCTTTGTGAGCCCCAGGCACACTCCAGACTTAAATCTTGAGATTGTGGAAACAGTCGCAGGTTTTATCAGGATCATTGACAGGTACCCGAAGAGCCTCAGTGACAGGGATGAGAATCCTACAGGGGCTTTGGGACAGAAAAGCTCAGATGGTCTGTTTTTCTGCCTCAAATAAAGGTAGGGGTCCAGATTCCTAAACAAGCCCACCGTTTTTCTAAGGCCACCAGGATTGCAGGGGCTTCTGGCACTGGCAGCAACCCTGCCTCCTACTGTGCCCACAGCAAGGCTCTCTCTCAATCCTCAGTGTCTTCTATTAGTTGGGCACCTGCCAGCAAGAGGCTAAAGCTTGCTCCCTGTGGCCCACTGCCTTCAGCGTGGCAGCCACAGTCCTCCAGTCTCTTATTTGGGTGCTTGGTGCCAGCGGCATATCACCTCCCCCGTGTTCCCACCCATGCAGCATTTGATGAAAAACCTAAAACAAGTGTAAAAGTTCCGTTTGGTCACAACGTACCACATTTAGTTAGAGTGAGAATAATTTCTAAGTTTTTTTTTTAGCAGTCCTACCGTATCATTTTTATTTTAATTTTTTTATGGAATTTTTTATGCCAGTCCAAAAGAGCCTCTAAAGTCTTAGGTGCAGTTTTGTACGAAGTAGGGAGATCTACTTTTGTCCATGTCAGGGACTGTATGAAGCTGTGTTCACTGTCTTTCAGAAAACAGACTAGCGTGACCATGATTTTAGGAAGGTTTAAAGTATTTGTAAGATGCCTACAGATAGGCTCCAGTCATCCAAATATAACATAAACGGTATGAACGGTAAAAAACGAAAAACTAAAATAAAAGGGATACCTAAAGTTCAGAAATCACCAGGAGCATCAGCAGCGGGCTGCGTTGTGGCACAGATCTGAGCCCAAGAGAATAGGACTTGGTTCCATGGGCTAAGACAGATAGTACATGCCATAAGCCGCAACAGGCCCGGCGAGGATCCCGGGAACCGCACCTCCGCCGATTGCAGCTGCGGAACTGTGCAGCTGGGTGCCTAGCGGAAACGGCAGGCCAAACGCGGGCAGTACCGGCTTGGCTGCCAGCTTCAGCTTCTCCAGCTCAGCCTCCTGCAGCCGCTTGGCCTTGGCTCGGCGGTTCTGAAACCAGATCTTGACCTGAGTCTCAGTGAGGCTCAAGCTGCTGGAGAACTCGGCGCGCTCAGCAATGGACAAGTACTGCTTCTGGTGAAACTTGCGCTCAAGCGCCAGCAGCTGCGCGGTGGTGAAGGGCGTCCGTGGCTTGCGGTTGTTTTTGTGTTTGCGAAGGGTGCAGGGTGGAGGGCTGGGGACACCTGAAAGGAAAGAGAAACAGAGAGCGAGCTCTCAAACCCTGGCTGCACACCCCTATCCCGACACTGTCCCGCCCTCTACCAGGAAGGTTGGTGCTCCGTGGCTCCGTGACCACTCCGCTCAGCGTAACGAGGTCTCCAAAGCCACGTGGATAAGCAAAGCAAGGGGGAAGGGAAGTGGGGGGGGTCTAGTGGGCGCTCTAGACTCCGGTCTGCTTTCTCAACCGGTGACCTCTTTCAACCGGAGACTGGCCACTTGGAAAAAAGCTGGGGCGGGAGGCGGCTGCAATTAACTGAGGATGAGTAGAGTTAGGGCTATATGGAGACTAGTTAGCTGTCGCTAGTATATGCAAAGTGGGTAAGGGGTGCAGAAGCGTGAGCGACCCGGAGTGGAAAAGCATTAGGGGTGTCTGTCCTGGGCTGCGGACCTCGCCCAGGAAGAGACGTGGACGTGGCTGTTGGGCCTGTGCACAACGTCGGGCTCCCATCACTAGTTAACCCATCACCAGTTTGCACTTGGGTTGGACGGGTTAGTGATTAGTAATTAAGTTCGGGGCCACAGCGCGCATCGCCCCCTGGACTACCTTGCCTTGAATGCGCGCGCGTTTTTCAGGGCCTGGGACCCGGACACTGAGCACTTACGTGGGGGGCACGTGTGCATGACCGGTGGGGGCCAGGCTCCGGGCTTCGAGGCACCCGGCGGCCTCTCCTCCCCCAGCTCCCCAGGCTCGGAGCCCCGTTCGCGCTCAGCCTCCAGTAGTGACTCGACGCTGAAAGGGAGTGGTCCGTGCCCTATGTGGCCCCCTCCGCGTGCTCCGAGCCCCTCCATGTTCATGTCGAGTGTCGCCCGGGCCATGCATGGGATGGCGGATGCAGGGCTAGCCTCCCGGCTGGTACTCGCGGGACGCAGCGATGGTTTGTTTTGCCAGGTCTGGGTGGTTCTCGAGCCCACTCTGCACTCTATAAAAAGGTGGCGCCGCTTTCATGCGCCGCTACCCAATGGTCGTTCCAGTCGATGTGCGGGCCTCAGTGCGGGTTGGACTCACTGCTTTCGGGGGCGGGACCGACAGGGAGGGGCGTGGCTGCTGCCTGGGAACCGAGTGCCCCGAGACCTGAAGTGGCATCGTCGCACCCATATCGGGCTTTCGGAACCTACTGCCGTCTGTGGGGGCGGTTGTCGAGCTCCTCCTGCGGGAAAGGCTGAGGGGGAACCCAGGCACCGAAGAAGAGATGGCCTCAGCTGAGGACTGGAGAGCGCGTGGGCGCATACGGTGCAGCCACCCGTCTAGGCAGCAGTTCTTGACCTTGCTCGGATTTCAAGCCTAAGCGCTTAGGCAGAGCGGAGCTTCGGGCTCTCGCCTCCCACAGTGGCGCGTAATGGGGCTGACCGGCTGCTTTTCTTGCTGAGAAACTTGGCTCAGGACTAGTTTAGTCATAGCGTTCTCTCTGTACTCTGGGGTTCGAATGTGACCAACAAGACTCTGTTTTCTGATCCCTTGAGGCCGAGTTGTGGTGTTTTAGTCTCGGGTCTTTCTTTGGGTTTCTGGGGCTTCCAAACATTTTCCGAGCCATTAGAAACTTTAAGGGCTGCATTTGCGTGCCAGTTTGGGCCAGTAACCGGCTGGAGAGAAATGTCTTGGATCCTGAAGGCAGAGCCCAAGGGAACGTGGTGGAGGCAGACTTCTTACTAGCCTTAGATGCAGCTAAGATGGAGCTCAGGATGCAAGCGCCTCAGCTGCTCAAAGCTTGGAGTTCTCAACTGGACACTGGGTGCATTGTAGTCTTCCGGTGTCTTGTGTTTGCCTGGCTAAACTGCCGATGCAGATTACGAAAGGCCACCGGAGAGGGTCTCTAGTGATGCGGTTTTCCCCTGAACTGAACAAGCAGGGTGGGAACCTCCCCATCGCTTTCGAAGGCATCAGCTGAGGATTCTCTGTGCTCGAGAAAGGTGGAACTAAGGCCATACAGAGTTCCTCAATCCTGGTGATTCTTGTCCTCCAAACCTCAGCGCTTTTCTCCCACGCTGCAGAGCAAACTAGCGCAGCAGCCTCTTTGCGAAGGAAGAAAACAAGGCTTGGTTTTTAGAATATATAGGAGATTGGTTTAGGAAATCAAGTCTGATTAATATCCTAGAGCACAAAAGCAGCATTTACTATTTATATTTATTTGTCATTTATTTCCTATTTTTTCGTATAATGCACTTGATCATATTCCAACTCCTCCCAGGTCCTTCCAACCTCCCTTCCCACCTAACTTCATGTTCTCTCCCCCTCCCTGCAAAAAAACAGGAAAAGCAACAGAGTAGCAAAAACAAAATTAAAAAAGAAAATCAGTAAGAGAAAAAAAAGGTCAAAACAAAAATAGCACAAAAATCGTGGAGTCTACTTTGTATTGACCTACCAACTACTCCCGGGCATGAGGCCTGGCCTGGAGTGTGGTAGATACATCCAGTTATATATACTCCATTGGAGAAAGTTAACCTTCCTATTCCCAGCAAGCATCAATTGCAAATAGCTTCTTGGCTAGACAGGAGTTTGTGTTCACTACCCATTTTCAGTGCTCGGATTTTGTCTGATCTGAATCTGTACAGGTCTTGTGCTTGCTGTCAGAGTCTCCTTGAGCTCATATTCATATCAGTCTGCTGGTGTCTACAAGACCCTGGTTCCTCGGAGTCATCCAGCACGCCTGGCTCTTCTGTTTAGCTCCATGAGCCGTGAGAGGAGGGATTTGATAAAGACATCCTATTTAAGGCTAAGTGCTCCAAAAGCTCTCTCTGCACATTGTCTAACTTTAGACCTCCTTGTTAATTAACATCCACTGGAAGAGGAAACTGCTCTGATGCGGGCCGAGTGATGCGCTGCTGTATAGGTGTAGTAATATGTCATTAGGGGTTGTTTTGTTGTATGCTCCTTTAAAAAATTATTTTATGTGCATTGGTGTTTTGCCTGCATGTATGTCTGGGTGAGGACGTCAGATCTTGAAGTTATAGACAGTTGTGAGCTGCCATGTGGGTGCTGGGAATTGAACCCAGGTCCTCTGGAAGAGCAGTCAGTTTTGTTAACCACTGAGCCATCTTTCCAACCTCTGTTGTATGTTTCTTTAGCAGAAAAATAATAGTGGGTTTCCTGTTAGGCATATGATTCATCCAGTCTCGGGTACTTGGCCACTTTAGCACTATCATATGTAGGTTCCTTCTGCTAGAGTAGACTTTAGTCCAATCAAAACATGATTGATTATTGATTATTCCTAACAATTGTGCCACTAAAGCATTCTTTGGTTTTTTGAGACAAGATCTCTTTATGTAGACTGTGCTGGCCTTAAACACATAGAGATCCACCTGCCTTTGCCTCCTGAGTTCTTGGATTAAAGACATAACCACCTTGTCCAGTTTCTCATTTACAAAAAAAACAGCTTAGCTTGCTACTGTTGTATGATTGAGCACATGCATTTGCCAGAGCACAGAGGTGGAGGTCAGAGGACAAGTTTGTGGAGACAGTTCCCACCTTTATACACATTCCAGGGATCAAATTTTGGTTGTGAGACTTTCAAGGTAAGTGCCTTTACCAATTGAGCCATATTGCCATCCCCAATTCATTTTCTTAATTTTTTTCACAGTTTATTTTAAAAAATGCTTAATTTTTTTTTTTGCTTTTTTCATGCTTTAAGCACATTCTATAGGCAAGAAGTAAATGCACACAGTAAATGTCACAGTGGGCAGCATCAGCCTTTACATTGTGCTCACAGATCTAGTCTGTATCCTCTTTTGTTCGTTTGTTCGAGATAAAGGTCTCTGTGTAGCCTTGGCTGGTGTATTAGTCACTGTTCCATTGCTGTGAAGAGACTATGGTCAAAGGAACTCCTATACAGGAAAGCATTTAATTGAGGACTGGCTTGCAGTTTCGGGGGCTTTAGTTCATTATCATCACGGCAGGGAGCACGGCAGCAGGCAGGCATGGTGCTGGAGAAGTAGCTAAGAGCTACATCCTGAACTGTAGGCAGAGAGAAAGAGACAGAGAGAGAGAGACTGGGCCTGGCATTGGCTTTGGAAACCTCAAAATCCACCCCCAGTGACATACCTCCTCCAACAGCGTCACACCTCCTGATCCTTCTCAAGTAGTGCCACCTCCTTATGACTACGCATTAAAATATATGAGCCTGTGGGGGCCATCCTTATTCAAACCACTTCAATTGGCCTGGAACTTGATATGTAGACCAGGCTGGCCTTGAGCTGCCAGACCCCCACCCCCCACCCCCATTTCTGTGTTGGGAATCAAATGCGTGTGCCACACAACCAGCTTTGTGTTCTTGAGTTCTATTCTGGGGCAGTCGCATCATTTGGAAGCATGCTGGTCCTTTCAGGTCCACCTTTTAAGATTTCTCAGGCGGGGCTGCCACAGTGCTTGACCAGGGTTTGTTCTCTGAGGCCAGGCCCTCTGTGCATTTTGCTCACAACCGCTCTACCCCAGCTAGACTTGGGGAGCACTGTGGGAAGACCTCTTTCCTGCGAACTTACTCAGCTTTCTGACACTAGCAGAAAATACCTAAGCTAGGGCTTCCAACAGTTCAGTCCACGGTCACCTGGTCCTGTTGTTTCTGAACCTGTCAGAGCCTCATGGGAGGGAGCATGTGGTGGAGCAAGGCTCTTCATTCAGTGACAGCTGGAAGCAAAAGGGGATGGGATCAGAGACAAGATGCCTTCTTCAAACGAAGAGTCCAGGAATAAAATATAGAAATAAAGGGTCTGGTCTAGGAGTGTAGAAATATAAAGTTGTGAACCTAAACACATTTTGGAAAAAAATAAAAAATAAAGCTGGCAGCCACTGTTAACCTTTAACAAACACTTTCTGCCTTAAGAGCAGACATCCTGGCAGCCATGTGGACAGAGGTAAACTTTTAACATCTGTCTCCTGCCTCCCAACTTCCCAGCTAGGCAGGTACAGGGACAAAGGTTAGCTTCTAAGTACTGTCTCTATGGGACCCTCTGCTTGTATTCCCTTCATTTTCAACTGTCCCCGGATGTGCTACTCTCTGCCTTGCATCCTTTCAGGGACAGTGAAAAGCAGCTGTGCCCATTATAGGCTTTTGCGAGCATCCTAAGTTAACATCCTATAACCCAAAGTTGCAAAACTTGAAATGTAATGCGACTTTAAGCCTGACTTCAAGGTTGTAAAATCTCTTTGACCTGGTGCTTGATTTTGCTGTAAGAGGAGGCCCAAATTCAGCCCCCATGGCCACAGCTCCAGAAGCCCGATCTCCGGCTGTGGTCACAGCTGTAGCTGATAAGCTTTGTGTTCCCCAGGGTGATTTTTTTTTCTGGTTTAATAAACTTTGGTGGTCTGTCCCTCATCAACACAAGGACACACTTCCACCCTTACCTGTCTCCTACACAGAGCGTACAACCTCCCAGTAGTGTCACAGATTTGGTAAATGAGTCTTTTTAGGGTCAAAACCGGGGTTCTGGGAGCCTCAACACACTGTATGTGAGCACTCATCTCCAACAGGCCAAGAGACAAGTAGGAGTGAAGGGCAGAGCAAAGGGGATTTAGTCAGTGTGGCCACAGGCCTCAGGGCCATATTAACAGCAATACTCACTGGGACAGGAAACTCTTCAAGGGTCAGAGCTGCCTGCGAGTTGAGCAGAGAGCTCCCGAAATGCAACTTTTGTTGCATTCTCATCTATACTGGGGTGGGCTTTTCAGTCACCTGGCTAGCTTATATCCCGAAATAACAACACACAAACTGTATTCTTTTAAACACTGCTTGGCCCATTAACTCTAGCGCTTACAGGCTAATTCTCATATCCCGATCAACCCATCTCTTATAATCTGTGTAGCATCAGTCTTACTGGGAAAGATTCAGCATGTCTGACCTGGCAGCTTGCTTCATGGCATCTGGGGTGGGCTTTTCAGCCATGTGACTCTCTGACTCACCCACATTCCTGTAAGTAACCCTTTACAGCCCTATTCATAAGACTCTAGATTGGAATAGTTCCTTAGATCTGTCTGTGACCCCTTTCTTGGTGCAAATAGACATTTGTTTCCATCTTCCCAGTGTGGGCATTGGGGGTAGCATGAAGGGTGGATCGCACAATGCCAGCTCAGCAGGTGTGATGAGTCCCCATAAGCTTTAGGATGGGATGCTTGACCTCCCCAGATATCTAAGTGCTGTAGCTTGGGCAGTTTTTCTTGTGCCCTGTGGCTCTACCTTCTGCCCGGCCTAGCCTCCATTCCACCATGGGCCAGTGTAGCAGGCTTTTTCTTTTAGGCCACCAACCAGCTCCCAAATCATGACTCAAAGACTTAATATTAGTTATGGATGCTTGGCCTTATCTTATGCTTGTTTCTTGCTAGCTTTCATTTCATAACCTAACCTGTTTCTCTTCATTTACATTTTGCCTCAGGGCTTTTTACCTTTTTTTCTTTCTGTATATCTTACTTTCCTGCGGTCTTTTTTTATATCTATCTATCTATCTATCTATCTATCTATCTATCTATCTATCTAGATATGTATTATGTATACAATATTCTTTTTGCATGTATGCCTGAAGGCCAGAAGAGGGCACCAGACCTCATTACAGATGGTTGTGAGCCACCATGTGGTTGCTGGGAATTGAACTCAGGACCTTTGGAAGTGCAGGCAATGCTCTTAACCTCTGAGCCATCTCTCCAGCCCTTTCCTGCGGTCTTGATGGCTGGCTGGTGACTGCCTGGCTTCTGGCCCAGGTGTGACCCTCTCTTTTTCCATCATTCTCTTCTTTTCTCTTCTTCTTCTCCTACTTATTCCCTCTGCCCACCAGCCCAGCCTATCCCTCTTTGGCCTAGCTATTGGCTGCTTTTTATTAGACCTATCAGGGGCCTTAGGCAATCTTTGGGTAATTAAATAAATGTAACACATATTAACAAGGTCAGCAGAAACAAATGTAACTCACCTTTACAGTTAAATTCTGCAGCATAAACAAATGTAACACATCTTTACATAGTTGAAATAATACTTCACAATAAGGCCAGCTGGGCTCCTGTCTACTCTAGATATCTTCAGATAGTTTAACTTTTGTTGGTCAGCCCTGATACACAGGTGCTGCAAAACAACAACAAGGACAAACAAACAAACAACAACAACAACAACAAAAAGAAAAGTCAGGATTATTCTTGGGTCTGTAAACCCAAAGAGAAGTTGTTTTTTTTGAGGCACCGAAAAAGAAAATTGTGATCAGTGCTTGAAAAACGGAAGCAAGAACATATTTGTGGTCTTAATAGGTAACAACCCTGGACCCCTAACTCTGGAGGGGCTGGGACTAGGGCAGCAGCCTAGGACATCCCTAGAGAGAAGTCCCAAGAGGAGATCCCTAGCCTACGGAGAAGCAGTGTTGCCTTTCACAGACGGGAAGGAGGAGCATGCACCCCGCCACGTGACGGACAGCACAGCTCCTCCCATTCCTGAACTCCCGAAGCTCTCACAGTCAATAGCTCCCAGCCTGGGCTTAACTCTATCCTACTCCTGACTCCTTGAATCTCAGGAGCAAGACCATGGGGACCACAAAGGACTACCTTAAACCTTCCACCATTGCACACAGACAGTACTGTGCATCCAGGTGTGAGGGACATCAAAACCTGTAGCCAGATGGGTATGAGATCTCTCAGGCTGCAGGCCAGGGGAAGTGCAATCCTGGTAGAGATTGGTTGGTCCTGTGCGTTAAGGGTGCTGGTGGTCAGCTAGGTATCTTGAGAAGTGAGGATGGGAGCAGGCCTCTTGAGATGGAGATATCTCTGTCTCTTCATGTCTGTGGATCCTTCCCTTGCCTCATCAACATGTGGGTGAGAGGTGCCCTTAGGTCAGCTCAGAATGGGGTGAGAAGGGGTTAGAGATCCCATTCCTCCATTCATCCTTCTCATTGTCAACACTATCAAGGGAGCTCCCCAGCCCATCCTGTCTTTAGGCGCCTGATCTCTCCCCCACCTCCCGCCCGCCAACCCTGCTAAATTACACGGAGGTGGTAAAGGGGGTGAACAGCTGCCTGCCACAGCTAGCTCCACCAGCCAGCACGCACTAAGATCCTGGCTCCACTTCCAGCTGTGCAGAGAGAGAGACAGAGAGAATCCCTGGAGACCACTGCACCCTGCTATCTCGCTGGCGTCCCGAGGCGCGGACGGCCGCGCCCCCAGCGGCGGCCAGATGTTGTGAACGTCCGGCCCCTTTAATCACTGCCCGGCGGCTGTACGCGCATTGTTCCGGGTCCAGTAGGATTCTCCCAGGCGGCCCCGCCGCGCAAGGCAGTGTTCAAAGGGCCTGGATAAACAGGCGGTACACTGCACGGACAAAGCACGGCCGTCTCCGGCGGGGTGGGACCTGGGGAATCCGAGCCGCCGGCCGCCAGACTCTTTGTGCGCCGCTTAATGAGCTGGAAAATACAATTGGCTTCCCCGGCTGTGAAAATCGTTTCAAGGACCGCGGCGTCACTTGGCTGCTGGGAGACCCCGGAATTGATCTCTTTTGTCCCCAGAGCCTCAGCGTATCCTTGCAGGGATGGCGACCAGGCATTGCCTCTAGCAAAAAGACCCCTAGCAGACTTTTAAGTGGGAGGGGACCCAGGATTCCAAGCTTGAAACTTAAATCAGACCTCAGCCTAGTTCTCCGTCCTGCCCCATTCGGTGCTGGCCTACTTTATTTAGTTCCTGGCTGTTCATATCCAGAGGTGGCATCTGCTTGCTCAGCCCTGCCCAAAGGCCTCGGAAGACACTTGCCACCCTAATTCTACTTGGGCAAACGCAACATGCCCCCTATGCCTTTCAGGTCTGGAAGCAGGTGGCTTTGCTCTGCTGTAAGTGTTTCTAAACCACAGCCAGGTTAGAGGATCCAGCAGCTTAACAGAGTTAGAAAATAAAGTGTCCATTTTTTTTTCTCTTTTCAAGTGTACTCATTGGACTGTAGGAATCTCATTACTGGAATTTCCTAAAGTCCAGGGAAACTGGAATCAGCTAATACTACATTGTAGCACGTGTGCCAAGCCTCTCCTATGTCAGACCCATAGTTTAAACAAAAACAACCTTCACTCTGGTCATTTCCAACCCTGCGGCGTGGACTCTGCTTCCTTCTCCATCCTGAGGGAAGCACACTTTCTTCCCTACTCGACAGCCCCAAGTGGATATTATATGCAGAGAAGTTGGGGCTGCCTGGGAGCCCTGCACAGTTAGGCCTGAGCATGATTGGCAGGAAACAAGTGCAGGTTTCAGGTTCAGCCCAGTCTGTGTTTGTGACTGAAGTTGGAAGTAGTATCCAGTTTGGACCCCTGTACCTACTGGGTCTCTCTGTGTCCCAAGTCCTGCACTGACTTGGTCACAAAGGCAAACCCTAGGCCCAGCATTAGCTAGGTTCTGTCCAAATGTCAGTTATATCAGGATTTAAGGAGTTAGATGAGTATTGTGGATGTTACATAGTCTCCCCTGTGAAGGTACTGGCCATGTAATGGAGAGGAACACACCTTGATTTCTTTGCTGTTTTATGACAACAGTCTTGCTATATAGCCCACGCTGGTCTGATAATTGCTATATAGCCCAGGCTGGTCCGATAATTGCTATATAGCCCACACTGGCCTAGACCTTGAGGCTGTCCTGCTGTCTCAGCTTAGGTGCACTACCATGCTTGGCTGTGCAATGCACTTTATAAGTAGAAAGCTTACAAAGAAGGCCAAATATGATCCTTGCCAGTGATCCCAGAACTCGGGAGGATCATGAGTTGTAAGCCAACCTGAGCTACAAAGCGAGACCGTAAGTGCAAAGGGATAAAGAAAAAGTTTAGTCAGTTAGGTACGATGTGGCCTTTAGAGCCCTGCCTGCCTCTCCGTTTCTTGGACCTGGGCAGGGAGTTATGGTGTGCAGAAAAGCAAGGGCCAATGGGTTACACACATTCGCCTTCTCCTGCTTCCTATACTCTAAACCTCAGCAGTCTGGGCCAGCCAATGCAGAGAGGCATCAGCCCACTGGGGACCATGTAATCCGGCTTAATCCTGTCAGCAGCCCAACCGCATCTCTGCAGGCACTGGGAGGCCACACACAGTGGATTTAGCTCAGAACCTGACTTTTGATCCCTGCAGACAGTAGGCCCCAAGGGACCTGGGGCTCCAGCACACAGGTTTGGTGCACAGTATGCCTGCTGACAGGCAAGTGTACAGCCTTGCCTACTTCATCTGGAGTAGGATTGAATACAAAAGGCAACACTAGCTTGGCTGAGGTTGAGCCCGAATAATAATAAAGCAGCAGCCTCTCTAGTTATCTCTAGTCAGCATCAACAGGAAGACCAAATTGAATACAAGTCTTGTCTTAAAACAAGGACATCATTAGGCATGGTGACATACCCCTTTAATCCTAGTACTTCGGAGACAGAGAGAGAGGCAGATCCCTGAGGTCCAGGATAGCCTGGTCGAGAGAGTGAGTTCCAAGACAGCCAGGACTACACAGAGAAACACTGTCTTGAAAGAGAAAACAAGGCTATGGTGGCCTCTAGAGCCATAGCCTACAATTCTAGGAATGGCCAAATTGGAGTCATTCAGATAAGAGCTGAATGAAAGGCAGGTACCTTGCTTGTACCCACCCTAGGCAGCCTGTGAAGCCAGATGTTGGGAAAGGTGATCAAGAGGTCAAGTGAGGCCCAACTGCTCTCCACAGAGGCCTCACAAAGTGAGGGCAGAGTGGGAGACCTTCCTCAAAAGCTGTTTGGCAATGATAGCAAATAAAACCGGGCAAGAAGGCAAGGCAAGATGTGTGGTATGGTCAAGGATTACCTGAGGAGGAGAGATCCCTACAGACTCATATGCTCGCTCCAACTGGCTGGAGATGGTTGAGGCCAGTGAGTGGGAGCAACGGACAAGGATGGAAGCAGGACCCTGTCCTGGGTGAAAACAAAGTTTTGCATTGTCCTTAAGGGGATGGTCGATGCAAGAAACTTTGGATAGCCATGGCAGATGCCTATTCGAGTTGGTCTATAGCAGCTATATGGCCCCTGGCCCAACCCAAAAGACTTAACCCAAATCTTTGCAACTGAAAACATTGGTCTTTAAGATCTCGCCAACTTGGAGGGTCAGACCGAGGACTGCTCAGCAAGATGGATCTGACTCAGGTTCTTCCCGGTTTTCCTACCAGGGTATGGAGGCCCAGGGTGAAGGGAAGGGAGAGCCTAGGATACAGGACGCCTGCAGTAGAGCCCCGCGGGCTCGCGTTGGCCTAGCTTTCGCGCCGGCGCTTTTGTCATGCACATGAGGGCTCGGAGGCTGAGAAAGGGTCCCCTTCACTGCTGAGACACACGAAGGGCACTTTTCTTCCCTAGTCTGCGGCTTGGCACATGCCTGCTGCTTCCAAGTGGCCTCTCATTCAAAGGGCCCGGCCCCCATTCTTTGTCCCCCTAGGTGCCCGGCCCGCGGCCCCTGGCAGCTGCTGCGCGTTCAGAGGCTCTATAGAGCCGACTCTGCAGGTGAGCTGCCGGTCAAAGGAGCTTTCAGGCGTCACCAGGGAGCGGTCTTCGAGCGTGTCGCCACTCGCAGCGCTGGCACAATGGCAGCTCCACTCAATGGCCACCGCCCCGCCCCTCACGCGCGTGCTGAAGGGCCGAGCCACAGATCGGGAGGAACGCGCCAGCAGGCCGGCTCTCCCGGCCTCTCCTACTTATTCTCCAAAACCCCCCATCCCCGCCGCCCGCGCCATCTCTCTTCTCTTCTCCTCCCCCTAACCCCTTCATTTCCCTTGATGGCCCCCCATTCATCCTCCCTCCTCCGCCTCTTCTCTTTTCTCCCTCCCTCCTCTACCCCCTAATTGCCCCTTGGAGGCGGCACCCTCCGCGCCCTGCCCCGCCCCGCTGAGGGTTGCGGTTGTTTCACCTGCTTTTCGCCCAATCCTTTTAGCTTTGTTGAGTTCAATTCAGTTAGTAGCTATGCCAGATAGGGCAGACGGCTGGAGGTGGGGGGCTCAAGGCTAGGGAAAGACCCTCTGCACGATTCTCCTCTAGCCCAACAGGGACCCCAGAATATGCTGCCCTCCTCTTTTTACGATCTTTGGGATGTAAAATTTGTTGGAGTAATGAGGAGATCAAGATCCTAATGGGATCAAAGACATTGGGAGTTGTTCTGGGGACTTTAGGGGTTCTTCTAGGAATCAAAGGTCCTGTCCTAAGAGCAGAAGTGGTGGCCCAGGAAGGGGTCCTTGGGATCAGGGCTTCTTCCCTAACTGATCCTCTTTTATCATCTGCTCCACCGGATGCTTCTCAAGAGGGCAAACACGAATGTATATACCCTACATACCAGGAGGTCCCAGGCGTGAAACAGAGGTAGACAGGTTTGGCAAATATTTGTCAAAGTTGCTGTGGACAGTGCACGCTCAGTGCATGCTAGCCTGGATTCCTGCTTCCTGTCCAGGTTTCTAGGAAAAAGATGGGCAGAGATGGCCAGAAAGGCACACACTAATCACTACTAGTGTCCAGATACCTGTGTACCCAGGGCTGGGTGTCTGTCCTGTGGATGTGGTCCAACTAGGATGGAACCTCCTTAGGAAGGTGTGTTGCGGTTTGCAGACCTCTTGAGACTAACCACTGTGCTTGGACTCTCGTGGGGAAACCTCAGTGCTGGAAGCACTCTTGGGGATGGTGGGGCTTGCTAACCCTACTATCTCCTTCAGAAGCAGTAGGCAGCAAATCCCATTGATCCCCTTTCCCCTGTTCTGGGGTCCACTATTCCTGACAGTTCCCTTGTTATTCCAGGTTTCTTCTCAGGACACCTCCCCTCCGAGTCCTGACCATTGGACTTGTCCCAGGGCACACAAAGCCCAGTTCCTTTGTAACCTGTTCTCTTGCCATGCTCATTCTCCAGTCCCACATCCAGGCAACAGTGGGCAGGTGCTGGGAGCACAGGCAGAGGACTGTGACGCACTTAGCAGCTAGGATGTCCACGCAAGATCTGCCTTTCGAATAGGTTTGGTTTGCTCACACAAACCTTCCTCACAATACCATGCTATTATAAAAGTTACAGTAACCTCATGTAAACAGACATCTCATTGAGGTAGGGCAAGAAGACACCATGCACCTTGTAACTCCAAGAGGGTGTGCCATATCCTCCAGAAGAGAGCAGAGTAAATAAGATCTACTATACGCAAGTAGGAATGGGGGACAGTGGTGGTCTGCCTCCCAAGCGTGTGGATGATGTCAGGAGACAAGGCTGACCCACCGTGTCCATTCTATCTTCATCTTGCAAGGTTGGTATTAACCTGCCACCACGAACCCTGCCCTTGCTCTCACCTGACCATCCAGATTAGTAAGACATCCTGAGGCTCCCAGTCCTAGTATTAAGTGATTAAGCACCTTCTCCACCCTAGGCTTGTCTCTAGCCACAGTGCTCAGGCTGTCTGACAAGGCATTTTGGTCATGGGTCTGAGCTAAGTATAGAGAGAGTCCTGATGGTCCAAGAGCTGTGGGGAAGCCTATTGACCAGTATCTGCATAAGCTACTTCAGAAAAGAAAAGCTTAGACAGTACAATCTTCATATGCCCCCCCCTTTAAAATGCAAGACTCTCAAAGATGCCTCATGGCAATGGAGTGGGCCTTGCTTGCCCTGGAAGCCACAGGGCCAGTTGCAGGGTATCTGAGGGTGATACAGGCATGGTAAGTTATGGTCATTGGTCTGGGAGGTAGGACATTCTCAGGCTCTATGGGGCATACTTTCTCAGGTTGGTCCAAAGTTAGAAATGGAGATAGAAACTAGTGAAACCGGCAGCTTTTGGTGATGTCCGGGTGCCCCTGGGAGGGTTGCTGTGCCCAGGGTTCTCTTCATCCAGGACCTCACAACTGTGGGTGCTTTTTCGAGAAGGCTTTCTCTCAGGAAACAAGAAGCAAACTAAAGGCAATTCCCACAACCACATGGGTACATAGGTTAACTCTGCCCACCTTAGTGTGGGAGCGGAAAGTTCTCACGTGTTACAGCAATGTGAACCCCAAGTGGACTTGCCAGCTTACCAGAGCAGGATGCTGACCAAGGGGACTGAGGCTGGTTTTGTGACTAGGACCTTCTCCTTCAGTACTGTGTCCTGGCATCCTGGTCTCTGAATCTCCTCAGAGTCTGACAGGACAGGAACTCCACTACTCTCTGGTCCAGCTAATGGCCTGCAAGTCCCCTGCACACTGGCACCCGAGGGTGGTCCACCTTGCTTCCTTGCAAGATAGAACATGACCTCAGCAGCCCAAACACACCTGTGCTTCTGATCTTTATTGACAGGGACATGCCCTGTGGAGGGTGGCGTCTATAGCACTCTGGATGTCCAAGCTGCTGGGAGGATGTGTTAGTACCCCAGTGTTCAGAAGTACCATGTACTCTGAGCGGGTCCCTGTCTCCAATCTTGGGCATTTGCTTATTGTTCCTCCTTGCTGTTCCTTTCCTTAGTTGGGGAGCTTTGGAAACATCCATGTTGGCAGATGTCTGCAGCTGCTGCCAACACGTTTCTCTGCCCTATGCAATGGTTCTTAGATGTGACATCCTGGGCAGGCTCTGAGGATTCCCTGGGAAGAAAATGCAGACACTGGTCCTCAAAAGGGTGTTGCCAGCAGGAAGGGGTGTGTGTGTTTGTGTGTGTCTGTCTGTCTGTCTTTCTGTCTGTGCATCTGTGTGTCCTGCATCTTCCCTCTGAGACCGTGAGCAAGTTCTCCATGTATAGTTGCCTTTGAAGGAGAGGGGGCTATAAGTGGCCAGCTAAGTTCTCTACCTGGCATGGCCCGAAAGTACCTCCCTGAGACGCTGAGCTGTCGGTAAGGCCTGTGCTTCCCTCCAATCCTGTGACTGAATAGATGGTGGCTGAGGGACAGCGTGTGTGTGTGTGTGTGTGTGTGTGTGTGTGTGTGTGTGTGTCACAGGAGCAGCCCGTTGCTCTGGCCTTGTCTTTTGTTGACTTCTGTGTGTCCAAGGCTAGTCATTGGTCAAAGATACAGATGAGGTCAGAATGATAGCACCAACCTCTCTATTCTCCTTAAACCCGTGTTCCTGTTGTGAGATGGCTTCTGGACTCTGCAATAGGGTCTAGCCTCTTGCATCGTAACCCTTATACATTGAGAGTCTGCATAGAGCTGGCCACAGCCATCCATTCTTTGAAGACATGAGGGGGCTCGGGAGAGGCCTGAGTTTGTTCTCAGCTGAGTACTCCCACTGGGTCAGACAGGTCAGGCTTCCTCACAGAGAAGCAAGCTTGTTGCATTCTTTCCAGGTCGTCATTCACTGCCCATGATCCCTCACTTCCAACTCTCCTAGTCCAGCAATTGCGACCTCAGTAGAGGAGCATCACTTCCTAGAGGCCTGGCTGCAGTGCCACCTCCTGGACATGGATAAAATTGCACTTCCTCAGTGGGGTGCTTCTGCCTGAACATTCTGTTCAGTTTAGCTTGTGTGTGCTTATAACTGTGTTAGACAACAGCTGTGACCTGGCATGTTCTTGTGTGTAAGCGGAGCTCCTGTAATGTATGGCTGGGCCGGACTAAGATCAGCACGACCAGGAGCTGATGAGGGGTGCTGATGCTCCCCATAGGCCAAGTTGAGCTTTCCCAGGGACTCCAGGCCCTGGTCACTGAGATGTCTAAAGCAAACACTCCACCCAAATACCCACCAGAAAGGACCTCCAAGGAGGTACGAGGAATCTTCCAACTTCACAGACTTCTAGGGCATCCTAGATTCTATCAGGCTCCACCTGGTCCTTAGGCCTGCCTCCCTCTCCAGCAGTCATAGCTTGTGGCAAGGGCCTCAGAGGCCATATTCTTGAGTGTTGGCCTCTGCACAGAGCTGGCTTTCCATATACACCAGGGCCAGAGCCAGGGACAGCCGACCAGGCACCCAGGACACTGAGGAGCAGATCCCATACTACGTAGGCAGCACCTACCATGGCCATAGTTCCACTCCAGATCTGGTCCAGGAGTTCCATGGCCTTCTGGAACTCTGAGTCTGAAGCTCAGCACCAGGATATGTCAGGCCTGAAGGAAGAGGTTTGGCTGCCTCTGGGCTACATACTGAAGCACAGGCATACTCTAATGTCTGGACACACATAGGGAGGTGCATACCTGCAAACACATACATATATGTACACACACACACAAACATGCCCATACATGCCTCTGAAACCCTTCTGGGCAGTCATGGACTAAATGACATTCCTGTCCCTGCAGCCAAAGCCTCGTAGCCAGGAGACAGGGCAGACAGACAAAAAGGACACAACAAAGGTCTGTCATTTCGAAGGACCAAGATTTCTTTTAAGTCATGAAATAATACATTTGTACACACAATTTAAGGGGAAACACGTAAAACAAGCCATTTTATGCTGCCATTGATATTTTGAATGGTCTGTGAGAAGGTCTAAAAGGCACTACCTCTTTCTGTTGGTGACAAGAACACCAATGTTCCCTGTCTCTGCAGCCCGGAGTCCTGTCTAGCTCTTCTTCTACTCCAACTGTCACCTTCTCCCAGGGCCGTGGGTTCATGGATCCACTGCACAGCCCTGGACTACGCCCATGTGATTCTGGGTGCACGATACTTGGAGCATGTGGAAAGGATGCTGAGGAAGGGCATGGGCTTCTCAGACCCTCCCCACCCATAGGAGCCCCACCACACAGAGTTTCTGGAAAGTATCTCTTGCTGCTGGGTCTGTGGACTCTGGAGTAGTGGGCCAGATGAAAATACTCACCAGGCTGCTAGCCACCAGGTTCTCCTGGTCAAGGCCAGCTAACAGGTCATGGTATAACTTTCTGCTGTTCTGGTAAGAGGAGAGCCCAGGCCTCCACAGTGACTCCTCCTCTGTCTAGTAGGTTTTTCATGAGCCAGAGAAGGAGGTACTCTAGGCTGAGCCTAACTGTGTCACAATGATACTCGCATTATCAGACTACAGGCCTGACTCTGGTAGAGCGATTTGAACCCAATATACAGGATCAAGGCCCTATTGGATGTCCCCACACTCTTCAGTCACAGGACCGCCAAGTTCTGTCTGTCTGTCTGGGCCTTGCTCAGCCTCTATGATTAATTGAGTTTTACCATGAATGGGAAGGATAGGCCAGGCCTTCCTAGCCACACTCTTCCCTGAGGCCAGCAGGGAACTATCCTAAACCTGTCCAGGCAATGGGTCTAAGTTTCAGGACTGGTGGGGCCCTTCACTGGGTCTGAACGACCTTTGAAACTCTGTAAGAAACACTCTCCAGCCCTAGAAGGGCTGCAGACAGTTCCACCCTCTAATCGACTAGGTGACAGGGGCTACAAAGTGTGTACCCTTAGCAGGCAGAGCCCAAGTGACATCAGGGGCTCAACAATATTGCTCTGTGGCAAGTGACTCACTACTCACAAGAAGGTTCCAGACCTGGTGCCTGCCTGCTTCTGTAGCCACCAATTTACAAAGAAATGAGATCTCCAGGTCAGGCCCTGAGGGTCTATATAGTTCTTATAGATAACACAACTGGGCAAGTCAGTCCCTGTCTATCTCCTCCCCAACTGATGACAAGGAGTGCTGGTTTAGGAGATCCTCCTGGGTCCAGAACCATGGTTCTGTGGCATGTTTTGAGTGCAGCCCTGACTATGGCATCAGACCGGCTCTCACCATTCAGGAAGCCCCTCGTATGGCCCCAGGACAGCTGTTACTTTTTTTTTTTTTAAATATTTATTTGTTTAATATTCTGTCTGTGTGTATGTCTGCAGGCCAGAAGAGGGCACCAGACCTCATTACAGATGGTTGTAAGCCACCATGTGGTTGCCGGGAATTGAACTCAGGACCTTTGGAAGAGCAGGCAATGCTCTTAACCACTGAGCCATCTCTCCAGCCCCCCAGCTGTTACTTTTTATTCCTCTCCAAAGGCTCCCAATCTCAGGGGAACGTGGACCCAGAGACTGGAGGAGAGGGGGGGGCAGAGCATTGGGTCCCACAATTCCTGGGAGAAGAGTGTATCCCAGCTTAAGCTTTCGTGTGTGCAGATGTTCTGCCTACATATAGGTCTCTGCACGATGTATGTGCCTAGTGCCTGTGGAGGTCAGAAGAGGGCATCAGATCCCTTGGGACTGGAGTTACAGATGGTTGTGAGACAACACGTGGGTGCTAAGAATAGAACCTGGGTCCTACGGAAGAACAGCCAGTGCTCCTAACCATAAAGGTAGCTTTCCAGCCCATGGCTTTAGTGTTTTATGCTTGCATGAAGCCAAACACTATGGGATCATAGGAGTAGTTACAGGGTGCGGGCTATTCTAGGATCATAAACGTTGGGAGCGCAAATGTCCTTGTGCACACAAATCACCAGGGAAACAAGGAATGTAAGCATGCAGGATTGCCCTTTCAATGGAAAATATGTAAAACCTGTTCTTCCATCCAGAAAGCCTAGAACTGGGCGGTGGTTAATTGAAGGTCATCAGACCTTCAATATCTGTTGGGCCAGGCAGTATCAATCTTCTATCACCAGGACCAGAGGTCGCTCTAAATGACTGTTACATTACCCGTATAGCCATAGGCTCCCCCAAGCTCCCGCAACCAGGACCAGAGGTGGCTATAATAGCCCAAATGACCTCTTTGCCAACTGTGTGACTGAAACCCGTCTAGATCCTTCTTTAGGCCCTTAAGCTAGCACAGGTAGCCTATCTCTAGAACCCATCTTCTTGGGAGAAATGACATGTACCCTGAGTTGAGTTTTGATGTAATTATGCTTCCTTGTGCACCAGGGATTGTATTACACCAGGAAACTTTTCCCCAAAAAATTATACGGTGTTTAAATTTGTTGGCAATAAACTGCCTGGCATCAGACTCCTAGAGGTTTGATCCAGGTTGACGAAGTCAGTTTGAACCAAGTTTGCATTCTCACTTCTTTGAGGATCACTGCTGGTTTTGACACCTGCAGGGGCCCCTCACACAAGGAATCCCATCCAAGTGCCACAGATAATTGAAAGTCCACAGTGAAGATGCTAAAATCAAGAAGGCTTTGTGGTGTGACCTGGGAGGGTAACCGCCGAATCAATTCCCATCTGGAGGAAGCTGTCACGCTGTAACATGGCACCCAAGGTGTGAGAGTGTTATGGCCACTGCAGCTGTGTGAGAATCTGAGCTGTGTGTGGGTAGGGGCAAGTGTGGGGTCCGAGCCTGACTCTCATGAAGGGGTGGCCAGCTTCAGGGGCTGAGGTTCCATCTGCCCTGTCACTTTACCTACCTAGGCGGGGTCTGTGCCAAGGTTAAGCAGGAGGGCCTGAACTGTTTATTGCGAGAAGCATGAGAATCTTTTAAGTGAACATAACTTCTCAGCTTGCTTTGACCAAAATAACCTTAAATTTTATCTCATAGACTTTTCCTTTAAATTCTGTGTTTTAGAATAAGATAGGAGCTGGAGAGATGGCTCAGTGATTAAAAGCATCAGCTGCTCTTCCAGAGTTCCTGGGTTCAATTCCCAGCAACCACATGGTGACTCACAACAGTCTATAGTGGAATCAGATGCCCTTTTCTGGCATAAAGGTGTGCATGAAGATAGGGCAGACAAAATAAATAAGTAAATCTTAGAATGAAGGATAAACTGGTCTTTCCTCGATGATGAAGGAATTATAAATATGGGAGAGGAGACTGGAATATCTCAGAGGTTCTGCATTGAATTGGAGGTGTCACTATGAACCTATGAAGATCTGGGGGGAGGCTTTTTTGTGTGCATGTGTTTGTGTGTGTAACCCAGTATCTTCCTCAATTCCCCTCCACATACATACATACATACTTACATACATACATACATACATACATACATACATACATGCATGCATACATACAATTAATTTTCAAGACAGGCTCTCTCACTGAACATGGAGCCCATCAATTTGGCCAGACTGACTAACCAGCAAGCTCCAGGAATCCTCTTGTCTCTGTCTCAAATACTGCTGATCCCCCCTTTTTTGATTAGGGGATCAAAGTTAGGGTCTCACGCTCGAGAGACAGTCACTTTAACTGAGCTGTCTCCCCAGGCCTCATGGAGAATTTTACGTGTGCATGTGCCTGTGTATGCACAGAAGCAAGAAGACACAGGGTATGTGCTTCTCTACTGAGCTCCTGGAATCAACAAACCCAATGCCCAGATTTTCCAGCATCCAAGTTTTTGAGAACTCCCAATGTCATGGACGTAAGCTCCAGCTCTCGTCCAAGTCTTTTGGGTTCTCTCTATTAGAATAGAGGGGCCCCTCCACAATCTCTGGCCCTGATGTGGGGGCATACCACTCAAGACTAAGAACCCTTTATGCTTCATGCAGATAGCAC
Source organism: Microtus ochrogaster (assembly GCF_000317375.1). Taxonomy (NCBI): domain Eukaryota; kingdom Metazoa; phylum Chordata; class Mammalia; order Rodentia; family Cricetidae; genus Microtus; species Microtus ochrogaster. The sequence goes on from NC_022015.1 coordinate 32,982,451, forward strand.
TGGACCTTCTGCTTAGAGTTTCTCTGGCTCCCTGAGCAACCTAAGCTCTGTCGTAACCCTCATCCCACAGTGACCCCCACTACGCCAGGTCTGAGCTCACCGCTCATTAGGTGAGGTGTCACAGCCCAAGAAAGAAGTAATCAGAAGGGCTGGAGAGATGGCCCAGCAGTTAAGAGCACTGGCTGCTCTTCCAGAGGACCTGAGTTCAATTCCCAGCAACCACATGGTGGCTCACAACCATCTGTAATAAGATCTGGTGCCCTTTACTGGCCTGCAGGCATCAGAACACTGTATAATAAACAAACAAACAAACAAATAAATAAATAGAAGTAATCAGAAAAGATGCTAGAGTGAGTGACAGAATCAGAGTCACGCAGAACCGTGGGCTAGTTGTGTGGGAGAGGAGGAGAAAGGGACCCAGGGCAGCTCCCTTGGGACCTTTAGACAATCTACTTCCTGTCTAACTCCTAAAGGGAGATGTCAATGTTAAGGAAGGGATGGAGGGGACCCTCCAACTCACAGGAGGCAAATCACAAGTTCCTGAAAGGTCCCACCCCTAACTCAGGCCAATATTCAGTCCTTTCGTGGCTGTGGGAGTCTTATCTAGGAAAGAACTCACTGTGAGTGGTTCTAAAACCCAAGAGCTCCTCCCAGTGGAGGACAATCCTTATCATTTGGAGAGGATCCAGAACCAGACCCAGCACCAAGTAGATGCTAGTACAGCAGAATACAGGTGACTCCTGGGGCAGTCAAGAGTCACCCCAATTCCCCCGAGTGGTTTATTCCACTGTGGCCAGTGGCCCCTAGGCTGGGCTGGAGTCAGGAAGAGCAGGAACTATTTCTCTTCCTCAAAAGCAGGCACCCTTAGGTGTCCTCTTAGGTTCAGAGGCTAATGAAAATGCTCACACAAGGCTGCGACCAAAAGAGAAACCAAGGCTCAGGTAGATGTGAAACTTTACTTACAGAAAAGCAACAGAGTCAGAGGCCCACCAGGGGCAGGGGCTTCAGCGGGGTGCTTTGGGGCAGGAGCACAATCACTGGGTGGAGAAGCATCAGGAGGTGCGCGGATCAAAGAAGCTGGTGGGGGTCGCTGTGAAGACAGAAGGGTCAGGGTGAAAGGGACAGAGGACTGGTGTGCTGGACAGGAAGGCAAGCCCTGTACGCAGACCTGGAGGTAGCCTCAAGAGAGGGTGCACAGCTGGGTAGGTTTCTGGGACTGGCGGGAAGTGAGGGATGTGGGGAAATGGGGGGAGGGTAGCGTGGGGACAGGGAAGGGCGGGAGAGATGGGCAGGGCAGGGCAGGGCTGGACAGGGCAGGGCAGGGCAGGGCAGGGCAGGGCAGGGCAGGGCAAGCCTGTGGCCTGCGAGCTAGCCAGTCATTGTTTAGGCAGAACACACTTACCCCAGTCAGTAGCAGAAGTGTGTGTGTGTGAGGGGGTCGGGACGATAGTCACTGGGGGGCCTGGGACAGCACGCCCTCCGCCTTTTGTGGGTCTTCTTTCTCTTTTATGGTCAAAGGCTTCCCTGATGGCTCTGTGCCCGCTGCTGCCGTTGCAGCTGCAGTGGACACAACCACTGTCGCTGGGGTGGGACCCTTATGCTCCCCCTTGGAGGCCCGGTAGTTGTTCCCCCAGGCAGCGGGCATCTCGGTGCCATGCTTGCGGTTCATCGGGTAGGCGCCCATGGCTGCCAGGATGCTGCGGTGGCGCTCGGGGTCCATCTCCGTGTAGTACATCTCCAGGGTCAGCGGGGTGCAAATCTTGTGCTGCAAAGGCATATTCCGGACCGGTAAGGGGACCAGGGATCATAGTGAAGGATGAGAAGGAGGAGGAGGAGAAGGAGGAGAAGGAGGAGGAGGAGAAGAAGGAGGAGGAGAAGGAGGAGAAGGAGGAGAAGGGTCATAATTAAAAACCCACAAAGGCAACTTTGGCTTCGGGTCACAGGGTCAGAGCCTGAGGTTCTTTGGAGAAGCGGGTGGTGTGAATTGGAGCCTTTGCACGTGAGGAGTCTCTTAGAACCATGCTGTGTGGGAAAGGCAGAAAACAGACTGGTTTGGGGACCATGTTTGTAATGCCGGCACTGGGAAGGCTGAGTCAAGAGGATTGAAGTGAATCAGAGGCTAGTATGGGCTGGGCTACATAGTGAATTCCAGAACAGCTGAAGCTAAAACTTTATGTCTCTTCTTCCCCCCACAAAAAAGCCAGCCAGACTTCAGTACCTCTGTGAACTCCATCCCAGAGACCAGAGGATTAAGGGAAAAAGAGGAGACTACTTCTAAAATATGAAGCACTTTAAAAATATTAAAAAAATTTTAATTGTCATTAATGGAGTTGAGAATTTTAAAGTAGAAGGAAATATTTGCTAAATATGCAGAAAGCATTAATGCCCATTTGAAAGCCTCCTATATCCAGCAGTGGTGGCACACGCCTTTAATTCCAGCACTTGGGAAGCAGACACAGGCAGATCTCTGTGAGTTTGAAGCCAGTATGGTCTACAAGAGCTAGTTCCAGGACAGGGCTGTTACACAGACAAACCCTGTCTCAAAAAACCAAAACTAAAACTACTCCCTCCCAAAAAAAGGCCTCTCGAATGGGCATACACTTCTTTCATCCCAGCACTTTGGAGACAAGATATTTCTGTGAGTTGCAGGCCAGCCAGGGCTACACAGTGAGACCCTGTCTCAGGAAAAGAAAAAGAAGGAGAAGAAGAGAAAGAGGAAGAAGAAAGAAGAAGAAGAAGAAAAAGAAGAAGAAGAAGAAGAGGAAGAGGAAGAGGAAGAGGAAGAAGAAGCCAAAGAAACAAACCTCTTGAAGTCTAGGGAAACGACTAAGGACTAAAGGGCTCAGTGGAGAAACCTGCTGAATGCAGGCAGGTCTCCTCCCCAAGAGCTGGAGGGCACCAGGGCACTGAAGAGTTCTGCTAGCACCTCCTACTTCAGTTTAGATTAAAACACAAACACAAACAAACAAAAACCCTTCTCTCTTTTCTGTTTTTGAGTTTCATTTTGTGTGTCTGTAATTGTGCTTGAGTTGGCCAGAGGAGGTCTCCTTGAGATGGGGTCTCTCACTGAACCTGGATCAAGCCTTAGCAACTGTCCTGTTTCTGTCACCCCACGGGGCTGGGGTACAGGCAGTCACATCTGGCCTTCTCTATGGGTTCTCATGCTTATAGAGTATGGCCCATATTGAGCCATTTCTGCAGCCCTAAAACAACCTTTGCCTGGAAAGTTTCAAAAGATGGGCTCTCAGTATATTCTAGGAAGTAAGGGAATTAATCACACAGGGTCAGCCTTGTCATTTAGAAGAAAACCTAGGGGTGGGAGATGGGAAGCATTCATCTTTGATGCTGCCCCAGAAAGCCCTCCACATCCTGCCCTGGTCCTTGGTCCCTCAGGCTTACCCGAAGCAGGAAGCCATCGGGGCAGGAGAACTGGTCATACCAAATGGCCTTGTACATGATCAGCACACAGCCCATGAGAGCCATGACGAAGGCGATCATCCTTGCAGTCGGCACCTGGCAGAGGGAAAGGAGCAGAACTTAGTGCAGGTGAGCTATGGCCGGGCCAGCCTCCCTGAGGGGACAGTCCCTAAGAACTGGAGCTGGGCACAATACTGCTGCCCCTACCTACATCTTGTCTCCTTCCTTGAGGTCAGCTCCGGGACCAAAAGTTCAGGAACTGTTTTTTTTTTTTTTTTTTTTTTTGCAGGCCCCAATTTGCTGGGATTCTGTAAACATCTATGATCAAGTAAACTAACTGCTTTGGCCAGTTAAATTGCTTGCAGCCAATTGATCCAGAAGTTGCTACTGGTTTGCCCTGCCCATGTGGCCTACAGAAGCTGGTGGTTGTCACAGCAGGAGGACTGGATGCAGGAAGCAGTGTGTGTGTGTGTGTGTGTGTGTGTGTGTGTGTGTGTAGTCTAGTGAGATAGGAGCATTAGTACCACCCCAGGTGAATACAAACAAAGGCCTCAGCACCTTTGATGGGCACAACCACTGAAAAACTACGGGAGAGGACAGGTGTTGCTTCTGCAAATGAAAAAGCACTAGAAATAGTCAGCTAAAAGTGATTATTAAAACCATCATTGACGTGGTTAAAAGAAGACAAAGAGGAGACATTTTCCAGATAAAAGGGAAAGCTCCTATCTGTTCCATAAAAAGCCTGCAGAGAGGTAGACAATGACGGGCTGGGAGACAGGTACTTCCCATGGGAAATGTCTCCCAGGAGCTCAGGCTGCTCAGAAGAAGGCTGGGTAAGGATGGACAGCTAGCTAGTGGCCAGCCAGCACTAGAGGTGACATCTGAGTAGGATTGATCCCTTTTGTCCCTAGGAGACCTAAGTGGGACTCCGTCAGGCAAACAAGGCCTGAATTGCTCATCTGGCCTCTCCCCTGCTCTAACTTCCCTCAGGGAGAGGTGATATACTTACTTTGCGTCCTTCCTCTGGGTGGCCACAGGCCAGCCTTTGACCCTCCAAATCTCCAAACTTCTTTGTCTGGTCTGAGGAGGAAAGCTGATATTCTGTCTGTGTTTTGATGAGCACCTAAAGGAAGAGATGGTCATAATATCGTTGGACAGCTGGTGGGGACCCAGGAGAGCCTTGACTGAGGGGGTTGGGAGCTGGGGAGACAGCACTGACCGTGGATCTGTACTGTTTCATGGTCAGTAAGCTGTAGCATCTCAAAGCTGAAGCTAGAAGGTGAACACTGAAGGTCTGATGGCGACCACAGCTGTTCAAGGCCTCGCCAGGCTCAGGGTGCTGGCTCTCTGGCGGGAACTTCTCCTACTGCTCCATAATCTGGTTCCTCTCCTTCAGGAGGTTTGACCTGACTCCTATGACAGCTTCTAGAGTCTGGAGTCCCCAGCCACATGGGATTCAGACGTGGACAACTCTAGACTGTTTGTGTTCTTGAGGGGCGAAGGATAGATCTGTTCTCAGCATTCACTGTTAGAGTAAGTGCAGCTAAAACCGACCCAGATCACTGGGGAGCTGCCCTGGGCTCCTGAAGGGACAGACTAGGCCACCTTGGGCCTCTTTTGCTTCTCACTGACTTCTACTAAAAGTCACCAAGCCCCTCAGTCACCTGCCTAAGAAGCCTTTTTTTTTTTTTTTTGTGCCCTAACCTAGAGTCCTGTCCAGAAGAAAAGAACGATGTCCTAGTAAGTGTCACTATTGCTGTGATGAAACACCAAGACCGAAAACCAGATGGGGAAGAGTTTATTTGGATTACACTTCCACATCATTGTCTGCATTGTAGGAGTCAGCACAGGGACTCAAACAGCTGGAACCTGGAGGCAGGAGCTGATGCCGAGGCCACGGAGGAGTGCTGCTTACTGGCTTGCTCCTCATTTCTTATTAGAACCCAGGACCAGAAGCCCAGGGATGGGAGCATCCACAATGGGCTTGGTCAGCCTCATCAGTCCAGTTGTGAATTAAGAAAATGCTCTGTAAACCAGGCAGTGGTGGCACATGCCTTTAATCCCAGCACTCGGGAGGCAGAGGCAGGAGGATCTCTGTGAGTTCAAGGCCAACCTGGTCTACAGGAGCTAGTTCCAGGACAGGCTCCAAAGCTACAGAGAAACCCTGTCTCGAAAAACCAAAAAATAAATAAATAAAAATAAATAAATTTAAAAAGCTCTGTAGGCTTGGCTACAGCCAGATCTTAGGAAGGCAGTTTCTCGGTTGAAGTTTTCTCCCCTCATAACTATAGCTGGTGCCAATGTAACACAAAACTAGCCAGCACAACTGGTAACTGCAACTTGCTGGTCTTGTTAAATTACATCACAGTCTGAGTGTTTAAATTCCGAGGAATCCAGTGGTCAGTTTACCCTGGTTCAGATGGGTAGGGGCTCTGGATGTGAGAGCCCTAACAGGGAGGTCCCGCTTGCCCACGGTCAGTTTGGATTTCTGTCCCGCTCGGCTATCCTCAGGGCACTTTGGGGGAGGCAACATTGACATAAACCTTACCCATCCCTTTTCGTCCCTAGGCAAGCTGAGAAGACCTGCACTGCCTCAGGCTACTCACCTGGTCAGAGAATGAGGGCTGAAGCTGGCTGACATCTAGGGGGCTGATCAGAGGGACACTGTCCATGGCAGCCCCTTCGTGGCCTCCCATTTCCTTGCCTGACTTCCCAGAGAAGCTGCAGCCCAGCTTCACCATGGCGGGTGGCGGTCCTTGTCTCTGCCTAGAAAGAGAGTTCGAGTCACCGCTTACCAGTCGTGCAATGGACAATCACACAGCTAGTTCCGGAGTAAGGACCCAGAATGCCCCAAGGCTTCTCATGCAAAATCCAGGGATGTGCTGGAAGAGGTCCAGCTCTTGGTTACACATTCCCTCCTAGCCCCTCAGCAGTGCAGAATGGAGACCTCCGACCAGAGAATATTTCAAAATAGAACCACGATCTCGTCCTCTGGCCAGCCTGCTCGGGCATGCGCTTGAAGGACACATATTCCACCAGAAGGAAAGGATTCAGGTAGGAGGTGAGAGAACTGGACTTAGCAGGAGGCCCAGAGCAATGTGAATCTGTTAACTGTTGATACTTTAAAACAAAACACAACAAAGGTGTCTATCCCATGAAATATGGGACATGTCACTGTTAATTGCCATTGGTTCTCTATGTGAACTTCCAAGGAAGGTGACAAAAGTATACAGTTCTGGTGGTGAAGGAAGACCAGCCCTTTGAGGGGCTGAGAGCCCATCCTGCCAGTCAGGCAACCATGGCAGTCTGGAGGAGGGTGCAAGTCCCACTGACTCTGGTAAGTCAAGGGTAAAAATGTTCAAGGATGAAGAGATGGCTCAGCAGTTAAGAAGTTAAGAGTGCTTAATGCTCTTGCGGAGGACCGAGGTTGAGTTTCCAGCATCCACATAAAATGCCTTCACAGCCTCCCGTAACTCTGGCTCCAGGGGATCTGCTGCCCTCTTCTGGCCTCCACAGGCTTCTGCATGCATGTGCTGCACATACATACACAGATATATACATGTAGACATAATAAATATTTCTTTAGAAAAGGAGTATATACTCTTGTAGTGGCATTTTATTTGTATTTTAATAGATAAAGCTTGCCTAAAGATCAGAAAAGTAAAACAGCCATACTGGCCAGCCTTACAGAACAGGCAGCAATGACACACACCTTCAATCCCAGTAGATACAGTATCTTGCCATAGAAACCAGGAGGTAGTGGTGCACACCCTTAATCCCAGAACTAGAGAGGATTGTAAAATAGGAGGAGAGCCGGGCGGTGGTGGCGCACGCCTTTGATCCCAGCACTCGGAGGCAGAAGCAGACAGATCTCTGAGTTCGAGACCAGCCTGGTCTACAAGAGCTAGTTCCAGGACAGGCTCCAAA
>NC_022015.1:32990204-33008235 GCF_000317375.1 Microtus ochrogaster
GGAACTAGCTCTTGTAGACCAGGCTGGCCTCGAACTCACAGAGATCCGCCTGCCTCTGCCTCCCGAGTGCTGGGATTAAAGGTGTGCGCCACCACTTCCCGGCTTGGTGCTTGCTTTTAGTCCCAGCTTTTGGAAAGCGAAGGCAGGCAGCTCTCTGAGTTTGAGACCAGCCTGCTCTATACAGCGAGTTCCAGCTACTGATGCACAGTGAGACCCTAGCTCAAAAAAAAAAGAAAAGAAAATACTACAAAACAAAACAACTCCCCCATCTCACATAGAACTTCAATCTCAGATAAAATCATGCCAATATAAGCATTTTAAAAAGGAAATACTGCCAGTGTGTTGCAAAATTTCCAGAGAAAGAACAAAAGAGCCTTTATCGGCTCCTGAGGTACCCCTCTTGCCTCCTGCCTACAGCTCTCAAGCACATTAGGGGGAGGAACTACCAGGTCAGTCCCACCCACGGACAGCAGAGACCTTAAGTGAAACTTGAGCAAGCCGAGTTCAGCAAAACAGAAAGATCACCAAGGCTGTGTTTATTCTGGGTGTGAAATTTTGAAAGCAATTCCATGAGGCTGGGAGACAGCTCAGTGGGGAAAGTGCTTGCTGTGCGAGCCTGAGGACCTGGTTCAGATCCCAGCACCACACAGAAGCTGGGCCATGGCTTGCCTCTGTAACCACAGGGCTGGGGGGAAATGGGCAGAGAGGTACGGAATTTGGTGGCTCACAGCAGATCGCCAGCATAGCAGAAATGAAGAGCATAAAGCTCAATGAGAGATCCTGTCTCAAAGCTAGGTGCAGGCGCACAGAGGAGACTCCCAAAGTGAGCTACGTTCACACAGATGAGTGTACCTGAACACACAAGCACACATCACACACACACGCAAACACCCCACACCACACACACATACACTACATACACGACAATACACCACATATACACACATACACACACATACACCACACTACACACACATACACACCACACCACACATTACACCACACATACATACACACCACACACACATAAACACCACACACACATACACCACACACACACTATACACACATACACACCACACCACACATTACACCACACATACATACACACCACACACACATAAACACCACACACACATAAACACCACACACACATACACCACACACACACTATACACACATACACACCACACCACACACACAAAGCTCACACACCACACCCACACATACACACCACACACATCACATACGCACATACCACACACACACCACACCACACACACCACACACATACACACCACATACCCCATACCCACCCCCACACATACACAAATATACACCACAAACACGGCACACACACATACATTACATACACAACATATACACCACATATACACACATACACACAAAAATACACCATTCATACCACACACACATACACACCACACACATACACATCACACCACACACACTACACATACACACACTGCACCACACACACATACCACATACACACACTACACACACATACCATACAAACCACACACACACCACACAAACACATACACCACACATCCCACACACATATACCACATACACATACGCACATATACATACACCACACACACACACACACACACACACCACACACACCACACACAAATACATATACCACACACACACAAACCCAACAGATTAATGAAGGTAAGTTTTGTTGTTATTTTGTTTATTTTTTGTTTTGTCTTTTGAGCCAGGCTGGCCTTGAATTCCTGATCCTCCTGCCTCAGATTCCTGAGTCCAGGATTACAGGTGTGCATCATCACCTTGAATCTGGAATCTGGGTCTTCTGTTCTGGCGACCATGGAGATGTAGATGGTATAGACTGGTGTGGTTTGCCCGAGAATGGCCTGCATAAGCTCATATGTTTGAATGCTTAGTCACTAAGCAGTGTCACGATATAAAGGGATTAGAAGGGTTAGGAGGTGTGACCTTGTTAATGAGAAAGTGTGTCACTAGGGGTAGGCTTTGAAGTCCCAAGCCAGCCCCCCCACCGCCCCACACCCCTGCCTGTGGATCAGCTACTTCTGTCTGCCATGCCAGGCTCCCCTTTATGATGATAATAGACTAAACGTCTTAACTGCAAGTAAGCCCCCCATTGGTTTATTTTATAAGAGTTGCCTTGGTCATGGTTCTGCTTCACAGCCGCAGAAGAGTGGCTAGCCCAGCTGATGAAGTTCCAGAAACTGTGGTCCTGAGTACTCATGCAGCACACTTTCACCAGCCAAAGAAACCAGGACAGAGGTTCAGAGAGTAATACAGATTATTCGTGGATGAAATAGCTTTTGTATTTAAACGCAAAAGCAAATCTTCCACATATAAAGTATAAAAATTGAAAGCGTCCAGGGTCAGTGAGATGGCTCAGTGGGTAAGAGTACTTGCTGCCAAGCCTGAAAACCCGAGTTCAATCCCCAGAGCTCACGTGGTGGAAGGAGAGAACTGGCTCCTGCGGGTGTGCTGTGACCTCCTCATCTATGCTGTGACTTAAGGCCACTCACTCACACGCAGTCAGTAGGCGTGATAAAGACTTTGAAGGGTTCAGCGGTTAAGAGCACTGGCTGTTCTTCCACAGGACCGCTGTTCAGTTCCCACCACCCACACAGCAGCTCACAGCTATCTGTAACTCCAGGTCCAGGGGCTCCATGGCCTGTTCTGAACTCCAAGGGCACCAGAAATACATGTGGCACACACACAAATATACATGTAAAACACTCATACACACAGAAATTTTTAAAAGTCCAGTTAAATTTGAGTTCTTAGAAAGCAGATATACTTCTATATGTTGGTGGCAAAAATATTTTTGAGGAAAAAAAAAAGTGTGTTAAAAATTTTTATTTTTAATCATGTGTTTCTATGTGTGTAATTTCTTCTATTATGTTTTGCCTGCACGTATGTCTATGCCCACTTGCAGAGGTCAGAAGAAGGTGCCACATCCCCCGGAACTGGAGTATTATGTGTGTGTCTGTTCATGCAGCTGTCCTCAGAAGTCAGAGGTGTCAGATCCGCTGAAGCTGAAGTTACAGGGAGCTAGGAGTTGCTTGGTGTGGGTGCTCAGAATACAACTTAGGTCCTCTGTGCTCTCAACCAACCCAGTTTTTTATTTTATTTTTTTAAATAAAGTTGGGTCTCACTATATAGCCCTCTATAGTTTAAGGCTGGCCTTGAACTTAAGATCATCCTGCCTCAGCCTCTCCGGGTGTGAGCCAGGTAAGGTTCTATTTAAACAGTTCCAAAGTCCCAGGACAGAGATGATGTGCAGGTGCTCCATATGGAAGGTCACGAAATAGTGACAGGGACCCAAGGAACATCTGAAATCCTTTATCAGGTCGGGAAGCCTCTATAGTGCAGATTTGTGGAGGTCTTTATGCTTAAATCCCCTGACTGTATTTGTAGAATTAACAACTTACAATCAAAATTCTAACAAATTTATGAACTTGAAACATCAAAATTGCATGTACAAGGTAGAAAGATAGGAACACAAAAGATGTCTTGACAAAGGAAGTCTGTCTGCTGGGTGTCTGCCTTGAACACAGCAGTGTACACTGGTGGTGTTGATGCCTTGAGGAGAGAAACCCATTTGACACATTCTATAATTCAGACCTCAGTTAACAGCAGAGAGGCTGGTTGGGTCTTAATAGTTAAGGCTACCTGGAGTGAAGCAGATCCCATCACTCCAGACATATCTGAACACACAATATGCACACACACGGGTGCACACGCAATGCACACATGAACACAAGAACAAAGCACTTCAGAGACAATGCAGGAGAATATTTCCAACCCCAGGAAGAGAAAGATTTTGCCAGCAACCGCTCAGATTTCACCAGACTTCCTTTTATAGAAGAAAATCTCAATAAATTACCTTCCATGTTGAAATAAAAAAAAACCTTGCCTAGCCGGACGGTGGTGGCACACGCCTTTAATCCCAGCACTTGGGAGGCAGAGGCAGGTGGATCTCTGGGAGTTCGAGGCCAGTCTGGTCTACAAGAGCTAGTTCCGGGACAGGCACCAAAGCTACAGAGAAACCCTGTCTCGAAAAAACCAAAAAACCAAACCAAACCAAACAAAACCATTGCCTATCGAGACAAGACCTTCAAAGAAGATAAACAGAAACTCCAGGATGGTAAAGTTGGGGTTCGTTTGGACAGTCACCCTGACCAGCTGACCTCTGCAGACCTGCAGATGGCCACTGCTTCTCTTTCTCTACTGGCTGGGCCCCACAGATATGACAGGCCCTGAGGAACACAGAGAAGATGGTATGTCAAAGCTGTCCAGTGTTAGGGACAGCTGGGGGCAGAACTTCCCAGGGCAAGAAAGTAGAGAAGGAAGGCTGGGTAGGGGGTGAGGGAGGTATGGCTATTTGGAGGAGGACAGGAAGTGGCATCCACACTCCCTCCCCCATCTCAGCAGACCCTCCTAAGACCTTGCTCTCTTTGACGTTTGTTACACCTGTGACCTTCTGCCCGGCCCAGCCTTTACAGAAACTACGCAGTTGCCAACAAAGAGCCTCTTTAAGAGGTGGATTCGGCCCTAGGGAGGAAGCTGGCTCTACGTTGGCCCGAGAACGTGGGCAATCGGATGGCTTGGGGGCAACCTGTTAGGCATTGCGATAGAGACGGACCGGAAATTATTATGAAGAATATAAACGGCGGGCCAGGTGATACGCGGAGGTAAAATAGCCAGGAAAACGGGAATCGACAGAAGATGGCGTCCTCCTCATGCATCCAAGTCTCTACCACGGTCCACAAGACTCTCCGCCCTCACCACGAGCTCCGCCTTCGGTTGCCACGGTGACACAGCTGCTGGCCATTTACGTCACCCCGGGTTCCCATGGCAACGGAGGCAGCCCCCCGCCCCCGAGTTCCACATCAAGTTTCTAGTCCTCCACCGCCACAGTCAGAACATCGCAAACGAAGGGCTCTGTGTGGAAAACTCTCCCCTCCTCTCAGCACACAAGGAGAGTCCACCCTGGATCTTGGGGGCACCGCTGGGAAGATGGCAGGGATCATAAAGCTTTAGAACTGAGAAGGCGCCCTAACACCGTTCACCAGTCCTTCTCTATCCTACTCTGTCATTTCGTCTCCTGAGGGTTTTGCTGCTCATTCGCAGTGCTCTCCTGGGGGTGGGGCTGGGCATCTCTGGTCACGATCTGGGGTTTATGAACCGACAAGATGTTGACGGACAAATAAATTAAGGCGGATGCGGACTCTTAATTGACAGCCCATAAAAGCTGGGCCAGAGGTCACAAGACTGGCTTGCACACGCACTCTTTCATGCTGCGTCACGAGAAGTGCACACTGGTGCGAACTCGTGCCCTCCCTCCCCCGCCTCACCACCACGGCCCTGAGGCAGAGCCCACCCTGGTCTGCTTACATCCCAGCCCTGTGGGTAGTCGTTTGCCTCTAGTTTTAAGGGTTGTTCTGCGGGGCTCAAGCAAAGGGGGACGAAGAGGAGGTGCACGGTTGATTTTGGCTTCCTACACTCACCAGCCACCTGTGGCCCAGCATCCGGAACAGAGCCGCGGCAGGTGGTTTGAGACAAGTGGCTGCCCTATCTCCTACCCTCTTGGAACCTTCACGCAGCGACCCCCATCATGCCCTCCCAGGCGCAGACAGCTAAACACTCAATACTTTGGTCAACGCCCCTTCTGCTGACCCCTATCTCCCCATCTGGCTGTTTTCCCCTTTTCTTCACCCCACCCCCACAGACAACCCGAACAGGAGCTAGGATTTGTGCCCCTGGGCCAGCTTGACGATGTACAGCTCCCACTGGCTCTTCCGGACCTGCAGAGGTGGAGCCAGACCACAGGGAGGGGGTCTGCAGTCACCTTGGACTGGATGGGCTGAGGTTCAGCTGTCCCACTGCCTCTGCTACCCTACTATGCCCACGACTGGGAATTCCAGCCTCGTATGAGGCTTGTGCTGGCTGAGCAGCCATAATTCTTTCTACTGTCCAGGTTGCCATTGGCCTGTAGGGGTTTCTCGACAAACCTCGAGGTCTAGGGACCACTCCACCTCAAGGCAGCAGAGCTTCCCCCAACTGTCCTGAGGGGTCTGATGACCATCCTCCACCCGGGCCAGCAGGGCCAGCCTGACTTCTAGTGGAGACCTCAGGGAGGAGATGGTTGTGCTCCACCGCTCTGGCAGCCATCAGGTTAGCCAAATTATCCCCACATAGACTCTCAACCCCTCCACCTGTATCTTTGCACATACATCCCGCACGCGCACACGCGCACACTCTTGCACCCGCCCCCCCCCATCCTCGCACCTCTCACATCCCTGTACCCTTGAACACCCACGCACACATTCTGGCCCCCCAGTCCCCATTCCAAAAGAAGAAACGTGGAAATGGCTCACAGGCAGTTGCTGCAGGACGCAGTCGCGGGAGGACAGGGATGCGGTGTGGATGCGGAGGATGCAGTTCCAGACGCTTCGCCACCAGGCGGGGCTGGCAAGGGGCTGGAGCCTGAGAACGAGGCTGTGGTTGCCATGGAGATGCAGGCTGGAGGAGGGACCACTGTGGCTCAGGTAGCCTCACACCCCCTCCCACAGCAGGCCTCTGCACTGTCTCTCATCAGCCACACACCTGACACACACACTTCACATACGCCTGACATACACTTCACATACCTGATACACACTTCGCCCCTCCCCATATCACATACGGCTAAGGCACACTTCACACACATTTTCACCCCTGACCCGCACAGCATGTAGAATCATACACCACGCCAGCTCTCACACTTCATCACTTCACTGTACAGATGCCAAACCTAGGAGCCCTGGCTGCTCCTCCAGTTAGGATTCCCAGGTTTAAGGAGGAGCCAGATCCTTTCCCTGACATCTCACAGTAGAACCTGGGGTCAGGATAGCTGAGGTTGGCTTCTCTCTTAGAGGGTACTCCTCTAGGTGCCAGCATCTGAATTCCTGGGCTGGAAGCTTTCCTAGGATTGGCTCTGTCTATCTTGGTCACTGTTGTTTGTGGCACGCCAGTATGCAGGTGGCACGGACAGACGTTTGGTTGAGTGTATGCCATGCTTCCCACAGGCCATCTGTAGTGGACATGTTCCTCCAGGTCTTACACTCAGCAGTGCTGGTGAACAGTGGTGAGTCATGGCATGGAGAGGTGTCTGGGTTGTTCTCTTTTGTGTTTGTTGCTTGAAATGTAACAATATTCCTGGCCAAGTCTTTATAAGAAGTGTGCTTTTATTGCTCGGGTAGATGCTGGAAAGTGCCACTGTTGTGAACAGCCAACGTGGGTGCTGGGAACTGAACTCTGGCTCTCTCCAAGAGCATCAAGTGCCATCTCTCCAGGCCCAATACTATTTTACATTCCTGTCAGCTGCATAGAGGAGCCCTAGCTCTCCATAGTCACCAGCATTTGTTATTATCTGGTAATAGACATTGGCATCAGCCTGCAAGATGGCCATAACAAACTACCACGGATGGTTAGTCTTACTATTTTGGAGGCCAAAGCTCTGAGATCCAGGTGCTAGTGCAGGTCCTGCTGATATCGTGCGCCTAGACTTGTGTAGACAGGGTCTCTTCCAGGGTCTTCTAATTTCTTCCTAATAGGACACCAAACAGACTGGATTAGGGCTTACCCAAATTACCCCCTTTTAAATTAACTACTTATCCACCTCTGCCTTCTTTTCCTCTTTATCTCCCTGTTCCTCTTTCTCTTCTCCTTCTTGAGACAGCATCTCATGCAGCCTTGGTTGCCCTTGAATTCTCTGTATAGCCTAGAACGACAATGAATTCCTGGTGGTCTTGACTCCACTTCTTGAGTGCTGGGATTAGAGATGTGCACCACCGTACCCATTTATGTGGTTCTCAGCAAGGGGCTCAGGGCTCTCTGCGCATGCCTGGCAAGCATTCTACCAACTGAGCTACTTCCTTGTACTGGTCAGTGTTCTCCACAGGAGCATAACTGGGAGAATGAATAGACAACGTATATATGCAATCTCTTACATTGGCTTAGGGTATGTGATCCTGGTCGTCCAACAATGACTGTCTCACATTGGAGGCTGAGAATCCAGTGATTTTTCAATCTATAAGGCTAGATGTCCCAGCAGTCCCAAGTTGGCCCCAGAAGCCTGGGGGATTCCTGAGGAGCCGCTGATGTCCGGTCTATGTTGGAATCCAGAAGTTAATGCCAAAGCAACTGGATAAATGAACTTGTCAGTGAGAGGGAGAGCAAACAAGCAAAAGGCTAGCTTCTCTCTTCCATGTCCTTTTATCTGGATTGCCTTCAAGATCTAGGATTTTTCCTCTTGTACTCAGTAGCTTGGGTAATAATCATTCCCAGATGCAGCCAAGTTGACAACCAAGATTATTCATCATAATTCTCAACTCTTATGCTGGCTAGATTTATGTCAACTTGACATAAGCTATAGTCATCTAAGAGGAGGAAACAACTGAGAAAATGCCTCCATAAGATTGGGCTGTGGTCAGCATGTAGAGCATTTTCTTAATTAGTGATTGATTGGGGGGGTGTCCAGCACATTGTGGGTGGAGTCACCCCTGAGCTCGTGATCTTGGGTTCTAAAAGAAAATAGACTGAGCAAGCCATGTGGAGTAAGCCAGTAAGCAGCACCCCTCCATGGCCTCTGCCTCAGTTCCTACCTCCAGGTGCCTGTCCTGTTTGAGTTTCTGTCCTGACTTCCTTCTGTGATGGAAGCATAAGTCCAATAAACCCTTTCTGTTGGAGCCTTCGGACGAGTCAGTCAATCTGAGTACCTGGAAGAGGTGGGGGGGTGCGAGGGTTGGAGAAAAGGCAGGTGAAAGAAACTGAGGTAGAGACACAGGATAGATCCAGGAGGTCTTTTGGCCAATACCAAACAACCCAGAGTTTATTTCAGAACTTGCTTTTATACAGTTAAGAGCAGAAAGCAGAACAAAGAGCCATACAGTCAGTTAACCACCTCCCTGTACTGTCCTTGGGAGAAAGCACAAGCGGGCTCGCTGTCTATCAGGTAAGTCCTGCCAGCAGCAAGCAGTTTCCTTTTCTACCTATCTGTGCCTTTGGCTGGCATACACCAGCCTGTGTCTTAATAGATAATGTATTCCAGCCTCCCCAGTGGGCTCAATCAGAACTTTCTCCCAGCCCTCAAGGAGACTGAAACAAGCAAGCTTAAACTCAAATGATTCATAAGCAGAATAGACTCTGGATGGAAACCGAATCCCTTGTGGGACACCACACCTTTCCTCCCCAGCTTGTTTTTTTATCATGGTGTTTCATCACAGCAAGAGAAGCCCTAACTAAGACAGCCCTTAACAGTCTTTTAAAAAGATCCTGTCTACAACTACAGACACAGTCTAAATGATTAGAACTTCAGTGTGGACTTTAGGGGAGACCCAGTCCACCAAACAGGCATGCACGGTGCACTTTGCACCTTGTACTTATTGCTCTGGTGGCTGAAGCTTGGCATCTTCTCATGGGGCCATTAGTCATTTGTGTGTCTTTAGTGAAAGATCAATTGAGATATTCTAAATGTTTTTCAAGCAGGCTATTTGTCTTCTTGTTATTGAGTTCCTAAGTGTTTTTTTTTTTTAAACAGTTTCGTTGACCATTGTTAGGCTATGCAAAAATCTAGAAATAATTTTGGGCACAAAAAAAAAAAACCCGCCAAATAAATAGTAGTGGGAATGTAGCAACATTATGTAAATTTGATACTTTTTCCATAATATGAGATTAGCAACGTTTCAAAGGGCACGTCTTGTGTCAGGGTGGGTTTTGCTCACTGGCAAAACCCTTTTGAGCCTTCAGAGTGCCTGGCAGCTCCATAGGCTCTGGCCAGAAACCTTTGAGATTGTCAAGGGAGGTGCTCCGATGGCAGTCCAGGGCTATGCTGCGCCCCGTCCATTTCAGCTGGGAAAGCATCGTCCAGCTCGTAGCCTGCAAGGAGGCTCAGCTGAGGGGATCTCTGTCAAGTGTTTGTATCTTAGTATCCCTCCATTCAGAGCCACCAGTGGCCTAAAAGCTAACTTCTCTCATAGAGAAAATAGCACAGCTTTTGCCCACCCTCAGTCTACAAGTTCAAGACCCCAGGACATGTTTACATAACAGTTGTGGACCAATCAACCACCCTATCTTCCTTCAAACTTACCACCCCTAACTTAGGGGAGGAAACTCTCCAGAGACTTTAAAAATCCCAGCCCTAGAGAAAAGACTGATTATTTGGCTTTGCAGAGGGTCTTGTTTTCTGTGTCTGCGGCACGTGCGTGTGTCTCCTCATTCTCAAGCGTCTTTCTTCAGCTGATGCTTCTGTCTGCTGCTATCTGTGATGTTTGAGATTTCTCAGCTGCTATCTGCTACCTGTTGTGCTCAGAGTTTTTCCTGCCTTTTTTCTTTTGGGTTTTCATGACAGGGTTTTTCTGTATGTAGCCTGGTTGTCCTAGAACTCCCTCTGTAGACTAGGCTGGCCCCTAACTCAGAGATCTGCCTGTCTCTGTCTTCTGAGTGCTGGGACTAAAGGCATGCACCACCACACTCAGCTGCCCTTCGAGTCTTTAACGGACAGAGAAGACCCCTAGACCTTTCAGCCATGAGGGTTCGGTACAAGGGTCATCCTACCCTCGTTCTTCTCTACCACAGTCCTGACATTAGGAGTTGGCCTTCGACCAGGCTCTTGGGCCTTCTATCCTGGTGAGGGCTTCCTGATCATCAAATATTGAAGGGATATTGATGTTGTTAACTATTAAGTATTACGAGCAGCTATTAATGTTGAAAGCAAAGGTGACCCTTTCCCCCAGCAGCTGTACTAATTTTGCTTCTGACTTGTTTACTTCCAGCTCTCTGCTTCTGGCATCTTGGCAGGGAACTCAAGCTTCTGGATTTGATTTTCTTCATTTCAGGAGTCAGGAGCTCATCAAAAGATTTGTCCCTCTCTTCCGTTTATGAGTAGATATCTATGCTTGCACAACAATTTTGACCCCTCCAAAAGTTACATGATTAGGAAACTAAGGATATAGATATCTTGGGGTATAAGCTTTTCTTCCTTTTCTCTTTCATGTTCGCTCAGGATCTTACATAAAGAATCCAGAAAACATTTTAAAGCCAGTAAAGTTATCACAGAAAAACAACTAAAAAAGTTGCTAGAATTAGGAATCTATTAAAATGATTCATAGGATTAAAGGAAGCTATGGTATCTGTAAGGCTTTCCATACCATCCATCCCAGATACATCAGACAATTATTGAAAAAGTTTCCGCAATTTCTTTTTTTAAAAAAAATATTTATTTATTATGCATACAATGTTCTTTCTGCGTGCAAGCTTGCAGGCCAGAAAAGGGCACCAGACCTCATTACAGATGGTTGTGAGCCACCATGTGGTTGCTGGGAATTGAACTCAGGACCTTTGGAAGAGCAGGCAATGCTCTTAACTGCTGAGCCATCTCTCCAGCCCCAGTTTCCTTAATTTCTTGCTGTAAATCATAAAACATTTCAGAATAGGCTGACTCAACAAATGCATTTTGATCTTTTCCCAATCATATTTGCTTTCATTAAAACCTTAAAGGTGCAATACAATAAGACGTAATCTTCCAAGTACATTTTACTTTAATTTGTTCATTTAAAGTCTCTAACTGATCCCCCAAAAGTAACACAGCCTGTTCCAAGTCAGTTATTTCATTAATTATCTTATTATCTGTTTTATTTTGGTGGGCCCAGTCTATTTTTTTCTGATGCCAGTCTCTAAAAATCCAGCAATTTGAATTTCCTCATGAAGGGCCAATCTAGCTCTCGCGACAGTAGCAGTCAATGCAATAATTCCCATAATTACAACAATAAGAGATCCAATCATCTGACAGGTTTGTCTTAATATTCTTTCAGCAAGTTTCTGGGTTAGAATCAGCACAGATGAGTCTTGCCATGGCCTCAGCAGCTTTACCGGCATCCAGACTGCTGCCCTTGGCTATAAAAATATATAAACACCCAATAACATACTAGCATTGATACATGTATGAAGAGCACAGCATTCACAAGTGATACTATAGTTATTAGGGCTCCATTGTGTAGGCCCTTTTAATAATATATAAAGTAATGGTACACATGCTGCAAAGGTGTGACTGTGATTTAATATAAAGGACAAAGTATACTTGCCGTCATTAACGTTTATCCACCCTTCCGCTCATTAAGAGGGCACTTGCTAATTTCCAATTAGTCTGAACTGAATTGCCATATTGAACATAGCACCTGACATCCCAACTCCATGTCATTGGATACGCTCACCAACAGTAGAGCTAATTTTTCTAATGCCATTCATTCTAACTATACCATTACCATTTGAATTCTGAGTGAGAATATTTTCCTCAAGGGAGGCATAAGGCTCCAATCAATGACTTCTCCTTAGGAGATATTAACAAGTTCCCTAGGGCTCTCACTTTTACCTTGTTGCCAACATATCCAGTTAGAGTCCTTGTTGGTAATCCACGTCTTCAAAAATGTCAGATTTATGGAACTAGTAGCATTAATCTACTGTCCTCTAAAACCAGATGCATGAAACAGCTAAAATTTATTATGAAAATCCCAGGTAGTATAAACTATACATAACCAAATTTGAAAAATTATATTTATACACTGAGTTTCATTACCCATATAAATAGGAATTCCTTGCACTCCTACAGTATGGTTTATAATTTTCTTGCCCTCTTCCTCAGGCATAGAAGGTCATTTGTGGCCATAAGGACCAGGTAGATGCTGGTGGACATGTCAGAAGAGCAGCAAGCCAGTGGCAATTGAAGTTCAAGGTGGCAGCCAACCAGGAGGAAAATGATGGGTAAATCTAGGATACTGCATCTAATGTAGTGTGTTTATCTCATGGAAATATTCCATTCCACTGGCATTTTTACCTTGAATTATTATGAAGATGATTTCTTCCTAAGATGTACTGTCTAACTGATAATAATAATGCTAGTTTAAATAGAGTTTTGATGATTAAAAATATAAACAAGGAAGAGTCATATAGCTAGAGCATATGAGTTTCTATTGAGTTGTGCAGACTGTGACTTAGGTTAGTGATTAAGAAACACAATTGAGGGCTGGAGAGATGGCTCAGTGGTTAAGAGCATTGCCTGCTCTTCCAAAGGTCCTGAGTTCAATTCCCAGCAACCATATGGTGGCTCACAACCATCTGGAATGAGGTCTGGTGCCCTCTTCTGGCCTTCAGGGATACACCAGAAAGAATATTTTATACATAATAAATAAATAGAAACACGATTGAGTCCCAATAGCCCAACTAGTTTAAATTCTTCTGATGTTAACGTTGGGAGATGTGTTCAAAGGTTTAGGAGTGCATCACAGCTGAAACAAAGCTTTGACAATAACTTAAAATTAGACTAAGATATTTTGGCACATATCTTTGAGGTGAAAAACCCAAGACAATCTCAAGTTTTAGAAAGGCACATAGTTAAGTGGGAACTCTTTAAGGTCAGAGAACAAGAACAAAGCAGCCCAATTATCATTAGTTGGCATGCCTTTCTTGCTAGGATTAGTTGATGACCAAAGGTGATGATTAATTCCTTGTACCCATTTCTGCCCTCAACCTCCTGATATAAAAAAAAAAAACTATTAATGAGTGGGTATGCATCCTAAAGATTTATAGTAGAGCTGATTGATTGTTTTTCATGTATAAAAGTTTAGGTTTGTGATTCCTTTAAGCTTCCTTACGTTCAAGATAAGTAATAAAGTGGTTGGTTCTTTCTTTGTAACCACAAAATACAGTCAACCAGTAAAAGAATACCTTGATTGTTCATAGTCTGTTAATCTATAACAAGTTGCTTGGGGATGAATGTACATGGGTTCTTGGGATAATTTGTTTTTCACCTGTAATGCGTAAAATGTTTATTTGTGTTATGGGAAATGGATAGCATGTTGTTTCCTACTTGTATTCATTGTAATCATTCACTTGAAAAATAGAATGTAACCACACTGTAATTTTTATATGGCCTGGAAGATTTTGCTGGGGTATATAAGCTGTAAGGGAAAGAATAAAGACAGAATTAGAAGGAGTTAGAAGGAAAACATCAGGAATGAGAGAATTAGGAGGAGAACATCAAGAGAGAAGAAATACATCAAGAGATGTAGAAGGGACATTTCTGGATGAAGGAGAAAGGAGAATAAAGAAGAACAAAAAAGAGACCATCAAGAGCATGTGTGAGTGTCTTTCCAGTAAGTTCCTCACAGACTCCATGAATTTCCCTTTGAGCCCTGCGCTGCTGGAGGCTGGCCCCAGGCAGCAAAAGGTAAACAAGAGAATTCACCGATCACAACAGGAATATCTCTGTCTCCCCAACTTACTCCTTTGTTAATTGGAGAATTATAAATATAAGCCCAGTAAGCATGTTTAGTCTCTGTTACCTGGACAGTTACCACAGACAGCATAGCAAGGAACAAAGTTGTCACATTCAAAGGTTTCCTAGCCAACCAAATTACCACATCTCCTTCAGTCAATTTCTTAAGCTG
Organism: Microtus ochrogaster; assembly: GCF_000317375.1. Taxonomy (NCBI): domain Eukaryota; kingdom Metazoa; phylum Chordata; class Mammalia; order Rodentia; family Cricetidae; genus Microtus; species Microtus ochrogaster. The sequence goes on from NC_022015.1 coordinate 33,004,724, forward strand.
TCCCCATGTAGGAAAAATCAGCTGTCTGCTTTAAGGACTTTCTGTATCTCTTTCTTCCACAACTTTCCATCTCCTGCAGAAACATAAGCATACCCTTGGCCCCATCTTAACACCTTTTCTGGTTGTCATTCTGCTGTTAAAGCATCCGTGTAGTATACAAGCTGACTCCATTCAGCAATTTTTTTATGGTTCAATGCTTTTTGGTAACTGTTGTCCCTGTTTCATTAGAATTCAACAACTGGCCACTGTTGTCCCTGTTTCATTAGAATTCAACAATTTAGAGTTAGTAAAGCATTATGTAAAGTATCTCTGGGAGTCCTCATATCCCCCTCGTGTTTTATTAGCATCTTTTTAGAGTGTGAGTGATTAGATATTTTAACAATTGTTTGTCCTGTAGGATTATATGGTATTTCTGTAATGTGCTTTATGTTATGACATGTAAAAATTTGTTTCATTTTACTGGAAACATAAGCAGGGGCATTATCAGCTTTAATTTTTATCAGTGTATTATAGCCATTGTACCTAATAAATGTATAATTATACAATCAGCCTTTTCAGAACTTAAGGCAGATGTCCATGCAATCCAGAGTATGTATTAATAGTATAATGCATGTATTTTAATTTTAAAAAGTTTGTTACATGTAATACATCCATTTGTCAAGCTTTATTTTTGAGCATCCTTAGGATTACTTCCTGTAGATAAAGGAATTTGATTATATAAAGAACAAGTAGGACAGTTTTAAAAATAATTTTTTAGCTTGTCATCAGGTTATGAAATAATTTTAAGCATTTATTATTAACATTATGCTTTAAATGAAATTTTGAAGCTTTTAATACAGTTTTATTAATACTTAATCAACCTCTTTATTTCCTTTTGTTAATGGCTCAGGCAATCCAGCATGGGGCTGAATGGGAGTAAGATAAAGTGGGCCATCCCTTTCCCAGACTGCCTGTTGTAGTTCTATAAATAACAAAGTTAATTCTGAATTATCAAGAATAAATTCCTCCTGCATATTGAGAATCAGTAATTATATTAAAATATCCATTTGGGCACCAAATATCAGGTGTTCTGCGTTGTATGGGTTGGCTGAAGAAAGGTCGCTCCAAGATGAATTCCTTAGACCTGTGTGGCGACAGGGAGGGACAGTGTCTGATGAACTGAGCCTCAAACAGCCTTTCAAAGGCATATTATTGATTATCACACAAAGTTGCCTTCTTTTTTGGTTAAACAAGTTCCTTATACCAAAGTCCCTGATCTAATCTGTTCGTCTTTTCTGAATGAAAACATCGCATCCCCACCACTTTAGTCTTTACTGTGTACCATGCGCAGTGCCCATTGCATCCCCACCACTTTAGTCTTTACTGGGTACCATGCGCAGTGCCCAATTATCTGAGAGCCTCAGATGTGCCAGAAGAGTCTTGTGGTCAAAGCCACACAAGGGCTGTAAAGCTCCCTCAGAAAAACAATTCTATAAACCATGGAAAACATCACTGTTTTCACCATGATTTCTTCAAAGTATTTGTAGAAAACAACTATTCATTCTAATGCTTACCCTAGATGCAGTGACTCTGCTGGATCCCTATAACAGAGAGAAAGATGAGGGGGGGGAGAGGGAGGGACGGAGGGAGAAAGGAGAGGAAGAGAGATAACAGAACGGCATGGGCATTATAAACCTCAAAGTCTACCCCCAGTAACACCAGTAACAAAGCCACACCTCCTAATTCTTCCTAAAGAGTTCCACAAACTGGGGCCAGAGTATTAAAATACGTAAGGCTGTGCAGGGGATATTCTCATTGAAATCACCACAGAAGATAACCTTGGATTCACAGAGGGAGTGTTGGATCATGGTAGGATGGTGTACGTCTTCTTTCAAGGCTGCTGCCTGTCCCCATTACTCTGAGGAGGATTGTTATAAAAGTACTTTCTCAATACTGTCTCTTTGAATTTCAACAATTTCCTTGGTTTTGAGTCTCCAGGAAACTCTGGCTATCTGCAGTGACTGCCTATACCCGCCAGGGGGAGACCAGCTCCTTGAGCCCTGACCGTAGTTGCCTCTCTGAAAGTAACTTATCTATCTAGGGGTTGCCTCCCCAAAGTGCAGCTGTTTCTTGGAGTGACAACTGCTCTATCCTGAAGTCCCAAAGGAAAGGGGTGGGGCCAAGAAGCCTTGAAGAGCTTGGTGTTTTTATGATCTTTACTCTATCTTATAGAATCCCACCCTGGGCCAGCTCTGGGGACACTTGGGTTTTGTCGTTGTTGGTCTGAAGCTTAGCCCGGTAGAGGGTTGAGGGGTAACAGAGACAAGTGCCTATGCATGCAGACGACTTCGGCTATGGTGACCAGGAAACAGGAGCTAGTGGTCCCGTGGCGGGTGGTCCGGTGCTAAAATGGGCAGGTCATGGTAGAACTGGCAGGTGAGAGATCCAAAGTCTCCTGGTAGCTCAGTCTGTGTTCACTGCTCAAGTCATATGGTGGGGCAGGATCACCTACTGCCCAGTGATTGCTGTCCACTGACCTCTGATCAGACACACCCATGTAGGGGCAATAAAACCCTAAGCAGCCAGGGTTGGGAGAAAGAGGACCGGGCACCTGGAGACTGGGATCTGCAGCTTCTCCACTCACCTAGAGCTTCTCGGCACCAAGAGGGAGCACCAGTCATGAAGAGGTGATGTCATGGCCCCCAGGCTCTAACTTTCCTACCCTTAAAAGTTGGCAGTGGGGCACTGGCCAGGGTGGGCCTGGCTGTGTGGTTAGGGTCACCCTGGGTCTGAGTTCAGGAGTTCTGGCTTAGAGATAAGCCCTGAGGGTTAGTCTATCCCCTTTGAAGCCTGATTCCAGGGGAGTATCTCAGGGGAAGAAGGGAAGGAAGGAGGGATGGGAGGGAAAGCCCCCCTCCCCTTACTGCAAAACACCCACTCTGGGTCTGCAATCCAGGGTTTATCTCTAAGAGCATCCCAAGTGGCCTCCAGATAGGCATGAGAGTGAGTTGTCCTATGGGGTCCCTGAGCCAGTAGACCATTCAATCCTAAAGGACCCCTATGAAGAGGCAACAATTCCAGGCTGTGATGGCCCAAAAGAAAGGGGACAGTGGCAGGGTAGGGGTGGCAGGGGAATATGTAGCAGCCTTTGAAGGGCTGGTGGAAGTAGAGGCAGGAATCAGACAACCTGATTGTTGGTCACCCTGGAGCTAGGGTTTCATTCCCAGGGAGACCTAGGGCCCCTGTAGGACAAGAATCATCATGGAGGCAGAGGACAGAGAGGACAAAGGCTAGGGTGAGGTTCTCCATGTTCATCTCTCTGCCCAGCATAAGAATAGAATAGGGATGCCTAGATTCCTCTGTCTAGCAGTTCTGAGGTGAGACAGGGCTACTCAACCCTATGTGGCCAGATCCTCACCTGCTGTCCTTTATTCCTATCACAAAGTGCTGAATTGCAGAGAAGAGGAAAGGTTTCTCTTCTCTTCTCTTCTCTTCTCTTCTCTTCTCTTCTCTTCTCTTCTCTTCTCTTCTCT